>NC_088928.1:26892500-26982500 GCF_038396675.1 Hydra vulgaris | reverse complement strand
AGGTGCAGTAGAAGATTTACAACCATCTTTTGGACTAACGTTATACTAATAAACTGCCTCCAGTATGCTGCATGAAACTCACTTTGCCGCTCTTTTGACAGTTTTGTGACATCGTTCTGCAATTCCATTTCCAGAAGGTGCATAAGCGCACCTGAATCAAAGTTTAACGTTCCATTTATTTACAAACTGCAAAAATAATGTGCTTCAAAGTGCAGTATAATTGTCCGTCAGTATTTCAATTGGACCTCCTTGTTCGAGAAATATCGCGTTTAATTCTTGAATAGCACATGTGTTGGTTTGATCTTAAAGATATCGCCATATTGCATACCGTGTAGGTCCACAGTCGATTAAAGTAAGATAGTGCTACCCCTCATAATGAGTTATGTCCATGCCAAGTCGTTGCCACGTTCTCTTTACTTCTATTTCCCCTTTCGGCCATTTTATTGAACTTGGATCAATTGATTGACAGTCTATGCATTTCTCAACCACTTCTTTTACTTCTTCCTTGCTCACTGACAGGTCGATTTTGCAAACGAAGTACAATGTTTTCTTCATGCCCTAATGCCCTGTAGATCTATGAATGTGCTCGATTTCTTTGGAAGATAGCAAAGTACTAACAATTCCACTTGTTGCTATTTCAGAGGGTTTATCAACCAATTTTAACCAACTATTGGGCACTCTAGTAAGAGCATCAGCCAAGTTAACTTCCAAAGCAACGAGCTTAATATCTACTTTGAGTTTGTATTCGTCCACTATATTTGCAATATTCTGGAGTCTTCTTCTTATCAGCATTTCGTTTGATGCTTTTGTCCACAATCTAGATTTTCCCGTGAGTGCGTTGGTAACCCAATGGAATACCACTTTCGAATCGGTGCAGATGTGCAAAACTTCCATTTTCCAGTTAAGGCCCATGTTTATCTTTTAATTACTGCATCAAGTTTGGACATGTCTATATGTGTTGTGTCATCTTTTCTTAACAAACAAGCGTCTTCAATTATATTGCCATCAACCTCGACAACCATGCCTAGTGCTATTGAACTAACATCTACCCAAATTGTTGCCTGGTTACTATAAACACTCCATAATCCTTTAGCAGGATCGTCATTCCGTGTTCTTTTAACCATATTCAGCTTTTTTTCCAGAAAATTGCATTTTTTTTTTTCGTCTCATGTTTTTGTCAGGGTGTTTGCTGTTCTTTTAACATACGATGAGGCTACACGCAACCAACCACAAACTGGAAGATTTCCTATCATTCTTCCCCACAAAGAAAAGATGTTATGTCTTGTTAGCGTATTCGGAATTTCTACAAAATCATTATCTCTTCTCCAACACAACTTTTTGTTTTCCATTCCAACTTGTAAACCAAGAACTCTTGTTCCATCGGATACGCAGACCACCGGCTTACAATGAAGCCAAATGATCAAGTACGCGGTGAACAGGTATTATATCTTCATTAACAAAAATATCATCAATGTATGATGACGTTCCTTTCCAGATTGTTTCATCTTGCGATAGCACTTTGTCCAATACCGCTTTCATTAAGACTGGCACAACATTTAGTCTGAATCCCAAATATAATCAACAAAATCCACGGAACATAACAGTTTGGTAAGCCCAGTTATTCTCATCGATTTTTAGTTGCATGTAAGCTGAAGATAAATCAATTATTGAAACATTTTCTCTAAACCGTCTCCAGTCTCAAAGTTTATCTGTATTTGCAATGAATGCTTCAATAAGCGTGTTCAGCTCCCTGAAGTCTAATACTGGTTGTACTTTTCCTTTGTTTCGCTGCACCACTGCCATAAGAGAAACCAAACCCTTTATTGGACTATGTTTCTTTAAATCATACTTTTGCAGCCATTTTTTCTCTTCAATTTCTTTTTTGTAATCGTGTTTTATGCCAACAGGGATAGTGTATTCAGCAATCTTATTTGCTGATTTTCAGGTTGAAAATTATTATTCTATTTCCACCCAATTATCTATTCTCGATTTTGTTTCTCAAATGAAGCTGTGAAATCTTTAGCTATTATATTCAAAATACTGACATCTTTAGGAATATTGCTTCTTAGTCCAAGTAAACATGATTCGTTTCTTCCCATAAAACAAATATCACAAGTTGCAGATATTGGTACTCCACCAAAAGCCACTATTCCATCCATACCCATCAAAAAATAATAACCAATTGCTTTGAAGTCAGCTACAAGTGCTTCCACAAAAACTTCATTTCCATTTGGTGTGACAATTCAAGTTCGACTAATGCCTTTACACTGTTGTTGTTGTTCATTTACAGTTACCACATCCCGAAGATCAACACATCCTGAAGAATGTCATTAATGTCCAAACGTATAGTAGGTAACACTATTATTGATTGTTTAGGGAGAGAACTGGCGCAAACATCTTCTCCCTTGGCATGTTTTTTGGACACATTCTTGATGTGTCCTTTCTCTTGACACAAGTAACACAAAACATCACTTGGCTCCCGTCTTCGGCCTGACTTACTCAATTACTTCTTCTTCAAAACTTTAAATATGAAAAATAAACTTTAATATTCTTGCACATTATTATTAAAAAGTTTTTTAACTAAATTTTAGAAAAAAACAAATTTTTATCATGTTTTTGTTAACTTTTACATGAAAATTGCAAAAGCTCTATTGTTATTTGCTTGAATTTTTTTATTTAAAAAGTAAAATATTTGACCATTGTTAAATTGAACATATTTTCACACTAAAATAGTTATGCAAATAAATTGATTTAAAAAGTACTTTTTTTATCATGCAAAAATGAGGAAAGCTTTAACTTTCGGAACCATTAAAATGAATTTGTTTTAGTATTAGATAATTTTAATAAACTTTCATGTGTCTACATTTCATTTCATTTTAATAAACTTTCATGTGTCTACATTTCATTTCATTTTAATAAACTTTCATGTGTCTACATTTCATTTCATTTTAATAAACTTTCATGTGTCTACATTTCATTTCATTTTAATAAACTTTCATGTGTCTTTCATTTGTTAAAGTTTAACTACTTATTCATTTTGTGCCTTAGTATATCACCCTACCATTCTTTATATACTCTTAGTACATCACCCTACCATTCTTTATATACTCTTAGTATATCACCCTACCATTCTTTATATACTCTTAGTACATCACCCTACCATTCTTTATATACTCTTAGTATATCACCCTACCATTCTTTATATACTCTTAGTACATCACCCTACCATTCTTTATATACTCTTAGTATATCACCCTACCATTCTTTATATACTCTTAGTATATCACCCTACCATTCTTTAAATACTCTTAGTATATCACCCTACCATTCTTTATATACTCTTAGTATATCACCCTACCATTCTTTATATACTCTTAGTACATCACCCTACCATTCTTTATATACTCTTAGTATATCACCCTACCATTCTTTATATACTCTTAGTACATCACCCTACCATTCTTTATATACTCTTAGTATATCACCCTACCATTCTTTATATACTCTTAGTATATCACCCTACCATTCTTTAAATACTCTTAGTATATCACCCTACCATTCTTTATATACTCTTAGTATATCACCCTACCATTCTTTATATACTCTTAGTACATCACCCTACCATTCTTTATATACTCTTAGTATATCACCCTACCATTCTTTATATACTCTTAGTATATCACCCTACCATTCTTTAAATACTCTTAGTATATCACCCTACCATTCTTTATATACTCTTAGTATATCACCCTACCATTCTTTATATACTCTTAGTACATCACCCTACCATTCTTTATATACTCTTAGTATATCACTCTACCATTCTTTATATACTCTTAGTATATCACCCTACCATTCTTTAAATACTCTTAGTATATCACCCTACCATTCTTTATATACTCTTAGTATATCACCCTACCATTCTTTAAATACTCTTAGTATATCACCCTACCATTCTTTATATACTCTTAGTATATCACCCTACCATTCTTTATATACTCTTAGTACATCACCCTACCATTCTTTATATACTCTTAGTATATCACCCTACCATTCTTTATATACTCTTAGTATATCACCCTACCATTCTTTAAATACTCTTAGTATATCACCCTACCATTCTTTATATACTCTTAGTATATCACCCTACCATTCTTTAAATACTCTTAGTATATCACCCTACCATTCTTTATATACTCTTAGTATATCACCCTACCATTCTTTATATACTCTTAGTACATCACCCTACCATTCTTTATATACTCTTAGTATATCACTCTACCATTCTTTATATACTCTTAGTATATCACCCTACCATTCTTTAAATACTCTTAGTATATCACCCTACCATTCTTTATATACTCTTAGTATATCACCCTACCATTCTTTAAATACTCTTAGTATATCACCCTACCATTCTTTATATACTCTTAGTATATCACCCTACCATTCTTTATATACTCTTAGTACATCACCCTACCATTCTTTATATACTCTTAGTATATCACCCTACCATTCTTTATATACTCTTAGTATATCACCCTACCATTCTTTAAATACTCTTAGTATATCACCCTACCATTCTTTATATACTCTTAGTATATCACCCTACCATTCTTTAAATACTCTTAGTATATCACCCTACCATTCTTTATATACTCTTAGTATATCACCCTACCATTCTTTATATACTCTTAGTACATCACCCTACCATTCTTTATATACTCTTAGTATATCACCCTACCATTCTTTATATACTCTTAGTATATCACCCTACCATTCTTTAAATACTCTTAGTATATCACCCTACCATTCTTTATATACTCTTAGTATATCACCCTACCATTCTTTATATACTCTTAGTACATCACCCTACCATTCTTTAAATACTCTTAGTATATCACCCTACCATTCTTTATATACTCTTAGTATATCACCCTACCATTCTTTAAATACTCTTAGTATATCACCCTACCATTCTTTATATACTCTTAGTATATCACCCTACCATTCTTTATATACTCTTAGTACATCACCCTACCATTCTTTATATACTCTTAGTATATCACCCTACCATTCTTTATATACTCTTAGTATATCACCCTACCATTCTTTATATACTCTTAGTATATCACCCTACCATTCTTTAAATACTCTTAGTATATCACCCTACCATTCTTTATATACTCTATTTCAATAGCTTTTAGATAATGTCAGCAAGCATCTAGGAATGTTGAACCAACCACACCCTACTATAAATGAAAATTCACATTTTAATAATTATTAATGATATTGTTATATATAAAATTAGTAACATTTAAATAGTATTTTTTTTAATGTAAGCTTTTGGTCTGCCCTTCCACCCCCACCCCCTCTCTTTTTGCTCCGTCCATGAATTAAAAAAATAATTGGAGTTGGATTTTTTGTAAAGTAAAATAGTCTTATTGTTTTATGTTGCTTTTTATAGTTTATATATCCTCAGAGTAATTATGGATCTAAACTTTATTTTTTAAAAACAATCACTTTTTTTTTTTGGTTTTTCTTCAAAGTTTTAAAAAAAAATGGCTATATATAAGTATAAAAATAAACTTTTTTGTAACATAATTTAATTGAATTTTATTGTTTTTAGATGCCATTACCACCTTTTGTAGCAAAGTTTAGTGATGGTAAGTTTTATTTGATAGAAATACTTAGTTTAATGTACGTAAATAATACTTAAAATAATATATATTAAAAGTTGAAGAATATTATTTTAATTTTCCCGCTGCATGGTTTTAAAATTTAAATTTGATAAATTTTTAGAAGTTTTTGAAATCTGTTATAAATACAAATTAGTTAGAGGTAGCAAAATGGCATTTATATAAAAACCAGCGGCATGCAGGCTGAATTGTACACCATCTTTTAAAAATGATGTGTGCTATGGACTGTGAAAGTGTTCAATATAGATTTGTTATGTAATTATTTACTATTTTTGTTGCCTTATTTTTAGGGTGGCTGCTTGTTATTTTTAGTAACAAAAATTTTTAAAAGTAACAAAACAGATATTTTTAAATAATAAAAATACAAAGTTAGTGTTTTCATCAAATTTTTTTTTTGTTTAATAAATCATTTACCAAAGAAATTAAATTGCAAAAGTAATTTTTTTGGGATTCATAGATGAGTTTTTTCCAGGACTTCCTGGAATTCCGGAAATTCACTTGAAACTTCTTTAATTTTCCAGATAATTCTGGATGTTTTTTATTGTTAATTTGAAAAAAATTATATAAAATTTTAAATACAACTACATTTGCATTTAAACAAATATGTTTCCTATAATTGAAATTTTCACGAGATCAATTTTCGAAACAATTTTTTTTCTTTTTTTTTTCTTTTCAATTCATTGAAATTAACTTTTTCAAATTCCTTTAAAAAAGTTAAATAATCTAAATTCTGTTTTAAAAGTTTACAAAAGTTTAAAAAATTTAAGAAAATGGAATTCCATCGGAAAAACAGAAAAGTTAAAGAACGTTTTTATAATATAAATTCAATGAACGGTGCAAAACAGTTAAAAAATCTATTATTGATCATGAAAAAAGTGCAGGAAAAAAAAAAGCGGACGAATGTTTTGCAGCAGAAAGTTATAAGAATAAAAAGTAATAATTTCTGAACCATTGTCTGACATTTTATATTTAAAAAGTAGAAAATTATTACACTTTGCAGATTGTTTATGGTAAAACTGAGATATTATATTTGATTTTAAAGAATTTTAGATAAATATAATTATTCAGTAGTGTTTAGTTTTATTTATCCCTTTACCAACGTTCCAGAAATTACCCACATACCTTCGTCAATTTGTTGACCATATAGTTTTTAAAATTTAATTAAAATGTCTTTCAGGGATTTTCATAGATAAAACTTTCCGGGATTTTCATAAAGTCACAAACTCATCTATGTGGTTGATGAGCTTTTTATCACTCTTCGTGTTTTTTTAACATTAAATTTTCATAGTGGATTTTGGTAATGAGCTTCTTTCCACTTTACGTATTTTTTTAGCATTAACTTAAAATTGTTGCTAAAAAACTAGCAAAATTATTTTGTTGACTTTAACTGATAAGCAAGAAGTATGTGTCTAGAAACATTTCACAAAATTCCTTTTAAAAAGTTATAAAATACACTAGTTTAATGTGGGCATAGTTTTGTGTTTCTTTAAGTCTGACATTTATGGGTTAAATCTAAAACTTGTTAGTTTAGATAATTTAATATCCAGAAAAGAAGTGAAACTTATTTTTTGTGGAAAAATAATTTCTATAATAAGAGGGCAAAACATGATGCTTTGAGCATCTTATGATGCAAGCTTTGAGCATCTTATGCAATTAAATATAATACTTTTTTTTTTTTATATATAGGATTATCAGAACTTTTTTAGAGGGTATCAGAAAATTAATGTTTTTATTGTTGTTGCTTATAGTAAGTTAAGCAGTTAAGGTACAAATTAATTTTTTCATACAAAGTACAAAAAATATATTCAACACTAAACTGTTGGCTCTACAACATGTTTTGTTCATATTTTTTTTATAAGTTATTTTTCATCAGGTTAAAGTGGAAATACAGGTTTTATTGGTTTTCAAATTATTAAATGATTTTTACAGTGAGATACAGGAGCTATTTTTTATCTTGCCTTTATTATTTGTTGCTGTTTTTTATTTTATATGATGTATTATAATATATTATAAGGCATAGCAGTTATGTAATTTAAGTGTAAGATTCTTAACTCTAAAAATACACAAAAGCTCTTCACCCTTTCTTGCTTTTGATAAATGCTAGATCAAATTTTTTTGCATGCCTGGCTGGTTACTGGTTTCTAAACATTTCTGTTAAGAATTTTCAAGTGTGTTTTTTTTGTGTGTGTTGTTTATTGAAATGCAAGTTCCTATTTATGATAGCACTGAATCTATTCTAGGCTAGCAACTCATAACAACTAATAGTTTGTAATAATAATATCTTGATTACTTTTTAACATTGATTTTAGAACTCTTGCATGGAAATATGCTTGGTGTTGCTGATGAAGATGGGCATGTGAAGCTTATTGATTCTAGAAAAACAAAAAACAGTTCTTTGGTTAAAGGTGAGATTTTAGTTTAAGTCCTTTATTGGCCTTTAATTGATTGTTGTTGCCCTATAGTTTATTTGATTTTTCTTTAATTGATTGTTGTTGCTCCTTAAGTCAAACATAAGTTACATGTTTCACTTAAAACATTTGTCAACTGACAAAAGTTGACAAATGTTTAAGTGAACATTTGTCAACTTTTGTTATATCATAATTATCAATATAATTATAACCATTATCTTGATCATAATTATATTGATCTAAGAAAAGGTTTTTGTAATTAAAACTTGAATAAATGAGTTCAATACTTTTGAAATTGTTTTTGTGTTACATAATTCAAATTTGAATAAAAAAATTTTTATAGTTTACAAAATAAGATTTCAATTTATTAAACATGTGTGTATTTATTATTTTTAATAAGTTTTAATTTACATACTAAGTTAAAAACCCAACAATAAAAATATTGCGTATTAAATAGTTCTTTGGTTTGTGGCTACTTTGTGTTTGCTTTGTGGCTGCTTTGTGTTTGCTTTGTGGCTGCTTATCTCAACAAACTTACAGAAGTTTGTTGAGATAAGCAGCCACGAAGTAAAGGAAATCAGTAGTAAAGAAAGTCACAATGCATTTTCTACTTCCTGCTGTAAAAATGCGTAACAATTAGCAAACAACCGCGCTTGATATTTAGCCGGGGCTGAGTTTGATGAAATATAGCCGGGTTTTGACAATCAGAAGGTCCGAAACTTCTTTATTAATTGGCTGAAACAAAACAACCCAAATTTATTATTTTGACACATTGCTATTATATTCAATCTTTTATAAAAACATTTACATATCTCCCCAAATGTTTTGTCTGATCCTAATTTGACTAATAGTTATAGGCTATTAAAAATGGTAATATACTCAATAAAGAGGGTATCAATATTTCCTTGAAATATTGTAAAACTAAATATTTTTAACAAATAGAATTAAATCCATAAAAAGACTTTTTTTTTTTTTTTTAACAGTTAATAAAATCCTTCACAGTATTTGAAGTACAAAATTTATACTTAAGATGATGTTTTTAAGTTATTTTCATTTGTTTTATAAATAGCATTAATGCTATTTATATAAATAAACAAAAACTACAAATAAACATTTACTATAAATAGTGCTAACACTATATTAACATTTGTTTAGAAATTTATTTTGACCCAATAATTTTGTTTATTATGTATTGTTGCGTTTGATAAGTTACTTTAAAACAAAACTTCTAGACAATGTAACAATTGTTTTTTGAAGATTTGTTTTAATCTTTAAAAATAAATTTATTCTCCTAATAAATATGTTTATAATTAATGCACGAACAAAAAAAAATATTACTTCAATTTTAACATTTTTTTTAAAAGCTCAGAAGGTATATAGTTTCAAAGATTGTAAAAATGGAAATTAAACCATGTAAGCTTTTTTCATTAGTTCAAGCATTAATTTATAGTAAATTCAACACATCAAATTTTCTTGTAGTTAGTAAACAAATAAATTTTGTTTTACATTTTTCAGAGGACCTTAGTTAAAAGATCTTTACTTCTATAAAGTTAATATTCCTAATTAGCTGCTGATAAAGTATTCCTTGATTTAAGTTCTTTAATTTGCTGATGATAAGGTATTATTCATTACAACAGAGGGTACCACCGCTAAAGTATTTTCCAAAAATAGCCTTTGAGTTATAATATTTTGTTTATAATGTTCTGTTTTTTTTTTATTTAGCTTCCAAATTTAAACAGATAAAGTATTATGTTTTTTTAGAATGGTCTGCACATTCCAATGCTGTTTTTGATATTGCTTGGGTAAATAATGACACAAAAATGGTAACATAATGTTTTTTTATTAGACATGTACATACATATATATATATATATATATATATATATATATATATATATATATATATATATATATATATATATATATATATATATATATTGTGGGTAATATTATAATAATAATTAATTATTTTTTTTTTACTTTTTATTCAAAAATCTTTAGCAGCTTTTTTGATTTTTGAGTCAAAATTTGAAGCTGCTTTCTGTTAGAGACTTCATGTTTTTCTTTTATGCATTCAACAAATAAGGCTAGATTGTCAAGTTTAGATTTCTGAATCTGAGTCCTAGTTGTTATTCCAACAAGTTTGAACAAATTAACAGTACATTGAAGCAACAAGTAAATATAGTTTAAAAACAAGCATTACAAAAAATTAATTATAAAAAAAAGGACCCTAATAAATTCTGGAAAGCCGTGAAAATGGTTAATTTAGATAAGAAACAAGCAGCAACCAGCAGTCTCTTGTGCTTGCATTATCCTGCAGTCTACTTTGTTAAAAACCTGTGCATATTTTAACAGTTATCAGTACTTCAAAAAAAAATTAATTTCATATTATAGACTAAAAAAGTATTAATCAATTAATTATACTGCTATAACCTTGAGTAAGTTTCAACTTGAACTTTGAGTTTTACCAAAAACAACTAAAAAGTATTAAACCAATTTTTTTTAAATTTGTTTAAAATTATTTTTAACTCTCGCATCCCTACTATTCTGAAATTTTTATAAACTCAACTTTAAATAGCTTTAAAAAATAAAGTTCTATTTAGAGAAACAATCAAAATGCAATCACAGCCAACAAAAGAGGCAACAACAAAAAAGGTATACAGCATGATTCTTTTACTCTTTACACATAACAGGTTAATTAACTTGAAAATATCACTAAAATAAAGTTGTCAGCTGAATTCATTAAAAATCAAGTATATGATATGACTTATAATTATTAACTAAAAAATGGGTTCTTCCAGGTGCCTTTTTTGGTTTTAATTGAAAACAGATTAACACCAGGATCGCCAACTGGTTGTAGAAAATTGCTTTAACTTTTTCATATCATATTTAAATGCAGTAAGAGAACACTTGACTCGCAATCATGATAAGTTTCTCTGGAAGTACTTCACTCAATCTGTTTTTCAGCAGAACATTATTGATTAACAAGGTTTGTGTTTTAGACCTTATTCTCTTATTTGCCCCTGTATAGCTGTATAGCTGTTGTCATATTTGGGCTGATTTTTCTAAACATTTCTCCCATCTTTATGTTTTCCTAACTCATACAATTTACAGTCCTTTGTGTCTCAACCTAATTTTTTTTAAGAACACTTGTCTTAACTTTTATCGATCCCTTTTAAGAGACCTAAACTATTTTTTATATTAAGATAGCAAAATGTCTCTTATTTCACTGAAAACAATTTTTAACCCATGAGGATTAGACATTTTCAGAAGTAAGTCCGCATTTAGCAGACATATTTGATGTTTTGTCATTTTTAATAGTAGTGTGGTCATTAATTTAATGTTAATTTAATGTGTATATATATATATATATATATATATATATATATATATATATATATATATATATATATATATATATGTATATATATATATGTATATATATATATATATATATATATATATATATATATATATACGCCTTTTCAAATTTTTTTTGTTTTCTTTACTCGGGCCATTATCTATATACGGCTATGTAATTATGCTACTTGTAGTTGTTTTTTTTTTTAATTTCCACATTAAATTGATTGTAAAAATGATTATAATATAAACAGGTATACAGTTTAAAATATAAACAGATATACAGTTTATAATATAAACAGGTATACAGTTTTATTTAGGTACTTTATTCATGTTTTAAATTAACTGTGAACTTCACTCAATCATAGTGTATGGAACCCAATAGCTATGCAGTTGCCTCATTTCTACTAATCAACCTCAAATAACTTATGAGGCTATAAAAATGCTCTTCAAAAGCACTAACAGGGATACTTTTCATGTGCAACATGGCGCTGTTAATACTCCGATATTTTAGTACTGTTAATGGAATTAGTCTCTCTGAAAGCTAACACTGCATTTGGGAAACTTAACTCCCTGTAATTCCAGCTCTCTTGTATGGTTCAGACTTTGCCACCTCACCTAAAGACAAACCTGAATTGTTTGCTAAAACTTTTCATCAATATCATCTCTTGATTCCATTAGTTGCATTCTATCTGGTATAGCCGTCAAACAGGTTGATTCATTGCTTGACATTCGTATCACTCCAGCTTCTGTATCTAAAGTAATTTCCTGCTTAGACTCTTTTTGTGGCACTGCAAGACTATAACATACCTGTTATAGTCTTGCAGTGGTGTTTTCCGGAGCTGTCGTCTATACTTTCAAAACTATTCAACAAGTGCTTATCAGAGTCTTGTTTTCCAGCCTGCTGGAAAGCGGTAACTGTTATCCCTATTTTCAAAAATTCTGGAGAGCAATCTGTTTCTTCTAACTACCGTCCCATTAGTCTTCTTCCTATCATAAGCAAGGTTTTTGAATCTTCAATTAACAAACACTTAATCTCTCATCTTGAAGCTAATAACTTACTTTCTGATTATCAATATGGATTTCGATCTTCTCATTCTACAGCTGATTTGCTAACAGTAATAACCAATAGGTTTTATTGTGCATTAGATAAAGGTGGAGAGGTTAAGGCCATAGCTCTTGACATTTCTAAAGCTTTTGATAACGTTTGGCATGCTGGTCTTCTCCATAAGCTTTCTTCTTACGGTGTATCAGGTAACATCTTTAAGGTTATTGAATCCTTACTTTTCAATTATAGTATAAAAGTTGTCCTCAATGGACAGCACTCTTCTTCTTATTCTGTAACTTCAGGGGTTCCTCAAGGCTCAATTCTTGGCCCTATACTCTTTTTAATTTACATTAACAATCTTCCAGGTATTCTCACATCTAAGGTGGCATTGTTCCCTAATGATACAACCATTTATTTTTGTCATGATAAGAAGTCAACTCTCTCTGATCGCTTGGAGGGAGCATTTGAGCTTGAAAAGGATCTCACTTCTGCTACAGCATGGGGCTCACAGGGGCTGGTGAACTTTAATTCAGATAAAACTCAATTTTTTCAGCCAATTGTTATCACAATAATTTAGATCTTCCTATATTTATGAATGGTAATGTACTCAATAAATCATCCACCCTTCATCCTCTAGGATTAACTCTTACAATCTTTCTTGGAAACCATATATTAAATCTGTTGCAAAATTGCATCTGCTAAGGTTGTATCTCTTTATCGAGTTTGACACTTTCTTACTCTGGATTCTATTCTCTATCTCTGATCAAATCTGTCTAAATCTCAAATCTGTCCTTGTATGGAATACTGTTGCCATATCTATGGCGGATCTTCTAATGATGCCCTTGCATCATTATGATGCAGGGCATCATTAGAAGATCCGCAGCCAACCACCAACCATTATTACATTGTTGTAATGTTGCTTCTCTTTCTCTTTACTACAAATACTATAACGGGCACTGCTCTAAAGAGCTAGCGTCTCTTGTGCTATCTACTAAAATTCATTCTCGTGTTACTCGTCATTTAGTTAAGTTTCATCTTTTTTCTGTGACTGTTCTTAAGTGCTCTAAAAACATTTATTCCTCTAATTTTTTTCTTGAACATCAGTTCTTTTGAATTCACTTCATTCATCTTGCTTTCCTGATTCATATAATTTGCAATCTTTTAAGTTGTCTGTCAATCATCATCTTGCTCTACAATCTTCATCTTTTCTCTTCCGGTAACTTTCTACTCTAATTAGTGGTTGCTTGCAGCCTTGTTGGAAGCAAAGATGTTTAAAAAAAAAAACCTGCTAACCTTAGAATCATTAAGTTGAATTTTAAAGCTGCTCTTTCATTAAGATATAGCAGAAAGAGATAACCACAACCAATAAGACATAAGCAAAAATCCATGAGTAAAGTCTAGAAGATCCAGCATTCATCATCTTAGGCAGGAAACAATGTAGCACAGGTTTGCATCGATGCTAGCCTGTTAGATAAAGAAGGGATGCAAAGCTGGTCAGCAAAAATTTTCTTTGCCTTCTACAAGACAGTTGTTGGATGCAGATAATATCTTGGCATGATGAGTGTTTTTATTGAGACACTATCTATAGCTTTTACTTAACCAAGAGACTTAAGGCAGACTTTCCAGTAGCAGGGAGATTATAATACTACTCCTGACCTTATCTATGTGTTTTATGCTTTTTCTTATGCTTTTGCTTTCTTATGCTTTTGCTTCTTATGCTTTTTTTATGCTTTTTCTTATGCTTATGCATAATAAAAAGCATAAAAAAATTATCTTATAATACTTTTATTATGTATATGTTATGACCCTGTGTTTTTATGTATTTGTTATGTTATTATGTATATATTTTTACTATACTATGAAAGGTCGCAGAACCAAACATTACAGAGAACCAAATAATGTCAATTACCAAGTCAACTTCAATAAATTGTTAACTATATTTTCTATCAAAATTAAAAACAAAAAAAACAATTTTAAAAATTCATATCTTTTTCATAAATTAGTTTTCTGACTATTTGCTTCTATTTTTTTTTTTTTTTTCATATGTTTATTTTATAATATTTTTTTTATTGTTTTAGGCTACTGCTTCAGGTGATCAAACTGCAAGAGTATGGGATATTGAAAAATCAGAAACAACTGCTATTTTTCGTGGTCACACTTGCAGCTTGAAATCAGTGGCTGTGCAACCCAATAGTAGTGGTAACTTTTTATCTACTAATCTGTTAATCAACTTTTTTATTGCATATAACAGGTTTTAATTTTTTCATACAATACTTTTATTTTTTTTTAATGTCAAAAAAAGTAATAATAAGGAAAATTTTAAAACAACAAAATTTTAAATCTTAAATTCTTTTGTTAATTGTGGTTATAACCCTCTCTCAACTCTATAACTCCAAAACATGAAACTTGACAAACAAGGTCGCTGCACAGAGAAACAAGTTGATACTCAATTTTCTTATGTAGGCTAGACCATTGCTTGTCAAAACTTTGATTTGAGTTGAGGTGGATGCCAAGGTATTTGTATGAGTTTACAACTTCAAGAATTTTGCTTTTTAATGCTGTGACTGGCTTTTCACCTCTGCCAATATAAATAACTTTGCATTTGGCTATGTTGAGAAGCATTTTATTATCATTGCACCATGGTTGTAGACTGCCACTTCTTGTGAAAGGGAAGAGATTTTACCAGTTATATAAGCTAGGATATCATCTGCATATTTCTTTTGTGTAATGCCTTTTGGGAGGTAGTCATTTATGTCTAGTAGATAGATTAAATCTATCGGGCCAAGGATGCTTCTTTGTATCACTCCTGATAAAGTATCTTTCCATTTAGTAGGCTTGCTGTTAAATATAACATGTTGTTTACAGTTTGAAAGTCACTTTGCAATCCAGGATGATAACAATGATGGGAGGTTGATTTCAAGTTTGTGCATAAGGATAATGTGGTCAACGAGGTTGAATGCATTTGAAAAATCAAAGAATTAGCAGTTAATGAGGTATTGTGGTCAATAGCAATCCCCAATCATCAATTACTTGTATGATAGCATCAATGGTTGATGTTTTTTTTTTTCTATTTCTTAAAGAATGAGTTTTTAATTATTTATTGTCATCTTTTGTTAGCTTAGGAAGTCTATGATTTCTGTAACAGCAGTCTTCGAATATCCTGTTTTGGATGTAGTTATTATGACACATCGTTTTAATAAACAAACAAATCCCTCATGTTCCCTCATCAATTTTGTTTATTTATTCAAAATAATATATTCTTTCAACTTTTCTTATATTTTATTAAACTTAAGAATCCTTTAAAAAAATTACATAGGAAAAAAACTGTAAATACGTCTAATTATACAAGTGGTCTAAAACATATTCACAGTACTGTGTATACCACCATTAAATGAATAGTAAATGTATGTATAAATTTATAATATATAAAGTATTACTATTCTATATATATCATATAAACTTACTATTAATAGATATTACTTAAAACATATATTTAAAAAATATTTAATGTATAATATATATTGTTATATATAGTTAATTTGATTTTGTATTGTTGTTTTACAACTAGGAAAAAAATATTCATTAGATAATATGTTATAATATTGGTTTGCAGGGGCTATTCTAGACCATTTTCAACAGCGGTCAACGCTGTTGAAAACGGTCTACAATAGCCCCTGGTTTGTAATTGTATATACACTCTGCTGCATTTATCCTTAAAAATTCAGTGCATTTACAATAGCACCAGTTATATCTATATAATTCAGTCAATAAATGCATTCTACTTAAAATTAGAAGAACAAAAATAAATGAAATAATAATAAAAACATAAAAACAAAAAAACCTATTTACAGTAATCTTTTTTTTTTTAACTTTAAGTTATTTTTTATTGTAGCTGTTTTTTTAACTGGTGCGAGAGATGGCAACATTATGTCATGGGACACCAGATGCTATATGAAAAATGGTTTTTACAATCCAGTTAATACAATAACAAATGCTCATTGTATCCAACAAAACTCTCAGTTGCCTGTAAAGCAAAGAAAGTCTCGTCGCAATTCTATGTATAATTCAACTGTAAGTTTATGTTTAGTTATTTCATTATTAATTTGTGATTATTTGTAAGTTATTTTTCTAGTTTCTAATTTTTTTTAATCTAAATGTTGGTTTTTTAACTTGAGTAAATTAAAAAATTTTTTTTACTTCATTTAGGACCTGAAGACAAGTGTAACAGCAGCTTTGTTTCAAAATGAAAACATTATTATATCTTCTGGCGCATGTGATGGTGCTCTCAAATATTGGGATATCCGCAAGGTCTATACAGTTCATAAAGGTGAACCAGTTGCATACCATGTTATTCAATTTCCTGGAAAAAGTCATCGTAAACATGGTTAGTTAATCATTAAGTACAAATGTGTTTTTTTACAAATGTATTTCCTTTTAAAAAATGCTGGCTCTTTTTTTTAAGCTCATTTGTTTTTTTATGAATAAACTAATTATCTTTAAACTAATGATCTCTATCATATTAATAAGAAAAATAAAAGTTGGTTATAAATTGTTAATACAGAATTCATAGAAAACATTCATAACAAGTGTGAATTACTGAAATGTAAAAAGCAGTTTTGGATCAAACAAAAAATACTATTTCACAGTTTTACTTGTTTTAGTGACTTGTAATGAAAAGTTAAAAAGTGGTGATAAAAAGTTAAAAAGTGGAAAAGTTATTCATCATTGCTTAGATTAACATACCAGTTATTTTTGATGTTTTTAAATATTTTTAAAAGTTATCTATTATTTTAAAATAACTTGAAACCATGTGTATTAAATTACCATTTCATGACTTGCATAAATAAATTAGTGTTTAATATATATATATATATATATATATATATATATATATATATATATATATATATATATATATATATATATATATATATTATATATATACTTATATATATGTATATATATATATATATATATATATGTATATATACTTATATATATATAAAGTATGAACTGAGTTATAATATTTCTACTCAAGAGGCTTTTAAGTATATATGGTAATAACATATGTTTGTCTATACAACTCAGTAAAGAAAATTCTTTGAAGATTTACATCGCTTGCTGTACTTATCCTGTTTTAGCATTTTCTTTTTTTCTTTTTTTTTTTAGTATATTTTGCCAATTAATGTCTATTTTATTGGTGAACTTATACATTTAAATATTGCCTTTTTTTTTCTTTCAGATGCATATCCTGTATATTTTTGAATAAGTTTATGTCTTTTCTGAAATACAGATTCAATACTTAATGTATATTTTAAATACGGCTTAACAAAAGATGTATGTTTCAGTATGTTTGGATTAAGGTATTTAAATGTGTGCTTTATAATGCCAGTTTGAATTTTGTTCACAATTTTTTTAATGTGCCATCTCCTTTTAAGTTCATTTATAGATGCACTTAGATTCTAGTGTTGTTCTAGATTTTGTGACTTTTTTAACAAGTTTTTTTAACTAAGAGTGTATATATTATTAAGATTATCGTAACCTAGACGCATAATTTTGCTTTTTTTGCAATTAAATTTTCATAACCATTTTGTTGTTCAATTAAATAAGGTATTGAGATCGATTTCTAACAAAATATTTTTTATACCTATGCTTTTCTGTTGATCTTTGCAATAATTTTTATTTTCTTTTATGTCATCAGCATATAGTTTTCAATAACTTTTATTTCATCAGCATATGGTTTTCAATAACTTTTATGTCATCAGCATAGAGGGTTGTATTTTTGTTCTGTTAAATAGTAAGGTCATTAATGTATTTGACAAAAAGCAAGGGATTCAATACTGATCCCTGCAAAACTTCTTTGTATTTCTGACTTATATTGACCATTCTGACTTACATCTGACAAGTCTTTAAGGTTTTTTAGATGAAAAAGTTTTCTACTGGTTTAACAGCTTACTATTTTAGCACATAACAAATGCCTGGGAAATTAAGCACATAACAAATGCCTGGAAAATTAAGCACATAACAAATTAATGCCATGCCAATTAAGCACATAACAAATGCCTGGGAAATCTAAGAATTCTATATCTACACTTTTATTTTTCACCAGGGCAGTATACACTAGATTAATATACTTGCCCTTGAAATTAGGGTCAGGATTTGGCAATGTCGACTTAACTGCCAACTTAAAAGTGTTTGGGGTCGGCAAAAAATCCCCAACCTTGTTTCTATTTTAACCCCTTTGTGTCAAATTTTTTTTGCCGTTTGAAGTTTGCAATTTATTTTCGACCTCATTTTTCCTAATTCCAAGGGTTGCATATACTGTAGTGTATACACTATAAAATCTATAGTTTTAAATAAATTTGTGACACAATTATTTGATTACTCATATCATTAAGTTTGTTAATTCAATTTATTGTTTCTTTAATAATATTGTTTTTATTTTTTATGATTATGCAAGTTAATATCTTTCATTATTTTTGTGACAACTCAAGTGAAATCGTAATTAACAGAGTTATAATAGAGTAATATTTACTTGTAGTCAATATTTAAGAAAAATGAAGTTTATTAAAAAGAATAAATAAAAGATTACTCATGCTATCTGCTTATTTTTAAAGGATGTATTTTAAATGGATATATTGTATCTAAACCAGGACTTTTATAGACTTTTAGGTTCGACGGGTTTTTTAATATGGCTTCCTTAGGGAACAATGGATATGGACACAAAATGTATATTAAAATTTAACAAAGATATATTGAATATATATTGAATAAAAAAGAATTACAAAATACAAAATAATTTTTTATAGTTTCAGACTTTTTATATTTTTCATAGTTTCTTTGTTCAAAATAATTTAAAATTTATTTAAATATATATAAACCTATGAGTAAGCTATAATTTGAATAATATTTTAAATGGGTTAAAGTTTACTATTATATAATACTTATAGGCTATACATCCTTAGTTCTTAATTCTACATCTTCCAGACTGTATGCTGTTTGTACAAATGATGTTGTATATGAATACTCTACTTCTAATATGTCTTCTACACCTTTATCAATTTATGAAGGACTACAATCATCATCCTTTTATGTTAAAGCAGCTTTGTCACCTGATGATGGGTTTGTACTTTATCAAATTTTTTGCTATATTTATATTTCATTTTTGTGTTCTGCCTATGGCCTATTCTATATGTTTGTTTTTGTTGTATACGTAATAGTGATGTGCCATCGGCTAATGCCGATTGTGGCTAATAATAGGTTTAATGTATTTATTTAATGGGTATTATACTAATATTAAGGGTTTAAATTACGTATTTAGTATGTTACTATTCATCAAAAGTGACTCGACCTATTAGCCTATGCTATTGGTAACCAGCAACCGATTAATCGGCTAAACCATTGGCCGATTAGTCGGCCGATGGCATCGGTTGATTAATCGGCATTGGCCGATGCATCGGTATTGACTATTAAGCCAAACTAAACAGGTGCATAGGCACACCTTATATATGCAAGATACATACCTAAAATAAGATATTACCTTTATATACATACATTAAACTCTATAATTAGCCTTAATCGGCCTTTGCCGATGGCACATCACTAGTACGTAAACAAAGTCCATGGATCCCATTAAATATTTTATTTTTTACTCCATTTTTAAAATTTTGTTTTTAAAAAGTTTTTTTTATATTTTTTTTTTTATGATTGTATTATGTTATTGTTTTTTTCCAGCATTTTGTTAACTTAATTATCTCAAGAGATGTCTTGTTTAATTTATTCAAAAATGTTTGCTTTTGAATATGTCCTAAAACCAACGGAAAAAAGTTATTTTTATATCATTAGTTTCTACTATTCGTCTAAACTATTATTCTTCTAAACTATTACTAAACTATTCTTTCTACTATTCTACTATTCTTTTCTGCTATTTTACTGAATCATTATTTTCTGCTATTCTTCTGAATCATTATTTTCGTATATTCTGCTGAATAATTTCTACTATTCTACTAAATCATTATTTTCGTATATTCTGCTGAATAATTTCTACTATTCTACTGAATCATTATTTTCTGCTATTCTATTGTATCATTATTTTCTGCTATTCTATTGTATCATTATTTTCTAATATTCTACTGAATCATTATTTTCTGCTATTCTGCTGAATCATTATTTTCTAATATTCTACTGAATCATTATTCTCTGCTATTCTACTGAAAAAAACTAGACATTGTGTTTGTTTTTCTAATGATTAATGAAACTATGATTAATTATGATAATTATCAATTAAATTAATTTAGAAAGTTGTTTTTTTTTTTATTTTATTTTAAAACAGCAAATTTTAAATTAACATACAGCATCCTTAAATTCACAATTAAATAAGTAACATGATTAGAAGAAAATAAGTGAAGTTTGTTAATTTTTATCTGGTAATTAGGTAGCAAACTTTTTATGGCCCACATAAAAATAGGCAAATAAGAGAAAAATAAGCAAGTGTTGCAATCTTTTTATGGCACACAAGTAAAATAAATAGACCTGAAACAGTCAAATTACCAATTTTATTAAAGTGATAAGTGATATTTTAGACATAAAAGCCACTGATTGTACAGACTACTGTTAAAATCATTGCCACTAGATGAAAGCCACTGATTGTACAACACTACTTTTACAATAATTGTTACTACATGAAAGGCATTGATTGTATGACATGTTACAATCATCACCGCTTAAGTGGTAAGGTTGTCAGGAAGATTATTAATATAAATAGAAAACAAAACAGGACCAATTATAAAGCTGCATAAGTAGGAGAAAACGTAGTAAGAAGTGTGATGATAGGGTGATGATAGTATTTGATATAGAAGAGGTATGAGATATAAGATCAAAGTATGATTTGATAGTAAAACCATAGAATGATCGGAACTACCTAATGAAAAACTAGGAGAAACTAAGCACAATCTAGGGTTAAAAACAAAACAAAAATATTGGAGGTGATTAAGGTTATTTGAAACTAAATTATAATTACTATAATTAATTAACAAATTTAAAATTACTTAAAATAATATTAAATTTGTTAATTTACTTTTAACAAGAACTTTGTTTTTTCTATTTATTACTTTAAGTTACTTTCCTAACTGATTCAAAATAATACTATATATTTCTACTTACCACACAAATAATCAGACATATCTCCTTTCAATGGAATGTATCTCTTCCCAGAATCATGCAAACAAAATTGTAAGTTCACTTCAATGTTTCCCTTGGTTCGTTCATTAACATCACAATTTCATACTCCTTAGCCTCTTTAAAAAACACAATTCTTGATTTGGTGCCTTCACAGCCGAACTAAATCCAAATCATGGTTTCACATATATAACTGTAATGAATAAACAAACATTTTGAAGTGCTCTTTGGCACTTGTTTATCACTGGGATTGCAAAAAACATATTTTTAAAGAGTAAATAGGTCTATCCACCTTGCTTGATGCATCGCTCCAAGAGGTCTGATTTTAATTTTTTTTTTTTTTTTCTCTCCTAAGAAAATAGTAGATAGTTCAATCAGTTTCCCATAGTCATGTACAATGGTTTTTTGCAGTTCTTGATTATAAAATCAATAATTCTTATTAAGTTAATTTTTCATATAGAAGTAAATCTCTTATTTACTTCTGATGAAAAGCTATTACCATATTTAGGCTGGGTCTTCTAATGTCCTTTTCTTTTTAAACAAAAATTTATTTTACAATTAGTTTGCAAACTTGAATATTCACATCCTTTTACGATGTTATATTTATAATTTTTTTTTTTCATATTTGCATATTTGCTTATTTTTGTCATATGCTTAGTTTAGCGTAAATAAAGGAAATCCTTAAGAAAAGTAATTAAAACAAACAACAAACTTTTAGAGTTTTAGTTTAGCGTAAATAAATTGAGTCGCTGTTAAATAATAAAATATAAATGCATATAAAAATTTTTAAAAACAACAGTTTAAAAATGGACTAAAAAGTAAAAAATAAACTATTTCATGAGACCCAAGGACTTTGTGTACATACACAACTTAAATATTCATTAAAGTCAATGACTGAAAATGTTGGGTAACTAAGTTCAACTCGTTCCTATTGGCGCCAAATATTTTCAGTCATTGATTTTAATTGATATTTCAGGGTGTGTACGTAAACAAAGTCCTTGGATCCCGTTAAATATTTTATTTTTTACTCCATTTTTAAAATTTTGTTATTAAAAAGTTTTTTTTATATATTTTTTTTTTATGATTGTATTTTAATAGGCCATTGGTTTTTATAGACTTTATATAGATATGCATACACTTAATATCATACCTTCATTATCATTAGATCTACATAATTGATTCATATTGGTTTTAATCAATTGTTCTGTTTAAATTTTTTTTGTTAAGATTTTTATTATGTGGTTCAAACGACTGTCAAGCATATATCTGGAAGACAAATTCATCTGATAAACGCCCTTGGGTTTTAAAAGGTCATCATGGTGAAGTAACTAGTGTTACATGGTCGCCAAATCTAGGAGATAAGGTATGCTATGAAAATGCATTTTTTATATATCTATGTAGATGTAAATATAAATACATAAATACATACATACATACATGCATACATACATACATACATACATACATACATACATACATACATACATACATACACACACACACAACTTTTACAAAAATGTTTACTGTTAATGAAAATCAATTAAAATATTTTAATTAAGTTTATAAAAATACCTTTATTTGATGGAGATTTCAAAAATAATATTCATTTGCAATACAAATACAATATTATAATATTAATGCAAAAAATAGATATATAAAACAGACATGCTTGTATTTTTTCATTCTTTGTTAAAATAGTCGCCTTCAAAATATTCACTTTTTTGAAATAAGATTTCTTTAAAATTAGCTATGCATTTGTACAGTTTTGAAAAGAAAGAACCAGAATATGGTAGTTATTTTCCATAAAAATAAATGAAACTAAATCAAGTGGTGATTGTATATTATATTTGAGAAAATGTCATATATCATGAAAGGAGACCTGGTAACCAAGGTTGCATTACTTATTTTATTTTAATAAAATGCATATTATAAAGAATGCTTTCACAATTGATTAAAATCATGGGGGAAAATGGTAGAAAGAATAGTATTCATTTTCTTTTTAAATTGATTGACATAAAATTTGTGCAAAAGAAAAATTTTAAAAGTCACTTCACCTAATTCCTGAAGAAGCCTTCAAATCAATGTTTGCTTTCTTTTAGATACTAGTGACATTTAATATTTTACACAAATTATAGAAATCAAAATAGAAGTCAGTCATTAATTAGTCAGATATTAGCCCAGATGTTGCTCTTTCTGCTGGTTTAAATATTTTTTTCAGTTTGAAGTACTCTATAAAAGTTCATGCTTTTTGAATTTGTTTATAGTTGCATTAAAAAGTTTTACATTTAAATTAGAAAAGAGTTTGTATACAGTGTTTCTTAATAAATGATCATTGTCATAAAATCAAACATAATAAATGTAAATGTTAACATCTTCATCATGAGCAACTCTTACTTAATTTTTGAAATAAATAATTAACTGGTATTAAAAATATGTTCAATTGGTTTGGTAACAACCTCTGGCTAAAATGTATCCTTCATGTTTAGAAAAAGTGGTACAAAAAATAGCTTTGTAAACATTAAAAGACAATAATGATAATGATAACTGCTTAGAAAAATTATTATTGAATAAAGAGATTGAAGTTGCACATGCTTAAACATCGAGGATAACTGATGTTTTCCATGATGATAAGTTTGAGAAGTAATGTTACGGAGAAGCCAGATGTTGAATATCATTTTCAATGCAAGAAAAACTTAATACTGCTCGCAGAAGGGAATTTAGGTTTTGACTTTGGTTCCTGATTTATAGCCTTTATTGATTTAGCAGCTGAGGTATTTAATACATCAAAGCCAACCATAACTATAGTAAAGAAACTTAGATCTCAAAAGAGGATGTTATCATTTTCAGAAAATCAAATACTGTTAAAATATGGTTAGATATCTTAGCCTAAGTAGAAAGCTTTAAATCCAGTAATAAATTCAATCAGCAGTTGCCTGATAAAATAGACTTTGTAACTATATCCAAAAATCAAAAATGTCAAAACATTTACTTCTTTGCAATCTATAAGAATTTTTTTCTGAATTCAAATTAGAATGCCCAAAGTCCAATATAAACTTTTCCAAATTTGCTCAATTGAAGCCAAAATGGTGTATTCTGGATAAAAAGGATTTGTACAATCTAAATCTTGCCCTTAGTTCAGTTATACTACGAAAAAATTCATAAACCTATTGAGAGCATTGTTTGCAGTGAAATTATTTAATTACCTGTACTAAAATTTCACAAGTAAATTTGTGTGGTGTATTTTGGCTAATTTATTTTGGTGTGAGAAAATCTAAATTATTAGATTAGATTCCTGGGAAATTTGTCCTGCTTTCAATAGCTGCCTTTTAGTAGCTCAAGCTGTACATTTTTACTTGCATTAATAAACTAGTTTACTGCGCAATGGTAAAAGTGTACTATTGATTATAGAATTAAAGTGTATTATAGATCTTAATATGATTATAGATTAAATCATTTTTTATTAGATTACAGTCTATAATCATTTTACAATCTATAATCTGTAATACATTTTTACAGATTATATGTTTACATTTTACAGATATTTACAAATAATTAAGATTACAGATTGTAATCTTTATTATTTGTAAATTAAATAATTTTGAAACAAATTGAGAAAATAAAATTTTTATCTTTAAGGTTGTTACTTGTTCAGATGATAACACTTTTAAAATCTGGTAATTTGTATTTTTATTTATTGTGTATGTTATTTAAGAAAGCATTTTTTTTTTTTAATTGTATTATTTATTTACATAAATATTGTAATACCTTTAAAGTTTACAAGTTTATGCAAAAAAATTTTTAGGCGATTGTTTCAAGATAGTTCTAAAATCCAAATAACAGGAACTTGTGAGAAAAAAGAATCTCAGCCAGTTGTAACACTTGATGACATATTACCTGGACCGGGTATAATTTTTTATATACTATATTATATTTTATATAGTATATAAGAGTATATATTTTATAATACATAAGAATATAATGTTCTTTAACTTTATTTTCAATTATAAATGATTTATTTTTAGTTTCTCTTGAAAATAAGACTTTGTTAAAAAATTGTTCTTGTCTACCTTTGCATATCAGTTCTAATCAAAAACTTCATGCAAGTTGGACATTTGATCAAAGATGTTCTATTTTTGAAAAAATGAAAAGTAAATTGTTAGGTATCTCCTTTTTTAAAAAATCTTTTTTTATTGGTTCTATTTCTATTGGACAGAATATATATTTTTTATAAAAAAGAGAAAAGCCCAAATTGTAATCATAATAAACTAATAATTTCAGTTATGAAAATTTTTTGCATTTAAAGCTGTCTCTGAATATCTAAATACGATGCAAATCTTTTGTTCAGTTAAAGAATAAATGATACATGTGATAGTAGAATGTTTTTTTTATGAAGACCTAGCAGAAACAGCTATTCACCTATGTTTATCCTTGTCTTTCCATTTATGCATATTCGTATTTCAGAATATATTGAGTTTTTTACATTTTTTATCTTTTAATGAGCAAAAAAAAAGATTTAAAGAAACACTTGTTTGACATTAGTGTTTGTAATAATAATGGTTTATATTTGTAGCACATTTTATCAAGATTTGACGTAAAAGTAATCAAAACTAATTAATAATTTATTTTGTATTTTATTATTTTAATAAAAGCTTCAGCTGTTTTTTCTTAACTCTTTGCATTTTGTTTGGTATACAGTCTTTCCGAATTTGTCTATTTTTGAAGAAACCATATTTAAATACTGTTTGTAACTTTAACATTTCTTTTTTAAGACAAGACGGCTTTATCTAACGACTATTTAAGTTATAAAATATCTGGAAAATATCTAAGACATTTAAAGAGCGATAAATCGTTTATTAGAAGACTTGAAATCTAATACCTCTAAAATGCCTCAAAAATAAATATGAAGTAAAAAGGTGAAAGTGTTTCGATATTTAGATTATACATGATCAGACGGTAGGGCTGAATTAAAAGGCTGTCATCATTTGTAGGAAGTAAATTTTCTGATAATCGGGTAGCGAAGGATTGGCCAAGGTAGCAAAGGATTGGCCTGAGTAGCAAGTTATTGGTATAGTTTTAATAGGATAGAAAAATAAGTTACAAATATAGGTTTAAAAAAACACTGGCAACCACATTACGACTAACGATTTTCAAATTTATATATATAGTTGAAATAAAATTCCTATGCTTATTAATAGGCATATATTATAGAAAAAGATTTATAAAATCAGAAATTTATTAAACATTTGATTGTTATATAGAATATCTTTGTCAGCGATAAAAAAAATTTGATTGCTGTTGTTGGTAAAACTATAACACGTTGCTGACCGAATTCAACGTTCTTTGGGGTCATCCATAAATTACGTCACGCTATAAGAGGGGGGGGGAGTTGGTGGTTTTGTGACGACTCATACAAAACTTGCTTCTTAAGTGTTACGATATTGTGACGAGGGGGGGGGTCAAAAACAGTCAAAACTTGCGTGACGTAATTTATGGACGACCCCTTTATTGTAATTTTTTAAAATCGGTTCATTGTAAAAATACAATTATCGCGTTTATAATTGTATAAGAGGTGCGTTGGTGCGCCTGAAGATATGTTTATATTAACTGTGCGCTTTTTAAATAACTAATAAATAATAAAATTGTATGGAATGTTTTTTTGACACAACTTTATGAAGAAAAAAATTAATTTTTTTAGAAGAATCTCATTTCACATCGATGACGCCGAAAACTCCAACGTTGAATAATACATCTGCTACAAATCAATACTTTACTCCAATGTTAAATAATGTTGAATCTGCTACAAATCAATACTTTACTCCAAAAGCTGCTCGTATGACAAGTTACACACCATTTTTAAAACTTTCAACTCCTAATAATCTTATGACAAAAGCGCGGTCACTTCCTGCTACTTGCAATATTGAAAGTTCTGTACCTAAAACAACTTGTTCATCTTTAGAAACATGGTTAAAGTCTATAAATACAAACATGCGTTTAGTTAGTGATATTGGTTCAAAAAATTGCGAGTCGACAAAGGAAGTACTGTCAAACTCTTCACAAAACATTATATCTAATCTCACTTCGAATCGCACAAACCTTGGTGGTGTTAAAGAGGGAATAAACAAAACAAACGTTAAATACAAAAAATTAGATATAAACATGGTAAACAGACGCGACGTTTTATCTTTAAATATTGCAGAACTATTTCTTTCAGGAAAGCGGAAGCGTCAGTCTGATGGAACTGCACAGTGTTTAAAACAATCTAAGAAAGATAAGGAAAACATTACGTCCGAAAGTTCTTGCTCGATTAGCCGTGATGACAATAGAGGAGTAGTACCTAGAATTAAAGATTTATTAGATCACGCAGAAGACTCCTCTCAAACTTGATATAATTTTTATGCGTCTTTTATTTAATTACGGAATTATTATTTTTTTAACTTGAAGAAATTGATGTATCATTTTATTTAAGCCTATTATTGAATTTGATATTGCTTATTTAAAATTCGATATTTACGTTTCAATCCTATACTTTTCAGCTCTTTGCTACAAATCATTATATTATAATAAACAATATGTTTTAATAAAAAAAGAAATCAAAGTAAAATTAAGTTACATTTTACCCATGCTACTAAACGTTATAACAAAAAAGTTATGCTATTGCTTTTACTGTTTCACCGTTGTTTGCTTGTTTGTTTGTTATTAAAATCAACTTCAAATAGAATAGCCTATAACAATGAATTCTACCGCTGATATTACTGGCAACCTTAAAGAGAAAAATCGTATTTCGTATTAAATAATTATTCACACTAAATGTTCTCTTTGTTCTAATATATTAATAATTTCTGATATAAATATTCTTTCCCAAAACATAAATACAGCAATAAATAACACGAATGGATATTTCTTAGTAACAATAAACGAACAATAACTGGTACAATCGACTAATCGTACTCAACTTTGACTCAATTCTGATGAAAACAAACTCATAATTGAATTTATAATAAGTCTTTTAAGGTTAGGAGTTGTAAAACAAGAAAAACTAAATTAATTAAAATTAAAATATTATTTGCAAATAACAAAAACATAGGAAAATGATTTTCGATAGCTATTAAGTTTAAATACTTTTATTCAGAGAGTAACGAAAAAAGAAAAGCAGAAAGCTTATCAGAAGAAAATACAAAAAAACGGTCAAAGGAGAAACGAAGGATTGTACGAGGTAATAAAATAAATAAAAAAAACTTTTTAAAAATAGCTTTCTATTCAATCGACTAAAAAGTAGAAAATAACTTTTTTCTGTTTCTGGTACTCGTGGAAATCATGTACTTAGTAATAATCACTTTTGTAAAGCCAATACTAGAAGACTTTGAAGGCAATTCATGTACGTATGTAAACAAACAAACTCATCCAAGTAAAGGAATAGAAAGTTTGGCGCCTTTTAAGTCAGATGCTTTCAAAATCAAATTCGTTTTAAATGTACATAAAGCTAAAGGCGCCAAACTTTCTATTCCTTTACTTCGATGAGTTTGTTTGTTTACATACGTACATGAATTGCCTTCAATGTCTTCCAGTATTGGCTTTACAAAAGTGATTATTACTAAGTACATGATTTCCACGAGTACCAGAAACAGAAAAAAGTTATTTTCTACTTTTTAGTCGATTGAATAGAAAGCTATTTTTAAAAAGTTTTTTTTATTTATTTTATTTTCTACTTTTTAGTCTTGATAAAATTATTACACTTATTGATTATGATTAATATTCAATAAAAATTTATTTTGAATTCTGTATATAATAATTAACAAAAATATTTGGAGCATATTTTTTTTTATTAATTTAAATGTTGGTTGGGTCTTCTTCTCGGTTGATGTATTTGTTCTTTTTTGGACGCATTTTTATTTGTCTGAAATTAACAAGAAGAATATTTGTAAAATTTTTAATTAAATTTATATTGATACTTAACACTTTTTGATGCCCTCTCGGTTTCCGATATTTTTTTCGGAGTTCCAGATCTAACAAACGGGGAGGTGGGGCATCGTAAATCTAAAATACTTATTAAGTCAAATGTAACAAATATAGCTATTGTTAGTCGGCAAAAGATTATTTGTAAAATTTCAGGGCTGTACGATCAAAAGAATTGCTTTAAAAAGCGCTGTGAAGTTTTGGCCTCCACAAAAAAAAAATCAAAAAATGCGGACTCGTCAGTGAGTGAATAGAAAGCTTTAAAAATTAACTTAAATTAGTGACAAAAAGTTGTGCATTGTTATCATTGAATAATATTTGATATTTTATTTATTTTATGAAAAATTGTTAAATTTCATGATAAGAAACTTGATTATTTTTAATGTATTATATAATTTTGTGTTTTATTGCGTTATACTACGTTATGGTATATATTACACTATTTGTTATGTCATTTAAGTAACGTAATGAACTGTAAATATATATATTTTTTTGAATTTAATTTTAGGTGCCCCAAGAAGTTCTTACGGTCTTATCACAGAGCTCCACAGAAGAGCATTTGAAAGGAGGTTCACGCCTTCTTTCTTGCCAATATTATTAAACTTGAGGTAGCACCACGAATTTCTTGCTTCTGAGGCAAGCGCACTAATCACTGCACTACGGCTGCTCATAAATAATATGAGTTTGTAAAAAGAAAGTGATTTCTTAAAAGAGATCTTCCATAAGGTACGTACAGCTGTAGCAGCCGTGTACCTTTTTTATTTTGTAGAGGCTAACTAATGGAGGATGGACAACAATTACATAATTCGTAGGGGATTGAAGTTTTGCGCCTGAAGAGAGGAATCCAGCATAGCTGTTGCATAAAGGACTAAATGTTCTTGATTGGCCAGAGTTTAAGGTTGTTAGACTCGACATCACACTAGCAACATGGGTGTTTGCTAGAGTGAGACTGGATGCCACATAAAATGTTGGTAACTTTCATGCCACATGAAATTACGTAAGACACATCTTCAATTTATGAGGCTTAATAAGATTTTACACGTTTCAGGAATACCTCTTGCTGCAGCAACAATCAGCTGTTTTTTTACACCACCAACCTGGGCAGAAGAACTTGATTAGAGACAAAATGATCCTTGAGTATAACTTTGCTTGGAATATGTGTCAATTACGCTGAGGGTAATTTTCAAAAATAAATCACCTTTATCAATTCCAAGTTTAATTAAATGATGTGATGTAAGTCCACTTACTGAGAGAATATGGTTGATTAAGGCATTCAAGTTCTCGCAGTGAACAACTTTTCAAACTTGGTTTTTCGTTTTTTTGTCCAGAATGACAACATTTGACATGAAAAAATCTGCAATTTTTTTCCTGAGGTTGTCAAGTTTTCGTTTTACGTTTGTCTCTACAGTTCTTTTTCCTATTGAGTCGTTTAGATCTGATGCAAGTCTTTTCACACCAACATTGGAAAGATTCGTATTGTTTTGAACTTGGACCAATGTTTCTGCAGTAAATAGTTGCTTGTACTTTAATGTCCTGGCAGAACTCTTAAAGGTTTACCTTCACTTGCTCGACTAAGTTTGACAGTACCTCCTGGAGAGGCATCTTTTTTAGAGATTAAATCAGCTGCTATTTTTTCAGCACACTTATGGTCCTCAACAATAAGTTTCTGAACATTTTTCCACCTTTTACCTATAGTACAAAAGTGTGGGTGTTCTTTCGCAAGTACCGACAAACAAATATTGCATCTTTTTTCAGCTGTCTGTGATGATGAAGGTTTGGGACTGAAAGCTTTGATACGGTCAGTTTTAGGGTAGACTTTTGTTTTTTGATTCAATATATCAAGCTCAATCTGTGGCAGATTTTCTTTGAGCTTTGATTTGGCCACCCTACAAATTATACACTGGCAAGCATCTGAATACTTTGTAGATGGCTTAATAATAATCAAATCGAAATTGTACAAGTCTGGCATCTGTCCAATAATACTAACAGTTTCAAGTCGTTGTAGTTTGCTTCTACATGAATTGCAAATGCCAGTTGGAATTTTCTCATCATTGAAATTAATATTTCACTTAAAAATATTCTTGACTCTTTTATTCAAAAAATCAGTTTATATGCAATCACTTTTCTTTAAACATAAAAAGCAAACAGTTTTTCTGCAATCAGCATGAGTTTTTGCTAAATTGGGCATTTTTTGACGAAGACAGAAGACAAATTAATTTTTAACAGAAATGCGAATTTATTTGTTTACGTTATTTCAGCGGCAAAAATCTGGCGTCAACTTATTTCAATTTTTTAATTAATAAACCTTTAAATTTGAATTTTTAATAAAGAAGGAAAAAAAGTTAAACAATAAGTTAATACAATCTTTAGAAATATTTGCAACAGTTAAGACAAAACAAAAGATTTTTTTAGTAACTTTTAGCAGTGGAAACGCATTTTGAAAATTAAGTTTCTTGGTGCAAATTAGGCAAAAACTTTAAATGCAATTTTCTCCTGCGGACGTAATTAAGGGATTTTAATTTTTGCTTCAAAGTGATCACCATAACATATAGACCTTACTTGATATGTCTGACATTTCAGTTGTAATTTGTTCTTTATTACTCTTACTTGTTCTAATTTGAGATTTAATGGGATTTTTTTTTCTATTAACATATGAGAATAAAAGTTTAAGTGCGAGTTTTGCTCTCTTTACTAAATCTCATATTCTTGATCTCTTTGACTTGTTTTTTAACATTAGCGCACATTTTGTTGAATTGTTCAAGATTCTTGACTTCGCCGATGCACATTCGAATAAAATAGAGAAGAATGCAAAAGTTAAAATTCCTTTTTTAACTTTTGCATTCAACCAGGGTTGACTATTCCTTCTTTTTTTAATTTAAAATAGGAATTAAAAATCGACAAGATTTATTTTATGTATGTAAAAATAACACAGGCTGATTTATCATGAAACAGCTCAACCAAGTTGACTTATTTGAAGTACTCAATTATTTGTGTAAACTTACCTTTTTTAAGACAAAACTAATCTCTTGTGAATACCATATTGTTACTAAAACGAGTAAAATATTGCCAAATTATGGAGTAATGGTATCTTCCTTTTTAATAGTCACCTAAATGTGGACCACATTTAAGAAAATCAATGCAATTCGGTTTGGAGGCTAAAACAAGGTCAAGGACTGTAAACTGCAACTGCAAACAGGTCAACTGCAGCAACAGAATTACTTTGTTTGAATGTTTGAAAGTATCGTGCTCAATCCGACCTGATTTTGAAATTGAATATTTGGTTCCAACCGGACCACCTCTTGCCCAGTCAGGAGGAAAGTTTTTTTTGGCTTTGTATATCACAAATGGAAGTGCAAAAATGCCCATCAGCGTTGCAGCAATTGTTTACAGTATAATGAATTTTTTCATTGTTGCCTGTAAGTTTAAATGCACGTCTTCTTCCTTTTCAACAAACTGCGGTTGCTTTGCCTTAATCACCCGAAAAATCTATTTTATCACAATTTCAAGTATGCGACCCAGAAGTTATACCAGTCTGTAGATATTGCTTGGCGACGCATTCAAAATAACGATTAATTATTTCTGGCGTACAAGAAGCGGCTCTTTTAGATGTTAAGCTATCCGCTTTTCTTGTTGAAATTTCTTTTGACCCTCTCTTCATAAAGGCATAAAACCAGTCTTTACCAGTCTTGCCATTTTTGAATAAGTACAATTGATCTTCGCGTTTAAGGTAGCCGCATACAAATTCTAGGTTTTTATTTCGGGTTAAACCATAACCCCAGTTACCAAGTAATTGGAACGCATGCATCAATCTTATTGTTTCATTTGAGAGAACCTTTGTTGTACCTGAGCCATGGAAGCCTTTTTTGTTGTTATTTTTGCAATCTTTGAGTGTTGAGACTGAAACGCCATGTTTGAATGCAGTTTTTCTCAGTGATGTTTTATTATTTTTCATATCAGTTAATGCAGCAAGTCGTCTTCCTTGTATGCTCTTGTTTTTTTAGATGACATGTTAAAGTGAGTGAGTTAAATTGAATTGAGTAAGTAATGATTATTTTGAGAAATAATATAGCAATTGGTTTTTAATGAGTAAGAGATGATTCTATTAACAAATAACATTAGAGTTCATTTATAATTAAACCGGAATTAACACTAAATTAATCAGGTAAAGATGGGTCACTTGCAAAAAAATGATAGATGATAGTCACTTGATAATCACAAGATGGTCACTTGATAGTCACAAGATGATAGTCACTTGCAAAAAAATAAACTAAGTAATTAATCGAGTGTGCGGTTTTATCAGAAAAAAGATTTTTTTTACTTTTTTGATTTTTTATTTATCTTTTTGTTCTTGCTGCAAAAAAATTATACTAATAGAATTAAAATTAAATTTCCAACAAGATAGTGCTAAAATTATTTTTATATCAGTTTCGGTTCAAGTGCTATTGCAACGATAAGAACATATAAAAAATTTTGACTCCTCGTTAAAGTCGTATAAAAAAAGAAAAAAAAGTGGAGTTGAATTGGCATATAATTTTATTAATTCGAATAGAGTTCTGTATTTAAATCTATTTTTATTTTTTGCATAGCCATACCCGTTTAGTTTTTATTTGATAATTTCCATCAGTGTGCGGAATGATATGGTGTGCGGTTTGACCCGGTGTAGTATGAGATTTTTACTCCCACGTTTTTTTTACTCCCCAGTAAAAACCGCATATTAAATTTTTACTCCCCAGTAAAATTCTCATATTAAAATTTTACTACCATTATGAGATTTTTACTCCCAAAAAATATTTTGCGGCAAAACGTATTTAATTACTGTGGTTCTTGGAAAAGTATTAAAAAAGCAAATCTTTTAAAGCAGTAGCTTATTTTTTTAAATTTAGCGATGCATACTGAATTTACCGACGCTTATAATTTTTTGAAAAAAGGTATATATCCAAAGACAGCTATTAGTAAAGTTGATAAAGTAAAGGTGATAAAGTGAAGGTGATCAAACTTTCGAAGAAAAGCAAAGCCATTTGTAATTGAAGATAATGAGTTGTATCATCTGGGTAAATCTAGCGTTAAGGTAAGCAGTTTTTTTTAAACACACTACTTTAAGTATATATTTGTATTTTGTAATTTAATACTAATGTTTTTTAATGTAATTTTCATTTAGTTAGTTATTAATTAGTTTTAATTAATTACTTATCAATTAAATAAAATGTACAGTGTATTTTTATTATTTCTAAAATAAGATTGTTGTTGTTTTAATTTTTTTGTTGCAAGTTTTGATTAGTTTGATTTTATTTTATTTAGAGATGTTTATGTTTTTTTATCTTGCCTTTGAATGCATGTGTGTTAAATATTTATTCTTTTTAAATTTATTTGTTGTCTTTATTTGTTGTTGTTGTTGTTGTTGTTGTTGTTCTATTTTTTATCTTACTACGATACAACAACCTTTAAGTACATGTGTGTTATATATGTGTGTTAAATTATTCTTTATAAATTTTTGTATTTGGAAATTTATACTTAATACTATGTGTATTGTAGAAGTAGTAGCATATTTAAACATACATGCTATAACTGTTTCAAATGCAGCAGGTGTTTTATTTTTTTTTTATCTTGCTGAGATACTGGGACATACAAGTCTACAGGGAAATTATAATACAAGGCCAACATTTTTCAAATATTGGCCAATTATAAGCCTTGGCCAATATTTTTAAAAACGTTACCAAGAACAACATAGAATTATTACTTTTCTTCCCTTGTCCTACCAGTTTGAGGTGCATATACTGATACTATATTAAACACTGACTTTCCAATTCCTAATCTTAATACCATCACTTTCTCATTCACTCGTCTTACCTTAACTACATGATTTATCAATTTTTCTGCAACTTTATCAATTTTTCTTGCAGGCAGCATATGTCTAGTTTTCTTCTACCTGCCATTTCTGTTCACTTTTTATTTGCATTCAACCCTCATTGGCCGATGCAACCTTTAATCTCACAACTTTTATCACATTGACACTCACCAGCTACTTTACCAGGAGGTCAACTGGTGTTAGGACCAACCATGGATACTTTAACATACTTGCTACTGGCCAGTGATGTGTTTCTGTCCTATGCCTTATCTGAGGCCAACAACATACCATCAGATGTGCCTCTTGTAAATTCGTGCAACAGGTGATGTGGTATTTTTTTTTAAACTTGATATTTTGGAGCCGATTTTACAACTGGATGCTCTTTTAAGCATTAAGCTGTTTTATAGTTCAGGAAACTGAGTATTTTTATACTCAGTTTTCTGAGTGATAATATCACTAGGAAGTCTACATCCAAGGTTAGCGAACTCCTCCTACCTTCACTTCAAAGTGGGGTTTTATTTCAGAGTTTTCCATCTCCTATGTTAATATCATTCACCGTGGCTAAAGAGTCTAACCTGCCCAGATCAGTTTAACGTCATGACCTGGATTGGCATTTGATTAAATTTAACACTTCGATGGAATTGAGCACGTACAAGTTACATTTTGATTATACTTTGTATGTATGAGTTACATTTTGATTGAATTTAACATTTCAAGTCCTGGACATGACGTTAAACTGTTCTTTGGGGTTTTAAAGGTACCACTTTTCTTTTGGCTCCATAGCCGTGGTGAAGGCTACTCATCTTGGAGAAGAAAAACTTTGATATCAAATCCTCACTTTAATGTGAATTGGGTAGGAGGAGCTTATAAACCTTGGCTGGTAATCTTCCTAGTGACAGTGTTACAATAAAAATGCTGTTTTGTAAAATAGCACTGTTTTGTAAAATAGGTTTACTACGAAGGGGATCCAGTTGTATAATTTGCTTCAAACTACCCATAATATCATTTTCATTTTGCAATGATTAGTTATCTCACTTGTCAAATCATTTATATATGACAAATAAAAAGGGTCCAATAACTGATTATTGTGGTACTCCATCTATGACTTTTTCCACTCTGAGCTGATCACACCAAGAACCACTCTTTGTGTTCGTCCACTTAGAAAACCTTTAAACCAATGGATAATTTGTTTTTGAATCCTATATGATTGTAGTTTTAATAACAATCTCTTATGTGCAACTGAGTTGATAATTAAAATAAATAAAAAATTGGATTCTGGTAGGGGGAGAGAAGTTCATAGCCCTCATTTTCCCTGGATATGTCACTGGTTTTGAGATAAGAAATTTCTTTTTAAATTTTTTTTACTTCTTCAACTTATCTTCATTAAGTTTTTTCTCTAATCCATAATTTTTTTAAATAATAATAAATGTATTATTTAATGGAATGAATGAGAATTATCTGAATTTTTATATAAAGTTTTAGTCACCACTGTTTTTGTTTATGTTTCACAATATGATTCAGTATTGTTAATTATTTATTTTTTTTAAGAAGTATAAGTCATTTTATTAGAGGTTTTTTTTTTGCGATTGTATAGATTGAACATTATTGTTAAAATAAATTATTTTTTTCTGTATTGATTTTTATCACAAACTGTTTCTTTTATTTTCTGTCTTTATTTGACATTTTTGGGTGAATGGAAACCGTCTAGACTTTTATCACCATGGTGATTATGGTGTAGGTGGTATCCATTTGCATTTAGTTTTTTTTTTTTTTGCCCACTTTTTGGTCACGGGCAACAGCTAGTATTGTAATAATAGTTCGATATTTATTTTCTATTAATAAATATTATTATAATAAAATAAAATAAATGATTGATTATTTATTTTCTATAAATATCATAAATAAATATATATTTTTTTCATAGAGAAAAGTTATTTGGTGTAAAGAAGAGCAACACCATATAATTAAGTCTGTGCACGATGGTAATGATGTTTCTAATGAGGCTAATGCATTATCTGGCCACATAGGCATTAATTCAACAACAGAACATAGTAAAAATTGATTTTTTTGGTTTGGAATGGTAAAAGACATTACCGCCTATGTTTCAGAATGTGACAACTGTCAAAAAGCAAAAAACAAGAAACTTCAAGTTAAACCAGTATTACAAAGCATATCAATTCCAAAAGGTAACATGAAACAGGTTGGGATTGATTTGACTCCCAGAAGTAAATGGTTATAAATATTTGATAGTACTTATTGATTATTTCAGCAAATGGGTAGAAGCTGAACCTCTCTTTGATAAAACAAAATTCTTCAAAAGTAAAATTAGTGCAACGATGAAGTGAAGCTATTACAGAGTTCCTCATTTCCAAAAGGCTATTTGAATTTTGTCGTTATTTAAAAATAGTCATCCCAACATAATTTTGAAAGATGTTGATCATATTACCCGTGAGCCGACCTTTACCAGATACATCTTTTCCGTCAGATAGTTTTACCCGTCATAATTCTTTTCTTTTAAGACGTAGTAGATAGCAGATACATTCTTGTGAATGTTTAGAGTAAAATAAGACACATATTGTGAAATGAAAATAACGAACAAAGTTTTGTTTACAGTAACTAGGGACGTTCCTATAGAGTCTGATGCTAACTCAGAGTGTTTCAAAGTGTAAATAAGGACAAAGAAATCTTTTTTATTGTTTCCAATGTTATTTGCATGAATATAAACATATCAAAGGGTGAAATTTCGTGATTTTTTTTTAGATCATTATTCGCGTCTCTACCACCTTAATGAAGCACGTCGAATATATTTGTCAGTGGTCTGAAGAAGCAGTTAATATAGTTTTTTATATATATTTTTATTTATAATAGTTCTACGAAGTTTTAAACAAAGAATTAAGTTAAAGCGCCATACGGGACATTTTCTCAATTAATAATTTGTAGCATTTTGACAATTGATCTCACAACATAATTTTGATAACGCAACATAGTTTTTAAATTGTGTTTATATTAAACGGAATCACTTCTTTATTGCTTTTCAAAAAACCGCAGTCTTTAAAACGTTAAAAAATATATTCAAAATACAACTAAGTCGCAAAATACATTTGGCTGCCAAATAATTTATGGGAGTAAAAATCTCATAATGGGAGTAAAAATTTAATATAAGATTTTTAATGGGGAGTAAAAATTTAATATGCGGTTTTTACTGGGGAGTAAAAATTTAATATGCGGTTTTTACTAGGGAGTAAAAATTTAATATGCGGTTTTTACTGGGGAGTAAAAATTTAATATGCGGTTTTTACTGGGGAGTAAAAAAAACGCGGGAGTAAAAATCTCATACTACACCGTTTTTACTCTATAGGTCTTGAAATGTATTAATAAAATATAATAGGCCATATTTTTTATAACTTTTATAACTATATTTTATAAATATTTAAAAAACTTTATACTATACTACTTATACTATACTTTTATACTATAAAACTATATACACTATAATGCTATTAATATATATTTTATACTATTTTACTATATATATATCTTTTGATCAATGGTTATAAAACTATATTATAATATAAAATACGTTTATTAAACGTCGATCAAACATTTAGAATATCGACATATATTAATCAATATTGTAAACGTTTGATAGACGTTTAATAAACGCATATGTTAAAAGATTTAAGGTGGTACAAAGGTAAATTAACGGATTTGTTTATTATAGTAGTTTTTTGATATCTTATGTTTCTGAATTGTTATTAGACATTTGAAATGGTATAAAAAAAAATTAAGTACCTAATTAGGACTAATTAAAGCCAATTTTAACAAAAATTGAACTATATTTTGGCAAAGATGACTAAAAAACGAAAAAGAGTTAGCATCTGAAACTTTCACAAATTTAAGTCTATACTTTATGTGCCGAAATTAAAAATAAAAAGGTTCTCAAAGTATTTACTTCACACTACTCCACCGCAGATGTACACAATAAATACGACAAAAATTTTCATTGAATAATATAAAATTTAAGTCTTTAAAATAAAATAATAAACATTTTCTGAATTTCAGCACATTCTACAGGAAACACTTGGTCTAAATTTGATAGAAAAAGCTAAAGTACTTATTTCAGAATCCTTGCCAGAAGATCCAAAAACCTTAAGTGGAGAAAATCAAATGTAAAGTCAAAAAACAAATGATATTAAATTTAAAATTCTCCTTGTCCATAAACTTTGTCTTCATTGTTCTTGATTTTGTCATCAAAACCTTTTCTAGTTGCTCTCAATCTCTTTCTTTGTTTTTTACCTTTGTCACTAGCTTTAATGTTCATGCTGAATGCGGGTTTTATTTTTCTGATTTAAACCGCGAGTTAAAAAAAATCCTTCAGAAACGTTTAAGTTTTTTAAAACTGACAAAATACCAATTCCTCTATCATTGAATGTCAAACAGCTGATGCAACTGCTATTTTAATAATTCTCTTACCAACATAAACATTTTTTGGGGCTCGCATTTACGCTAGGTTATTTAGCGATTCATTTGCGTTTTGTGTTTCTCCATCTAGATATCGTTCAAGTAAACTGTCAGCACCTAAATCCTTCCACGAGAAAATTGGTTTAATTAACTCACTCACAGCCTTTGATATGTTTATTGATATTTGGATGATTAGTTCATCTAATTGATATTTACACCAAGTCTTGTTATCTCTTGGGCAGTATTTGTATCGCTCATCATTGTTGTTTTCTGAACATTGGATTAGTGCAATTGATTTTTTTATACCATAAAGATTACCTTTGTTCTGTTTTATGCATTTTCCATAATAATTTTGGAGACTATTCATAACTTTGTCAGTCATTCTACCTTCACCTGTCAATTTCTTGCAATCACTCAGCAACTTTCTTTTATATGAAACCTTAAGTGCTCTTAACCGTGCACCAACTTGTTTTTGTATGAGTCCGACACACTCAGTCTTTTCAATTTTATAACCTGGATATGGATTAGCATCTACAATAGGTTTATAAGATTTGCTATCTCCAACATCTCGATACTTTATATAGCGTAAATTATTTTTGAAAGCGAACAATTAAACGTTTCAAGCATTCCGACAGATTCTGTTGCTCCAGAACTTCCAAAATGATTAATTGGGCATGTATCAGATACAAACCATTCACTGTACTCTGGGGATCCTTTTTTGGACTCCTAATATTTACAAGATCTACAATTTTTAGCTAAGGTTTGTGTGTCAATGCATTTATTGTTAGAAATTAAAGTAACAACTCCATTTAATGAAGAGAATCCGCGACGCTGCCAAGTTCCGTCAACACTAACAGTTACATTTTTTATTACATTCCCTTCATTTTTAAAGGATGCACCACCTGCAAAACCATTGTCAACACATTGCAGAGATGCAACAGACATTGATTCAGAACAAGCTTTTAAATAAGCAGTGTACATTTTTTCTACAATATCATTATACGTTGGTAAACTCATTAGTGGTGGAATATTCATGACATTACAAAATGTCATGATTATTCATCTATGGCACTATGTCCTTTACCAATCTCTCGAAAAGCTACAGTTGATCTAATATCAACATCAAAGGTTTTTCTTGCTCTCTTTGAATCAGGATTGGCAATCTCTTTAGAGCTATAGAAGTTTTTTTTATCATTTACATACAACACAATGCAAAACAAATAAATGTGACAACCCTTTTTTAGATTCAATATCATGAGCAAGATAAACTTTCGATTGACAACTGGAACATATTCCAACCAAATTGACAATTGTTTGCAATATATCTGTGTTAATTAAAACATAGCATTCAATGTCATCTACAGTTTCAGTTTTTTTTATAATTGACGAATCCAAATGCAGCTTCCTGACTTATGCTGAAGCGGATATGATGAGTGGTGCTGTTATTTGTGTTGATGTTTTGTTTACATCTAGAGACGATCCTGTTTCTGAAGAAGATATATCTATTGAGTTTTTGGTCCCCAATACTTTTGAAAAGACGATCTTTCTTTTCCTCTTCTTTTAGAAGAACCCATATAAAAATATTATACTAAGAAAAAATAGTTCTTAAGAAATACCGTTTCTCTAAAACTAACAAGCGCGATAAGTGGTTTGAAACTATATCGTTTAATCATTATATAATAACTTAATATAAATTAAATAAAAAAAATTATATACTACATACACACTAGGGTGTCCCAAAAAAAAAAAAAACTCTCTACTGATTCCCATTCTATGTGACCTAAATAAGTATTTAAAAAAATTTGACGGTTTTATTTTGACAGGAAGTGCTAGATGTAAAATCTGAGTTTTACTGTTTTAATGATAAGCTAGCTTAACGTTAATAGAAAACACATTTTAGAAAATTAAAACAAAACAATTAGATGCGTATAAATCATTTCCAATTATTTTCTACTATTTAACTTGATAGATTATATTTATAAATATGAAAATACAAAAAAAAATACATGAAAACTAATATTTATTAGCAAATTTAAGATTTTATTGCGGTGAAACATTTCTCAAAAAATACAACTTTTTGAACAGTTCTCAAGCTCCTTTTTAGTCATAGTCTTAGTCAAGTTTTTTCTAGACTTTTTAACTACAAAAAGTACATTTTGAAGGTGATCTTCATCTCCAGTAGCTGAAAGAAAATCTTTAAAGCTTAATGTTTCTTTTTGCACCATCATTTACAACAGATATGTTTTTGATCCATGCAATAAAATCTAGCAACTGAGGATGGTTAAAAATATCTATAGTATTAAGACTATTATTAAGCCATTCTTTTATACTTGCTCTTGATATTTTAAAATGTTTGAAGAGAAGGTAGCTTTGCTCGGAAATCAACTCAGGTAGCTATGTGGTCTCTCCAATTTGTACATTTGATGGTTTACAACGCTGAAATTCATTTGGCTCTTCAAACTCAATCAGAGCTAACAGCATTCTTAGCTTTGTTTCAGAAGGAACTTCTTTATCCCCAAAGGACAAAACACAGAGTTGCGGAGTTAAGTACCACGTATGGCGTCCCATGCTGAGAAGCAAAGCATTTCCAATATTCTTACTAACTTTTCTCAATGCATAGGCTGTCTGGATAGCTTTCAAATCATTGTAGGGAGCCAGAAATCCCAAAAAACTTTTTAAAAACCATTGAACATAGCAAATTGCAATGAACAAACTTGCATCCTTCAACTGCAGCACTTCTTTTTCTGTCAAGATATTACTGATATCTTTAGTCATATAAAGAGTCAGGATGTAGATCGCATCTGCTAAAAACCTTGCCTCATGGCAGGCGCCAGGTTGATGGAACTTAAAATCTTGTACTTCCACTCCAAGGAAGAAGGAGGCAAGCTTACAAACTATACCATAATCATTCCTTGAAAACACAATATCAGTAGTTGCATTAGTCATAAATGTCTTAGCTTCCTCTGCAACAGTGCGAAGAACAGAGCCAATCTTCAGATCATCTCTTTGCCAGTCCAATTTACATAAATTTTTCACTTCATTCACTTTCTCACAGATTTCAAGCCACTTGTTCTTTAGCTTGACATAAAGAGCTCTTCTTGGACCTTTAGTTTTCTCACCAGTAAGGGCAGCCATATAGTGAGATACATGTACTTCATATATGTGTCTCCTACACATTATCCACAAAATTGGTAATTTCAAAATATCTGTAAGAATTTGGACTGCTCCATTTACTCCGCCTGTATCGCTTGCAGTTGTATCACAGCATATACCAATGATCTGCTCTGTACATCCGTAATATTCTAAAAGATTGTGCACTTGTTCTGCTTGGTCAACTCCCTTTGAAGAGGGACATTGAACAACACCTAAAAGATGGTCTTCCATGGTATCGTCATCCGGGGAACTCACTGAGACTGCAAGTCGCTCAATTTCTTGGATAATGTTAAGCCCAGTGGTAATTTGTTCCAACAGTTTGGTATCAAAATGAAGAATAAGCCGTCGGCCTTTAAGATGATTAGATATTGAAATCCACTCCGAGTCTCCTTCAAGTTCTACATATTTGAACTTTTTTCTATAAAGTGTGCTTCTCGAAAGCGGTATATCATTAATTTCTATACCTCCAGCTTTAAATACTTCACTTAAAATTGCCAGATGAGGTCGTACACCAACATTGAACCTTGTTGCTGGAACAGCAGTACATTCAATGAGCTTTTCAACATTCACTGCTAGATTTATCGTATCTCCAGAATTGTACCTAGGTATCATTTTATAATATTTTTCTACCTATTTATAATTATATACTTTTCAATAAAACAGCTTTAGCTTGTGAAAATTACAACTATGTTATTAAAATAATACTATACCTGCGTTTCCGACCGTTACCCAGGAAATCATCTTCCTCGCTGATTTCACAGTCCTCGTTTGACTTTTCTTCCTCACTGCTGAATTGAATCTCTTCTGTCATGGAGTCATGTGACAACAAAACATCATTGGTATCTTTTAAGTTTTTCTGTCTCTCTAATTCTTTCTCTCTCAACTTATCTAGCTTGTTCTTTCTCCTGTTTGCATCCAGTACTCTTCTACTGTAGTCTTCATCGACTTTTGTTTCCATATATCCTTTCCTATGTAACTTCTGGTCTTCATAAAAACTAAGAAATATTTAAATCTATTAAGCCATTTATAAATAAATTAATAATTGTTCTAGTTTTTCTTGGAAGATGACCAAACCATGTAAAGAGTTAAACGTAAATATTTTAAAGGAAATAATATGCTATTACTTAAGTTACTTTTAATTGGAAAAAAAATCTCACTACTAAAAAAAGTGTTATTTAATGAACTTACTTTATATCTTCCAGCTTGGCATCATCTGTTCTCAATCTATCAGCAAGAATATCTTTTTTAAAGTTTTTAGTCGAGATGTCAAAAAGCTGATAGGATTCTGTGAGAAAATCTTTCTCTAACTTTGATTGCTTATCAAGACTGCTGTTCCAGTTTAGAGAAGACAATTTAATCAATTTCTTGTATTTTAAATTAAGTTTAATGATTTTAATATTTTTATTATATTATATATTGTACCCACAAATCACAAATTTCTTGCCAAACCCAGCATTATCCCAAATTTTTTTAATCCTAGATACAAAGCAAGAACTATCAGGATCTGTACAAACACCATTTTCACAAACAAGATCCTTGGATTTCGATTTCAATTTGCAACCAACATTAGTAGAAGTGGGTTTGTATTTAACTTGTGACTCGCGAAGGATAAATTGATAGTATCTAAGAACATCACCATTAGATGGAAGCTGTCTCTTAGGTAACTCCCTCAGTGGGTACTTCAATAGGTAAATATACCTCAACCTTTCTGTATTTTTCCGTTTTATCTTATTCTGTCCTATCATCTTCTTTTTTTTAGCTGTTCTACCCATTTTTATATGAATTTCGAAATAACCAGTTTTTTAACTAAATTTATGCTAAATGTTACACTTGCATCATAAATCTATGAAGTCGTTATTCCCTCTCGTATAATATTTTATCTAAGTTTACCATTACGGCTTTTATAACCGTTTACACGAGAATTTCTTCGTGCACAAATTAGAATTCCTTCGTGCACAAATAATTCCATTTAGAAATTTTTTCCTTCAAAAAAAAAATTCTAAATGGAGTTATTTGTGAACCAATCCATGGGGAATTATACGAACTAATAATATTGTCCAGAGGGAAAAATATCAATCTCTAACAATGTTCATAGGGAATGATCCTATTCTTTAATAATATCCTATGGGAATTATTTGTGTACTAATTGATACATCATATTAAAACATATTGAAATACTAGATAGCGCTTTAGTAAATACACATAAGTGTACAAAACCGTAAAACTCAGAATTTACATCTATCACTTCTAGACATTAAAAAATTAAAAAAAAGATTTTGGTAGCTATTTAGGACCTATAGAATGGGGATCAGTTGAGACCACATTGAAATTTTAAAAAAAGTGTGTTTTTGGGACACCCTAATACACACTAATAAAATACACGTCTTTATAAAGGATAATAAATACAGAATCAATACAATAAACTACTTTTTATAGGGTTAACGTAAGGGTAAAATGTTGTTGCTATGATTTTTAAATAAAGTACTTTAACAAAATTCATATTTTTAAGCCTTTAAAGAGGGTTTTATTAAAAGATATTACAATATTGTAATATCTTTTACAAAATTTACTCTAGATTCTATTTATTAAAATAGAATCTAGAGTAAATTTTGAATATAATAAGTATAGTTTTCAAAAATTGATTTTTCAGTATTTACCTATGTACCACCTTAGACTTTAAACCTATAAATCTTTACGTTTAAACAAAATATTATTGCGCCTATTTTTTGAAAGCACTTTATATATATATGTATATATATATATATATATATATATATATATATATATATATATATATATATATATATATATATATATATGTATACTCGCAAGTTAAAATTAGGTAAACTGTACGAAAAAATTTTCAATTTTTTATTTATTGTAATTTGTTGAAACAAAATATAACGTAACTTAAGAGTTTTAAACGTGTAAAAAAAGTAAAATTTTTTCTTTATTATAATATATTTTACCAAAATGTAATTGAAGAGCTTAGTGCTAAAAGTACTTAATTTTAGCAAAATATAGTTTAGCTTGAGAGCATTTAGCATTTTTAATATATAATCAAAAATTATATATTTTGTGTGTGTGTATATATATATATATATATATTTGTATTTTGATTACTACGTTTTTTTTTTTCTGTTAGTAAATGTGAAGAAAAAAGAGACAGCGAAAGAAAAGCTTATAATCAAAAATAGAATTCCTAAAGAATTCTATTTTTAACATAAAGATTTGTATATAAACTATAAACTTACATATAAGAAAAAGATTAAATGAAAAAAAAATTTTAAATGACACATTTTGGTTCAGGTAAGGTTAAGATTAAACGTAACTTTTTGATGGGCGTTATTAATTCTAAAATATTTGTTTTTTTACATTACAAAAATTTAAAAAATGTTTTTATTTTTTTCAGTTAAGCATTATTTGTAATTGTCCGTCAGATCATGTATCCGTTCATTCAACCTTGTATCCATTAATTCAATCATGCACCCATTTGTTCAACTATGAATCCATTTGTTCAATCATGTATCCATTCGTTCAATCGTATATCCGTTCGCTTAGTCTCCATTCGTTCCATCGTGTTTCCGGTCAATCATGCATCCATTCATTAGGTAATGGTTTGGTTGTTCTTAATATTTTTGTTTGTTTATTTTTTAAAAAAAAGAATTTTTGTCGTTAGAAAACCATCCATACGCTGAGTATCTCTAGAGTTTTTAAGTCCTCCAGATTGCAACTAAAATTAGTAAACTTCTGGATGGTTTTAATAACCAAATTTTTCATTCAAATGGGTTCGACCGTCACCAACTTGCCCTAATAAATAAAGTTAAAAAATTAACAATAAGGTCTCAATAAATTGTAATACATAAACTAATATGTATACAGACGGTATAATGCTTTCTCGCGCAAAATTGTGACAAAATATTGTAAAACAAAAGTTTAAAATTATGTTTAACGTAAAAAACTCAACTCTTAAAATTTATTACTAAAAACTAAAACATTTAAGGGGTGAAACATTACCTTCAGGGGGTAACCATTCCGCAAAATCAGGATCCTTATTTGATACAGAATAAGTTTTTTTCTTTTTGTTTGTCTTAGTTGTCTAAAAGAGAAAAATAAAAAACATAAATAAGTACAATCATTTTTTAATTATTTTTTAAACATTAAAAAAACAATGACAGATTTTAAATTAAAGTATTTTAAATTAAATGAAGCTGTAAAGTAACAACTTTAAATTTTAATGGAAGAACTCTCGTGAAAAATTAGCAGAAATTCGTTTTTCATTCGTGAAAGATTAGCAGAAAAAAAAGCAACTACTCCTTTAAGCAAGATGAGGTTCTAGTAGCAGCAAGATAAACCCAAATCAGAACAAATAATTAAACGAAATAAATCAGAACAAATAATTGAACGAGCTGGAAAAGTAGCAATTCTGGAAGTTACCCTGTAGGGAAATACATATGATGATTAACGCCCTACTGGAATTCAAATTTGTACTTATTAACATTGGTAAATCCTGAAGTTACGCCACCAGAGATAATGTAAACTTAAGTTCACTGAAAACCTTAAGCTCTATCAACCCTGTATAGTAACAAAAAAATTGAAGATGAACCCCAGCTCAACTTTTCAAAAACTGAATCCGTGTGTGTAAACTTCGTGAGAAGTCTACAAACATGGCTTCAGTGAGAAATAAGTGAGAAATAACGGATTCAGTGAGAAATAAGTAAGAAATAAGTTTGTAGATTTAAGTGAGTTAAAATATGATTAGCAAGGTCATATCTTACAAGAGTTGAGGTTTTATCCGTAAGATTTTTCAAAAATCCTTCCCAACCCAGCGACTTTATAAAATCTTAGATAAAAGTTCTGCGTCACCATTAAAATTTTCAATAACAACTTTTATTAAATTGAATAAATGCTTCGTATCATCTTTTGAGAATATTTGAGAATTCATTGCTGATATATGGAGGGTAGCAAAGATCACTTACATCAATAATGTTTTTTTAAGAAAGGTTATGAACTCTTCTGCAGAACACATTTGCTTAACATAATTTGTTGGATTTATTTACTGCATAAAGAGCCACTATTTGAGTGTTGAGTTGTTATTTGGCACTCGAGTCATTTCTCGGACTTTAATTAACGAATCAGGAAATTTATTAATACTTTGAATTAGATTATATAAATAGATAAATTGGTTTTTAGGAACATCAGTTAAATATTTTTTTATCCAAGTCAAACCAACTAAATAGCAAAAAGCTTTAGATTTTTAGTAGGTTTGGAAATAGATACATAATACCATAATAGATACATAATACCACAAGATTCTGCATGATAATGTTAGCCAACAAGAATGGTTTATAAGTCTAACTTCTAAAAAGGTTAAATCATCATCAATGTTCTCTGTGATTACAATTTTTCACACACAGCGGGCATTTAAAACTGATTTCGATTTAAATTTTAAATTTCAGTAATAAGAGTATCAACATCACTGAGAAACGTATTATTTCGAATAAAATATCTAATTTTAGACCTAATATAAGTTAATTGATAGACTATTTGTCTGCTAAGTTTATTCTTTAGATTTTTGTTCACTTATTGGTAGACACTAGATAATCGGTATCGAGTCTTGGTTTATTGTCTGGTATACAGTATTGATATTGAGATCACGAGATACTGGTATTGAATCTATCGGTTATGTTGGTATCGTTTGGTATCAATGCTATGCCTTACAATATCAATATCGAGATCATGTGATACTGGTATCAAAAGTATCAGTTATGCTGGTATCGTTTGGTACAGATATAGATAGTATCATTTGGTACCACAGCTCCAATCGTCATGAGAATTTGTATTTATTTTTATAAAAGGATTAGTAACTTGAAATAGTAAATTTTTATAATAACTGAGACATATAATAGGGTGGAGCGATTTTCATAGCAAAAAAAAAAAATTTTGAAAATAAATATTCCTTTTTCAATGAGTAAAAAAAAAAAAAAATGTTCGTTTGCTACATTCTAAATTAAAATCGCAATATAAAAGTTTAATTACCGAATTGTTAAAAGTATTAAGTAAAAGAGTTAGGATCAAACAGTTTTTTTTGCTAACAACTCCCAATCATCATCTAAAAGAGCATTTGGACTGCCATCACTGATTGTAGATACAATCTACAATAAATAATAAACTGGTCTTTATAATCTAGAACTATTCTGCTCTTGAGAATTATGTCGAAAAAAATTTTTTTTCAAGACTATGCAACCGTTCAATACCATACAATTCCTTTTATTATTGGTATTGTGCGGTATTGAACCAATACTGATGATACCAACATTAGTACATAAGCGATACAACACAGTACAAGACCAAACTTCTCGTATCATATAATATCAAACTGATACTGATGGTAATAATATAAATATATAAGCAACATCACACAATACCAGACCGCCCTTCTCAGAATCAACATGATACCAAATTCTTTAGTGTCTACTAATTTGTTGGCCTGGGCACAATATATAAACATAAATTCAAAATTTTAATTTTTGTTATTTAAAAACAATCTTGTAAAAACATCCCTAAAAACATAAAAAATTTATATAATTAAACTGCAGTATTATTTGATAACTTTTTGGATATTAAGATAATATATATATAATATATTTGGATATTAAGATAGTATATATATATATATATATATATATATATATATATATATATATATATATATATATATATATATATATATATATATATATATATATATATATTATAGTATGAATGTAAGTATGTATATATGTATTATGCATGTATGTGTGTTTGTAAGTATATATGTATATATATATATATATATATATATATATATATATATATATATTATAGTATGAATGTAAGTATGTATATATGTATTATGCATGTATGTGTGTTTGTAAGTATATATGTATATATATATATATATATATATATATATATATATATATATATATATATATATATATAAATATATAAATATATATATATATATAGATAGATATATACAGATATATATATATATACAGATATATATATATATATATATATATATATATATATATATATATATATATATATATATATATATATATATATATATATATATATATATATATATATATATATATATATATATATATATATATATATATATATCTTGCTTGGTCATTTTAATTTTATCATTGCCAGGTCAGTTTTAGGTTTTTTTTAAAAAACGTTGTTTTAAAGACTAGAAAAACTTACTTTTTTTTTTTTTTTAAAGTTTTTTTTAATTATTATTTGATAGACTGCCTGCCCCAACCAAATCCTCAGTCGATGTAGCGGCACTTCCTTGTAGGAGCAAGCTATAAGATAGTCCATGTAGCAACAATCTGCGCATGTTAAACAGTAAAAAAATAAAAATTAAATATTCAGAATGTTTTTATTTAAAAAAACATTCAGAATGTTTTTAAAAACATTCTTGTCTTTTAATTTGCATTTTTGTGGTTTTTTTAAAAACATTAAATTTAATTAGTTTCCTCAATTAAATTAATGTGTTTTGTTGTAATCTAACCTTAATTATATCAGTTTAAATATCATAGAAAAGCTAACAGGTGTTTTTTTTACCACAAACGGTATATTTAATGTCTTTACTATAGGTGTATGTATATATATCTACCATTTAGATTAAAAACCATTTAGATTTTAAATGAATCAGAGTTTTTTAAAAGATTTGTTTAACAAGTTTTGAGCAAATCCGATCTTTTAAAAATTATAAAATAATAATGTATTGAACTGAGAACATTTTTTCTTTTACTTTTTGTCACTTTTTTCTTTTCTTTAAATCTTTTTATTTATTTTCTTGTTTTTGCTGCAAATGTAATAGATGTATGAATGATTTATAGATAAATTTAAAACTTTATATATTAGGATTGTTAAAAATATATTTAGTAAAATTTCGTTTTATGTAACACTAGTAGTTTTTGTAACAGTGTTTCATAAAACAATTGTCTTCTTAATATTGAGTAACAAATTACAAGTATTAAATTACAAATTACAAGTATTACTTGTTTATAATTAGTACTACTTGTTTAAATATTTTCTGTTAAGTATCAAGTTTAAATAGTTTAATATATTCTTAGTATTACGTAACAAGTTTAAATGGTTTCTGTGCACAAGTGTTAATAACTAAATTTAACAGTTTTTAAAATGAACAGAGAAAAAATATTTTATATCTTAGCTCATTAAAATCAGATATATAAAATTATTATTTAAAATTATTTGTTTATGTGACACAATGATCACAAAAAGTGACCAACAGAACCATCTAGTTAGGTAGACTCGGAGATGTGATAATAAAAACAGTTACTAGATGGTGTTGTAGAATATAAAATAAAAATCATGAGAAAATATAAAATGAGTGGTAAGACTTTTGTGAAGATGAAGAACAAAGTTAGATGCTCGAGGGGCAGGGGGAGAAACAACTAACACTCTAGTCACTCTGTGTGTAGATCATATGTAACAAAGAACAAATATTTGATGTACTGATTTTAGAGACTGTTGATGTCTACAGGCATCAACAGTCTCTAAAATCAACCAACGGAGCTGTCAGTTACGTAGACCTGGGAGATGTGAAAATAGAAGTAGATTGTAGATTGTTGTTGGGTAAGAATCATGAATAAATGTAAAGACTATTTTGTAGGAGGAGTAAAATTTTAGGACTCAAGGAGAGAGTGAACAATAACTCACGCTCTTGTCATCCTAAGCAAATGATAAAATAATGGTCTATGAGTAAAAAAATATATATCCCTTGGTGTATTAATGGCTATTATGACTAAAAATATCATACAATATAAAATGATAAAATAAGTAAATAAAAAAATAGTAATAAATAATGGTTTGGGCAATATAAAAAGAAAAAACAAAATATATGCATTCTACAAGGTTCGAACTCTGAATCATCAGATTATGACGCAGCGCGCTAACCACCACACTATAGTGTCGATATGTAAACATTAAAAAAATGTTTATAAATGTGGTATTATTAATTGCAACAGATCTCACTGTCCTTGCAACAGATCTCACCGCCTGCACTCTACATCAGGCTAGTCAATATTGCAATACAACTGGACCTCACTACAATGACCAAAAAAATTAAAAACTCCATCCTTAATGAAGTATAGCTCCAACATTTTTATAGATCTCGTGAGGGTGGTGAGGGATGCCCACAGTGTAGCTGTATTTATGTGTATAAATACATGCACTCACAACATAAAAATTTACACATACCCCTACATATATACATACATACATACATACAAACATACAAACATACAAACATACATACATACATACATACATACATACATACATACATACATACATACACTTAAACATATATATATACAAAATAGTGACAAAGCATTAAGAATAGTGACAATGACAACAAAATAAATAATAAGCAGCAGATAGTCACTTCTGTTGCTTATTATTTATTTTGTTGTTGACTTCAATATGTGATTACAATATGCCTAATATATATCTAAGTACATATATATGTATATATAACAATTCATGACTTGTAATGATATGAACTAGGATAAAAATAGTACATGGTAAAGATACACAAACGTAGTGTGGAATTTAGTAAGACAAATAGTTCAGAGAATAAAAATCTTAGCTGATAAGTGGAGGTAACTCCTTACTGAAATTAGTTTTAGATAATGACAAATTGATAAATTGATAACTCAAGATAGCTAGCTAATACACAATATAATTTGTCGATACACCAGAAATGAATAATAACTCAATATGCAGAATACTATATGAGAGTGGACCGACATAGGTCATAGACGCGTAATAGATCAAAGGGTGTGTAGCAGACTGAAAAATAGAGTTAAAAAACAAAGATTTACATAATAACCATAAGAATGCTATTGAAGACTGTATAGTGCAAAACTAAAACGAACTGACTTATCGACATCAGATAAAAATCCTTAGGATCAAAAAATCTAACACTAAAATAGTCAAATACAAAAAGTACAACCAAAACTCATGGTCTAAGTTATTAGAGTGACTAAAAGGTAATAAAAATAAAAAAATATAAAATCATCAAAAGTTAGTAAATAAAGTGGCTAATCTACCACTTAAAGGATGGTAAAAGTAATAAACAAATGGATCTGTCTTGTAAAGAACGCATGCTAAACGTTATCTATTTTTGTCTTATTTTGGGGTGTTCCGTATGTAAAAAGTATATTGCATTGATTGGTTGTTGTAGTCCTTGTGTGGTTAGTGTATATTTTTATAAGATATAAAATGCATTTATTGTGATATTTTATTTTTTTATTCTAGATAAAATATGGGTAAATCATTTTGTTTTTCTTCGAGGTTTTTCCATTCACGTGGACAAGGATCCATGTTTAAATATCTCATAGAATTAAGATAAATGTCAAAATAAAACCATCTATGTGAATGGTTCTCAATGTTTCTAGCTAGCCACAGCAGTTGGTACATTCTTTTGTTATACTTTGGGTGGTTTTTTCTAAAGCCAAGAATTAGGAATTTAAATATTAAGTATGGAGAGCATCCATTACCAATGAAAAAAATTATCAATTTAAATGTTTCAGTGTAGGTTGTAGTTATGTTCCAAAATATTATCTGTATGGATAGTGACCAGGTATTCATAGGGTGGAAGCATATTCCATTCATTTCTTTATAAATGATGTACCATTCTCTATCAAGACTTGCGTTAAATGATGCATTCGCGTCCTTCATGGCTTGGCGAAGGAATATCTCTATAGCATGTTTATCCTAAAATAGCAGTTAAGTGTGTAAATCAAATGTCTAGTACTTTTATGTAATTATGTCTAAGCCCTCTTGTTTTAGGGATATTTGTTAAAGCCTTCTAGTATATTCTGGTGTTTCTATCAGTGTCAAATAAGTAATATAACAATTTGTACTTATTGAATTATCACATAATAAAGTAAAAAGCATAAACAACATAGGTACATTTTCTGTGTAAAATAATTTAAAATACAAAATTGTAACATGTGGGTGGGGGTAAAAGTATGTCTAACCTGCTAAATATGGATTGGTGCAAACAGTGGATGTTCAGTTATTGGGATTGGCAGTGTATTTATTGCAAATAAGTCTATCTCTGAGGGGAAGTGTATTAGTGTGGGTGAGGGTAGGTACTGGTGGAAACAGCGTGGAGAGTTCTGGATCTTTGTGGATTAGGTGCCAGTCATGTAATATCATATTATTGATTCGTATACCTTGTTCATTATAAGTTGTGACTATGGAGAAGATGTGGGAGTCATCAGGTTCTGTGTTTTTGTATATAAGATCTTTCTGTGTGTGTAGTGGGGCTTTAGTAATGTTCCTATTGATGATATCAAGATGGTACCCCTTAAGAACCAATTGGTGCGCTAATGTGTGGAGTTCCCTAAATAGGTGGTGGGAGTCAGATATAAGCCTATTGTATCTGATTGTTTGGCTATAAATGAGACCTGATGTGATATGATGTGGGTGGTATGAACTGAAATCTAGGAGGCTCATTGTGTCAGTGGGTTTTTGGTGAAATGTGCTGTATTTTACCTAGATGGTTTTTGTAGAGAGTTAGGTCCATGAAGTCAATTGAAGTATCTGAGTGGTTAAAAGTGAATTTAATGGTGGGGTGCAGGTTGTTCATAAACTTTGTAACATGTTCAAGATCTTCTATAGAGCCTGTGAATATGAAGAAAATGTCATTGATGATTATTTTGTAGAAGGTGATGCTGTGTTTGATTTGTCCAGTGATGGCTTCATCTAATGTGCTTATGAATATGTTAGAGTATGGTAGTGCCATGCGTGTATCCATTGATGTCCCTGTCATTTGTAAATAGTTGCAGTCATCAAACTGGAACATCGTGTTTGTCAGAATGGTGTCAATCATAATCTGTATATATGCTACAGGTGGTGAATTAGGTGATCTTAGGTCATGTGGTGTGTTATTCAAAAGTTGTTTGATAGCTTCTATACCATCATTATAGGGTATGTTAGTGTACAGCAAGACAACATCAGCGGTGAAAAAATTTTAAGTGAGGCAGTAGTTGTTGATTTTGGAGAATGCAGAGAAGTTGTGTGGAGTCTCTGAAATATGAGGGAAGTGTTGCTAGTGATTGTATGAACTAGTTCTGCTAGTGATTGTATGAACTTAATCACAAAATATGAGAGATGGTCTCGGGACCATCGCAAGTAGATACAATAGATCCAAGAGGAATTTCAGGTTTGTGTATTTTGGGGAATCCATAGAACAGGGAAGGGCGACAAGGATTGTTTGATAAGATGTGATCAATTGTCGATACAACATTCTGTGCCATTTCTATGGTGGGGTCGTATTGTAGGAGTTTATATGTGATATAATCTGCTAGCATGGTGTTAATTTTTTCTTCATAATCTCTCCTGTTTAGAATGCAGATGCTACCACCTTTGTTGGCTTGCCTTGTTGAGTCTCCTTCTCATTGGTATCCGTTGGGGTGGTCATTCATTGTCCTTAAAATGAACTCTAAGTAGCATATTCCTTTTTAATTTTGATATTGCATCTTTGAACATCATTTCCGGAACATAATAGTCATTTTGAATAAATCCCAACTCTCTACTTAATACTTGCCTCTCCACTTCAGTGAAGTCATGATCCGATTTGTTTGTGATCAAATGATTAATCATTTCTGTGGTGGCTTTTGCTTTTTCCACCCTTATCTTATTGTGAAACGATCCTCAGATGTTATGCATATCGAACAAATTTTCCTTGTAATTGGAGTGAATTTCCTTTGTTCCTCAGACGGTGTGAAGATTGATTCGCTGTTCTTGAAAGTTATGGAAAAAGTGATTTAGTGTTGTAGGTGGTAAGCTAAAGGTGGTTCATCAGTACAGTGTCTCTATAGGTATATGTACACCAGTAATTAGGTGAGTAAAGAGTTAGCCCACTACTTAAGAATTTAGAGATAATAACCTTCTTTGTAACCCATAATGATGTGTATAATAAAGTTATCTGTGTTATGTCGGAGGGGACGGTGATCTAATACATAATCAAAATTGATAATAATCAACATGAAATAATTCAATAAAAGCCTTTATTTGCAACATCAAAAAAATGCAACTGCATAGACAAAAAAATTTGTCCATTAAATAACCAATGCCTTTCTAACAATGTCGTATACCAAGCCACTGTAAGTTCTGGAGATCCTCAATTCAAAAATAAAGTTTATTTCAGTATAAGTGAAACCACATTTAAATTAAGATATGCCAACCATCTTAAATCTTTCAATGCACCCAAATATAAAAATGACACAGAACTTTCCAAAGAAATATAGAAGCTAAAATCGAAAAATATAAAACCTGTTGTTGCAAGGAAGATAATAGCACGATGTAAGCCCTACAATCAAGCATCAAAAGTTTGTAATCTTTGTCTCCGTGAGAAATTTCATATATTATCATATAAAGGAGAAAAATTACTTAATAAAAGATATGAAATAATATCAAACTGCCAGCTTTCAAAGAAATTTTTACGATCCTTATTCGACACCGGTAGGGAATCCAATTATGATTATCGATTACCCGAGTAATTGATACTTTATAAGCAAGTTCCAAGTAGTCAACTACTCGGAATATTTTTTTCGAGTATCAAGTATAATATTTAAACAAAAAAATGTAAATATTGCACATTCATTTAACTATTAATCAATCGAGTATCGGTATTCTACCGTTTTTTCTTCTTTTACTTCTATAATAAAGTTGCTTAGCAACCGTTGATTTTTAACTTAAGTTTAAGTTTCAAAAGTTTTTTTTTAACTAAGTTACATAAAATAAATAACATTTGTAATTTGAAGTTGTACGACGTAAAATTTGCAAGAAAGTGAAATATTTTAAAAAAAATTTGTGAAATAAATAAAATAAATACTTAATTTTCTAATATATATAGCTGCCTTTGGTAAGTGAAGTGTTTTGAGTAAAATGTACTAAATTTCAAGTAATAAATGCATATTTAAATACGTATAAATTTCAATTTTCAATTTTTATGTTGTGATTTTTTATTTTAGTGATTTATTTACATATACCCAGAAATGTCTTTGAAAAAATCAGAGGTATGGAAATATTTTACAAAAAAAGAGAAATCGGAGTCAGTTTGTAACATATGCAAATCTATAATTCAACGTCCGGGATCTAATACTACTGGAATGATTAATCATTTAAAATTACATAGCATATCTTTACAAAAAAGAAATTTGGGCGACACAAATGAAACTGATGCGTCTTCTTCGAAAAACACAAAATCAGTTGGAAATGGAATAATAAATTTCATAAGTTGAGAATCATTGAATGAAATATTGGCGAAATGTGCGACAAAAGATGGATTTAGCATCAAAGGAATTACTTCATCTGAATCCATTAGGGGTTTCGTAGCAAGTCGTAATTATAAAATGCCAAAAAGTGAAACAACGGTAATGAAATATATAATGGATTTTTATAAAGAAAAAAAAGAAGAATTAATGGCGTCGTTATTAGAGCAAAAAAAATCTGGAGAGAAATTCAGTATCACTGTCGATGAATGGAGTGATACAAACGTTAGAAGGTTCATAAATATCACTCTTCATTCAGCAACAAAGCCACCTGTAGTCTTGGGTCTATCTGCAATAATAGGTTCTTGTGATTCAAATGCCACTATCGAATTGGTAAAAGCAAAACTTAAAGATTATGGAATTGAAATGGATAATGATATTGTCGGATCCACACATGATGGAGCATCAGTCATGGTAAAATATGGGAAAAATTATTTTAACATTTTCTCAGTTATGCTACAACCATGCTATACATCTTGCTGTACTTGATGTATTTTATAAAAAAAGTGGGAGTTTAATTACGAATGATGATGCGGTAATTGATACAAATTTCCAAGATGATGAGAATTTAGAATATGATGAAAATTTAGCAGATGATGACTGTGTTGAAACTACCGAACAAAATGATGAGGTAGCTGATGCATTTGCTTTTGATGGTAACTTAAATTTCCAAAATGATTTAGTTAGACAATTACCAATCTTTTGTGAAGACATTGGCAAAATTCTTGATGAAACACAAAAAATTATTAAATTTTTCAAATATTCTTCAGTTCGAAGTAGTGTTCTTGAAAAGCATATAATAAATCAAGAAGGCAAAAAGTTACGATTGCTACTCGATTGCAAAACAAAATGGAACTCAATAATACCAATGGTAAATCGTTTCATAAAAATATACGATTGTATACAAAAGGCTCTAATGGAATTAGGTCAGCAAAAATGTTCACAAAAAAATATCAAAGTTTTAGAAGAAATATCACATGTTTTACAACCGGTTGAGCTTGCTGTTAAAGAGCTCAGTAAAGATTATAATAATCTTTTAAAAGCTGAAGGAGTATGCATTTTTTTGCTAAACAAACTAAAAGAAACAAATACGCAGTTAGCCGTGGAAATCTTCACTGCTTTGAAGAAAAGAATTGAAGAAAGACGAAATGAGGATGTTGTATCACTCTTGCGTTTTTTACAATCTGGAAATTATCCTAAACCAGAGATTACCTGCCATTTTACTTATTTAAAAAAAAGTTCTATTCATTTATTGGCTAAAGAAACCTTCAAAAGGCTGTTCAATGAAGATCCTGTAAACACACAGATGGATACAGAGTTAACAATTGAAAATGAAGAAATAATTTCAAATAATGGTTTGGTTTCAAATTATGATGAACTCCAAAAAACAATAGAATTAATTATGACTGTTCCGAAAGAAAATAATGAGAGAAAATCCACATTGGAAAAAGAAATGAAGTTTTGGGAGAAAGATTGTTCAAAACGAGGTGACTCTATTGGAAAACTTTTTACAGCATTATTGACAATACAACCAAAGTCAAAGAGTGTTTTCGGTAGCTTCAGCTTTTGTCACAAAAACCCGAAATCAGTTGAAAATGGAAATGGTTGACAAACTTGTATTTTTAAAGTATTATTTTTTAAATAAAAAATAAATTTAAAACTAAAATTGTTGCATTTTGTTTTAAATTTAATTAACACAACATGGTGTGGGTAAATTTTTTTTCCTTTACCCGGATACCCGGGTAATTAAAAAAATAAATACTCGATTACCCGGATAATGTAAAAATACGATTATTTGGACTCACTAGACACCGGGGACTAAAGCCTTTGATGTCTTTTTGTTTTTGTTTTTATTGTGTTTTATTTATGTAACGTCAGAACTTGTTTCACCGTAATTTTAATCTGTAATTTTTAAACGGATTTTAGGTGACAAAATACACAATGGCTGATGATTGCTGAAAGGCATTCATTTTATATAAATAAATAATATTGAGCACTCTTAAATGCACAAGAGTATTTGTATTATTATTATTGTTATTATTATTATAACCATAATAATACATTATCTATTTTGTGTATATATATATATATATATATATATATATTTATATGCATGCAAAAATAAAGTAAACATTCTACCACTAGACTACTACTCTTTTTTAACAGCACCATTTTAGGCAAGGAGCCATCCATATATTATGTATGCCCCGAGGGGGGAGGCGTCCCAAGTTGAGTAATTTGATTACAAGTGCATATTGGGGGTGGGTGGAGGGTCCAACAAATGTATGTATGCAAACGCGAAAAATTGAGATAATAATTCACATTCTCTTGCCCATTAATAAAAGGTTAATGCCACTCACATTCATGGCCTATTAAAGTTATAAAGGTTGAACAGCACAAAAAAAAAGTGATCACATTCACGTGCATAAATGGAATTGGGGGAGGGGGATTAGACCACCAAGCATATGAAACTTATATGAGGGGGATGGGTAAGACCTCCATGAGGATGGGGGGAGTGGTGGGGTAATACCACCAAGCATACATATACATGGGGTGGGGAGTATAAAAATGTACAAGATGCAACAGGGGGAGGGGGTCCAAATCTAGAGATTTTTGCTTACATAATATATGGATGGCCGCCAAACCAGTTTTAATTTAAAATATATTGTACTAAGTAGAATGTTCCATATTTGAGGGGTGCCACCAAACAGATTATAGATGTTTTTTTTACAGTTTAGCAGTGTTCTTCCATAATAATATTTGTGATACCAATTTACCAATTAGCAGTTTCAAAAAAGTAAGCTTTTTTTGATCTTTAAACATTGATATTGCATTAGGATTATTTTTTTATATAGGATCCATGTAGAATGCAGAAATGGTGTAATGGTAAAGTGTTCACTTTGTAAGTGAGAAGTTCCATTTTCAATCTCCACCACATCTTTAGCAGTAATGCACTTAACCTGTTTCTCCACGCAGCAGCTTGTCAAGACTCATATTTTTGTTTTTCTTCTTTGTTCTTTGTACTTCTGATTTAAAGAATTAGCTATTAAATCAGGTTTGATTCAGAGAACTCCAACCTGATTTAATAGCTAATTAGTGGTTTGATCTGGCCAAGCATATGAGTATTTTATATGAATATTTATATATGAGTTTGTGAATAAAAGGATAATAGCCATCAACACTGAGATCCAAAGATGAAACTCATTTCATCAAAGATAAAACAGTCATTTCATCAAAGATGAGACAGTCAAATTTAAATTTAAATAGATAAACTTGTCTTTATAATGCAGAACTACATAAATCATTTATTTAAAACATATATTATGTTGAAAATTTAAATATCAAAACGAGAAAGTAAGTCTAGTGAATTATGCAATGTAAGATTCAATAGATAAAAAGTTACTTTGAAGACCACAAATATTTTAAAAGATTGAAACAATTAGATAGTGGTGATGGTTTTTTTTGTTGAATCTTTTTAGGCACTTTTAGAAGGCACTCAAGCTTACAAACTTTCACTTAGTGTTTTTAAAGAACTATTAGCATCCCTCAAAAAATAAATAATTATGATATAACACAACTATTGTACATTTAATTACCTTGCTTAATTTATTTTCAGATTTTTCCACTTTTTGTTCAACATTTATATTTTTAATACTTTTTTCAACTGTTGTCTGTTGTTTGAATTCAACTGTTGTCTGTTGTTTGAATTCAACTGTTGTCTGTTGTTTGAATTCCTTTTGATCATGTAATGGTATATCATGCTCCTTTTCTAAACAAAAAAATTAATTTTACAATAATTTCTTATAATAATTTAAATAACAATTTTAACTATTTTAATTCTAACTATTGTAATCATTTTAATTTGAAACAGATTCATGATTACAGTAGCATGGTTCAGTAAATAAACATAACTTAATTTTTAACCTTTATTCTGAGTAACTGTCCTTTCCCTAAAATTCCATAAAAACAAACATTTAATAATTATATAAATATAAGATCATAATATAAAGAAATAAAATAAACATATGAAAATGAAAACGATTACATTGAAAGCTCAGGAAATGTTTTTTTCTCCATGAGCGCAGGAAGGGAAACTGGTCTTGCTTTCTCCACTAGTGTCTTTAGGCTTGCAATTTCCTAGTAAAATAAAAAATACTTAAAAAACTAGTTAAAATTATTTAATAAATAATGAAAAATAATAATACTTTTCGCAAGATTAAAACATTTCTTTTCAGATTCATTTTTGTATTTGCATCCAATGAGTTGGACATGGTTTCCATATAAGCATCTAATGAGTCTTCATCATTAGCTTCTTCACTAACTAAAAATAATTAATAACTTTATATTAACACAATGTTCTTAGCAAAATTAAAATGTGAAAAATAAAGATAAATTTTATTAATTAGCACAAAGTTTTTTTTAATTCAATTGAATTAAAGCAAAATTACAGCAATTACAATACAAAACTAAATTGTTATTGTATATATATTATCTCTATTATTAAATATACACTATCTCTTACAATCTCATTATCATTAAAAATTATGCTTAGTTGTGCTAAACTGCATAAATCTTACATTTTTTATTGCGACTTAGCTTTTCTTCACAATCATGTAGTTCCTTTTCTTTTGCTGCAACTTTGATTTGCTGTCAAAAAATAAAAATAATTAATTAACACCATTCTTAAAAATATCATTAAAATTTTGTCAAATTTTTTATTCCAAAAAAATATTGCTAGAGTGTGTATATATATGTATATGTATAAATATATATGTATGTATATATTTATATGTATGTATGTATGCATGCATGCATGTATGTATGTATGTATGCATGCATGTAAGTATGTATGTATGTATGTATGTATGTATGTATGTATGTATGTATGTATGTATGTATGTATGTATGTATGTATGTATGTATGCATGAATGTATTTATGTATATATATATATATATATATATATATATATATATATATATATTATATATATATATATATATATATATATATATATATATATATAAACACATTCGAGAATTAAAAGACAAAAATATTGATGATTTTATACTGAATTGGTCCATCCTTAAAACAGTACCTGCATATAGTATTATTTACAAAAAATGCATACTATGCCAGAAATTAATTTCTGAAAAACTATAAAAATAAGTGAGCTTAAAAGATAATTATATTAAATCCCCCTATAATAATGATTTTTAAAAAAAAGCAGAAGTAAATGATTCTAAAGAATTCTTTTTATAATAGTGTCAGCATATTCAACAAATATGTGAAATTTTACATTAGTTTAATAAATTTACAACTTCTTGAAAACTCAAAAACATAATGTACTATTGGGGTAAAAAGATTGTGTCTGTTGACCACATTTGGAGCCCTTTGTTATGGCTTAGGGTTTATCAATAGTAACGAGGCAAATGCTTGGACTATTAGATACTGTACTCAGTACTAATAAAAAAAAAGACGATTGTCATCACCAAGTTCACCTTAATCTATCATTCGCTAATAATCGTGGTCTTTAAAGTAACTTTTCTTCCGTTGAGTTTTATCTCTTACAAAGTTCACCAGACCTAATTGCTCATTGTGAGACTAATTTGAGTTCTCTGCTTTACAAATTAAAGGAAGATAATCATCACATACTTGGCTTGTGCATTTACATTTGTAAGAATTCACCCATTTGTTTAAAACTAAACATATAAATCTACATACTATTCTTTTATATGCTTTTGTTTAGCACTTTTTCAACTTTTTCTTTGTTCTATATCGCTCTCCTACATCTCAAGACTGCTTTTCCATGTTATTTCTGATCAAATTGACGAAGTCCTTTCTTTTAACCCTTCAGCAAATATCATTGCTGTTGGTGACTTTAATGTTCATCACACTGAATGGCTTGGTTCTTGTGTCAGTGACTCAGCAGGTGTTAAAGGCTACAACTTTTGCCTTTCTAAATCGCTTTCCAGACAATCCGAATCATTTACTTTCTCTACTCGACTTATGTTCTGTTTCTGATCTTAGTCGGTGCTCAGTTTCTCCACATTCACCCTTAGATGCTTCTGATCACAGTTTGATTTCTCTAAAACTATTATCTCATTCTTCTTCATCATCAGAATCCCCAACCTGAAAGCTGACTGGGACTCTTTCCATGATTTTCTTTGTGATGGCTCTTGGATAGAAATGTTTTGTCTTCCTGCTGACATTTGTGCTCCTTATGTAACTTTTTGGATTCAGCCTGGTATGGAATTTTTTATTCCATGGTTTTCCTCTCATTGTGCTGCTACAATTTCCAATTGTTAGCATTATTTCATATCTATTGCCAAAACAATTCTCCAGAATACAGAAATCTGTTTACTATAGCTAGAAACCCGCTATTCTCAGGACTCAAAATCTTGCATTTCATCTCTGAAATTAGGCTCTCGTGACTTCTGGAGAATCTTTAACAGTGTCTATAATAAAGGCAAACCTGTTATACCTCCTCTCTTGCATGGTTCAGATTTTGTCACCTCACCTAAACACAAAGGTGAACTGCTTGCTAAGAACTTCTCATCAATATCATGTCTTGATTCCACTAGTCGCGTCCTACCTGATATAGCAAAAAAATAGGTTAATCATTGCCTGGCGTTTAAATCACTCCAACTTCTGTATCTAAAATGATTTCCTGCTTAGACTCTTCTACAGCTTATAAACAACATACTTGTTATAGTCCTGCAAAAGTGTTCTCTGAAGCTATCATCTATACTTTCAAAACTGTTCAACAAGTGCTTATCAGAGTCTTGTTTTCCAGCATGCTGGAAAAAGCGGCATCTATTATCCCAATTTTCAAAAATTCTGCATCTGACTTATCTAACTACCCTCCCATTAGTCTTCTTCTTATCATGTCATAAGCAAAGTTTTTTATTCTTTAATTATAACACTTAATCTCTTAACTTGAATCTAATAACTTTCTTTCTGATCATCATTATGTATTTCAATCTTCTTGTTCTACTGCTGATTTGTTAATAGTAATGGTCAATAGGTTTTATTGCGCATTAAATAGATGTGGAGAGGTTATGGCTATCGCTCTCAACATTTCTAAAGCCTTTGATATAGTTTGGCGTGCTGGTCTTTTCCATAACCCTTCTTTTACGGTGTATCTGGTAACATCTTTAAGATAACTGAATCCTTCCATACCAATCATAGTAAAAAATTGTCCTCAACAGACAGCACTCTTCTTCATATCTTGTAAATTCAGGGGTTCCTCAAGATTCTATCTTTAGCCCTATACTTTTTTTAATTTACAATAACAATTTTCTAGAAATTCTCACATCTAAAGTGGCAGGTGGCATTATTTGCTGATGATACTACCATTTATTCTGGTCTTGATAAAAAGCCATCACTCTGTGATTGCTTGGAGGAGGCTTTTGAGCTTGAAAAGGATTTCACTTCTGCTACAGCATGGGGCTCTCAGTGGCTGGTGAACTTTAACAGATAAAGAGATAAAACTCAATTTTTTTTTAGCTCACCATTATTGCAATAATCTAGATTTTCCAAAATTAGTTCCAATCTAGTTTTAAAAATTCTTATTTGTCTAGTTTTCCTCGAACATCAGTTTTTTGGAATTCGTTTATTTAATCTTGTTTTCCTGATTCATATAACTTTCAATCTTTCAAGTCGTCTGTTAATCGTTATCTTGCTTTATAAAGCTTACCTTTTCTCTTCCAGTAACTTCTAAATCTAATGTGGTTGCTTGCAGCTTTGTTGTAGATGAAAATGTTTAAAAAAAAAACAAAAAAAACTTAAAAGCATATCAATTTAAATTATTCCTTTTATAAAATATTTCTCGTGTTTATATAGTATCTCATAGTCTCGCTTAACTGTTTTAAAATACTTTCAAAAAACTCACTAATAAAAGTTATTGTTATAATGTAGAAAAAAAAATAAATAAATGTATATGAATACGCATAACAAAATGAATAAACCTAACAGAAACAAAAAAAGTGTTTTATTACTATTATCATATTACTCTTTGTATTAAATTTGTTTAATATAAAATTTATATTTATAATATATTAACTGTTTTTACTTTTATAATATTTTATAAAGTAAAACAAAAACCAAATATTATAACACAAACACATTAATTTAATATAACAAGCTGTTTTTTACCAATTGTAAAATATTTAAGCAACAAGTATAGAATAAAAAAATTAAAAAAAATAATGTATATATATATATATATATATATATATATATATATATATATATATATATATATATATATATATATATATATATGTAATAAGTTTAGAAAATTTTATTAAAATATATAAGTTGAAAAATTTTGTTGACAAGTTATTAGGTAGAAAATCTTTTAGATGTTTTACTTACAATTTCAGCGTTTGTGCAAGTAAATTTACCCATCAATTAGCCTGAAATTTAGATAATGAATATTATTTCAAATAAAATAAAATTTACCAAAGATTGGAATGTTTCCACTTCTTCTTTTTCTTTTTTACCTGCCCATTGCTTTCTCTTTAATCGCTTCTTCTCAACTATAATATATAATATTCAGTACTTAATTTATTTTCAAATTTAGTAAAGCAGATAGAATGAAATAGTTATGACAAAGTTTATTTTTTGCTCCTACTTATTTATTGAATAAACATTTTGTGCATATTTTTTGATCATGTTGCAATTATTAATAAACATCTAAAAATATATATATAAATTATTTTTTTGAAAAATGGGCATGAAACATTCCCAAGTGAAAAAGCTGACATAGAACATAAAACAAGTATTATTTTTTATGCCTGTCAAGAATTTATTATTTAAATTAAATTGGCTATTTCCGGCAAAAAGTTATGAGTTAAAAACAGAAATGGTAAACTATGGGGTCAAATGAACTACGATAATTATTTGTTTGGTAAATAGGGCTTTTATTAATTAATTATGTCTAAACTGACCAATGAATCTTTATAAAATCTTTGTCCAACTTTTAAATAAATTATTATCAAATCTATTTTAATAGCTCTGGTGAAGCCTTTACATGCACACAAATAGTCATTAGATTTTAAAATACTGATTTGTTTCTGCTCAACATCAAGAAAATTGATCGATCTAACTAACAAATTTCTAATACGTTTGAAACACTTTCATCTCAACCTGAGCTTTTATCATCTCTACCACCAGATTCCAGTGCCACCCGATAGAAAAAGTTTGATTATCTCTATGTATTAAATTTATTTAATACATAGATTAATAATAAATATATTATAAATTTATAAATAAAAATTTATAAAAATTATATTTATAAATTTATAATATATTTATTTTATATATTTATAATATATTTGTTTTTACTTATATAATATAATAAAGTAAAAAAAAAAGCAAATATTATAACACCAATACATTTTTCCATGTCAAACATAAAAACAAGACATAAAGAGTTAATTAATATTGAAAAAAAAAAGTTTTAACTAATGTAAAAAAAAATTTTTAAATTATAATAATAGTAAGTGCTTTTTTTTTATCAAAATCATATTGATGTTGATGGAAAACTTTTTCCAAATATATCTAGTAAAATAAAGAAAGTATAGTTACTATTGTTGTTCCAGGAAAAAGTTACCTGTTACCAATTACTTGTTCCAAGAAAAGAGGTGACATTTAATCTAGTTGCACAAGCCAAACAAGAATTAATGACTAGAAACTAACAGATTAAATGGTTGGAAATATTGTTTAATACAACAGTGCTAAACATACATTATCTAAATGGAGTCTGCGTTTTGTTACAAAAAAAGCTTTAAAAATTATTGGAGTTGTTTTCAAAACAATATTTAACCCTAAAACAGGTCTAAATTTTTAACTGTTTTGCATATTTAAAAAATCTTTAAATTTCTTACATATAGTTGTAACAATACTAATTTTTTACATATTATCATAATGGGCTGTGCATGCTTATATGAGAAAATATAAACGATCTAGATAGTACACAATAATGTACTCTGAATTTATAAAATCCTATGGAAAAGAAAAATTTCAAGGAGAAAATTGTTTGATCAACTTTGGTTGTTTAAAATAATTATTTAATATAATCATAAAATAAGAATGAAGTAATCAGCAAGCATAAAAATAATAATTTGTTATAATTATTAATAAGCATCTGAGTTTCAAAGTAATTTCAATACGAAACAGTAAAAAAGTTTCAAAAAAATGGTACAATACGAAACAGTAAAAAAGTTTCAAAAAAATGGTACAATACAAAACAGTAAAAAAGTTTCAAAATAATGGTACGATAAGAAACAGTAAAAAAGTTTCAAAAAAATGGTACGATACGAAACAGTAAAAAAGTTTCAAGAAAGCCGAAAGGAATTAAGTTTTATAAGTCAAAATGTTTAGTCTTTTTCTACAATATGCTCTGTGTTAAATTTTCAATTTTGCAGTATTGCTGATCGATTTTATGATTTTCTGCTCCAGATTCTAAAGCAATCTAAATTAGCATTTAGCTAACAATTGTTTTGTGGCAAAATTGTGGTGAAGTGAAAAAAAAAACACACCTAATTTTAACAACACAAATAAAAATTACTTTTTTATTAAATAAAAAAAATGCATTAACTCACTAAGTCCAGTCCTATCCAAGAATGTATCTTCATCAGAGTTGTAAAAATCATTTTCTTCAAGCTCACGTTGACGTTTTCGTTTGAGATCTTCTAAACATTACTTTGTTTAGTACAAGTGTATTAAGTTGCTTAGTAACAAAAGTATTAAGTTAAAAATAATGAAAAAGAAAAATTTTTTATTCAAACTAATTAAAGAAAATTATTTCATAGAAAAATTAAAAACCTCTAGATTTATTTTGCAGCATATCATATGCTTGAATAATCTTACAAGCATCATTAGCACAACTCAAAATTGCATCCTTTTTGTTTGAAGAACTTCCTTCAGCAATTACAAAATCTGCATCACCAACATCAATGGGAAGTCTAAAAAATTAAAGCTGTCAGATTGGTACCTTTACTGTTACCCCAGTCCAAGATGCATATTTAGCTTGAGTCATATTAGCAGTTGCTATGAAGTTATTAGCAGCTGCTATGGAGTTATTATTGCTAACTACTTTAAAATTAAAAAGATAAATATTAAAATTTTTTTTAATTAAAATTTATTAATACTACTACTAAATGATTTTTATTTAAAAAAAAGAAAAAGTGTTCATATGTTAAAATTTAATAAAATACTTTGATTGATCTATGTTTGATTTTTTACATATGTTTATAATGCTTTACACGTTTTTAATGTTTTTTAAGTCTTAATAATTTTAATTAACACTATGTAACAAATTTTTATTTTTTGTTCTGTTCCTAGGTTGAAATTTTCCAAAGATTTTTCTTAGTCCCCAGACCGTGCCAGTCGAGGACCAAGAAAAATTTTGGGCACCAAATTTCACATGCAAATAATTCAAGAAAATACTTGAAGGTAAACTGAACAGTTTCTTCTCACTTGGATGTGTTATAATTTATTTTCATAAAATTTCAAGGCTTTAGATTTAGTTCATTTCAAGGAGTTGTAATTTACAAAGTTTTGTTATAAGTTGTGTACTGTAGGCAAATACGGTCCATCTTGAAATTGTTCCATACTTTGAAATTTCCTGTCCTCAAATTATAATTCTTATGTATTATTATGTGCTATGTTACAGGTTGGTACAGAGGAGAGAAGCACGCCATGAAGTTTGCTGTCCCAAAAATTTGGAGAGAGCTGTCAGGCCACTCAAGCAACTGCTACTCAGCATTATTGCACCAGCAAAAATGCCCCTCAGATCATTTATCCTGACATAACTTCTTCCATCGCCCCAGTACCACACAGCCCTGATCTGCCTGTTCCAACTTCTACTGGGCCATCATCAGGAGACAGCAGCAGGTCAGATAGTGAGGCAGATACTGGAGATATGGATTATGATTCTGCAGATGAAGTTAGGGATAAAAAGCTGTGCTTCCCTAACAATAAAGACTTAATGATTTAATTAGGGCCCTTGGGCTTACAAAATTGTATGCTGAGCTTCTGATATCCAGGCTCAAACAGTGGAACTTGGTTGATGATAGCATACAAGCCACGGAATTAGAGAAAATGACATCAAAGATTCTTCAACTTCTTCAGTCAGCATGATGAATCAGTCTGTTCTACTGCAACAATGTTGCTGGTCTACTCCTGGTTATAGGTATCACATGTAATCCTATTGAATGGCGCCTATTCATAGACAGTTCATCCCGGAGTCTCAAAGCAGTTGCTTCACAATGGACACAACTACCCATCTCTCCTGATGGCCCGTTCTGTGCAACTCAAAGAGGACTACACCAATGTCAAAATGTTGCTAAGTGCATTAAAGTATGACAACGACAGATGCGAGGTCATCAGTTACTTCAAAATGCTATCATTCCTCATGGGCCTACAAGGAGGATTCATGAAATTTCCTTATTTCCTCTGTCTCTGAGACAGCTGTGACACTAAGTCGCATTATTGCACTCTCATAAAGAATCACGCCAAAATGGGATGTAAAATGTCTCTGAATTTCCATACCCTTGATTCGCATCTCGACAGATTCAAGGAGAACATAATCATATCTAATTATCATGTAATATGATTCAAAATACAAAAAATACTTTTAAGTATCAACTCAATGTATCAAATATTTTAATGTCGTTAAATATGACTTAAATTTTAAATTATCTCATTCAACATAATCTCATTTATGTTTTGAGTAAACTCTTAAATTTTAAACACTGAGTTGGTATAACCATATACAAATATATAATAATAATAATACATACATATATATATATATATATATATATATATATATATATATATATATATATATATACACAGGGCTTGAATTAAGCATATCGCGATTGCTTTTCACACCTTCACAATTTTTTTTTTCTTTAAAAAAAATATTTTCGCAATTTGCTTGTTTTTTTATTGTTTTTTTTTGTTAATTTTTTTTTCTTTTCTAATTTAGCATTTTTATGCTAAATTTCTAAAAAGAAATGTTTTGGTCTAAGTTTTTTATTAGGAGTCATAAATGTCATGCTAAATTTATCTTTTAAATAGAAGTATAATCTTTGCTCTCTTGCGTGGAGATTTTATTCAACAAAAAGCGTTTTTGAATTTAAATTACTTTATATCAGGGATGCGGAGTCCCAAAAAGGACTCCGGATTTAAAAGTCACAAAAAGATTACTTTGTCCTAGTTTTTGGTACCCAGGAGCTCTGAAAATATAAATAAGTTTATGGACTACTGATAGGAAAAAAATTAAGACTTTTAGGGTAATCCTGCAGTTAAGCGGCCTAAAATAATTTTATTTTTTCGCTTGTTGCGCTTTCGTGTGAAGACTTGCTCAAAGTAGTGACTTTTTAATATAAACAAAAGGAATATTTATTGGCTTCAGTACATACATCGACTATCTTATAGCCTGCTGCTACAAGGGAGTGCTGCTACATCAACTATCTTATAGCCTGTTGCTACAAGGAAGTGCTGCTACATCGACTAAGGATTTGGCATGGAGCAGCATCTTTTTTTCTTATTATTATTTCACTTAATATTTCTAATGTTTAAAAAGCATCCTCTGACGAGCGCAACAAGCGAAAAAATAAAATTATTTTAGGCCGCTTAACTGCAGGATTACCACTTTTAGGTTAGAGGAACAATTGTTTTTTGAGCCTGAAGTCCTTAGGCATAATGGCGGCAAGGACTCCGGGACTCCAGGATTAAAAACAATAAGTTTCAAGTCATTAAATGTCATGAATTTTTTTATTATAGCAGATAATAAGTCAACAAACATGTTTAGAGCTTCTGGACACTACAGACTTGGAAAAAGTAGAGATATAAAGCCGGAGACCTTTTGGGACTCCGTATCCCTGCTTTAAATCTCTGCGTGGAAGCCATTATTATTTTAGAGTTATATTTAGTTTGATTTACTGAATGGATCATAGTAAATTTACCTTTAAACTAAATCAAAACAACCAGATGAGTTACTATGGTAACTTACAGTTACTTAACTTTTAAATTTACTTAATATACTCAGAGACTCACAAAAATTAGCCATATAAATATTTCTATTTATATCTCATATGTTGTTAACACATAATATAAGCTTTTAGTTAAAAATTACAAGAAACCTCGAATGAAATATAAAAAACGCAATACCATTTTTTAAAATTTTATTTAAAGCGATATCATGATCAAACATTTTCTTTAAATACACAAATTGTTTTTAGAAATTTTATTTAAAAAGAAATCTATTTGAACAAAAGAATTTATTATTTAAAAAGAAATTTTAAATAAAATTTGAACAAAAGAATTTTAGTCTTCTAAAACTCTCTTATTCAAATAATTTTGAAATCAAAACGACCAAATTTTTAGCAATTGAAATTTAAAACTGAAAAAAAATTAGTAAAATTTAAAAGAAATTAATGCTCAACAATTATAAATTTAATTTGGTGGCGTCCGTAATATCCAGCATAGTGAGAATTGTTTCTGAAAGCTAAACGTTTATCTAGCTACAGTAACAATATCAGATTTAGAACATAGTGCAAGCGAGGAAAAAAGTTTTATTTAAATTGTAAACATTTTTTTTTTTTTTTGTAATTCCCCAATCTCCCTAAGGCCGAGAAGGCCACTGCAAATGAGGAAGCTACTTGTGGTTATAACCCTCTGTCAACTCTTTAACTCCAAAACACGAACCTTGACAAACAAGGAAGCTGCGCGGAGAAACAAGTTGAGCACAGTACTACCAGGGACATGGTGGGGATCGAACTCGGAACCTCTCGCTTATGAAGTGAGCGCTCTACCACTGCACCACTACCACATTTTGAATAAATAATTATATTTTGTTTCTTGAAAACTGTTTTAAAAGTAGAAACATTGTATTGCCAACATTAAACAAAATATTAGCTTTACAGGTTAAAATAAAAATTAAATTATAAAAAGTATAAATTAAAATTAATAAATTATTTTACTTCTGTTCAAAGAAATTTTTTTTCTAAAAAAAATAATTTAAACATTCTCTAAAACTTAAGGAAATATAACTTGATTTATTAAACCAAATTTTTTTGTTTCCTTTTTATTGCAAAACAATTTGAATAAAAAAATTGAATGAAAACATCAGTTTATATCAATAAAACCGTTTGAATGAAAAACTTAATTATACTTAAATTTTTAATAGTAAACTAGAGCAAGAAACGAATAATAAAAAATGTGGTATCTAATGTTTTTTCACTTTGATCTTACTCAATTGGTCTATAGATTATAGTGATGTGCCATCGGCTAATGCCGATTGTGGCTAATAATAGGTTTAATGTATTTATTTAAGGGTATTATGATAATATTAAGGGTTTAAATTACGTATTTAATATAATCCTATTCATCTGAAGTGATTCGACCGATGCCATATATGCCAGCATCTATGGCATCGGTTGATTAATTGGCATTGGCCGATGCATCGGTATTGACTATTAAGCCAAACTAAACAGGTGCATAGGCACACCTTATATATGCAAGATGCATACCTAATATTAAGATATTACCTTTATATACATACATTAAACTCTATAATTAGAATTAATCGGCCTTTGCCGATGGCACATCACTAATAGATTATAGACTTGTATGGTCTATAGGCATGTTTTTGTGCAAATAAGTTTGAAATTTTATGACGATAATGTTTTAATTTATTATTTAGAACAAATCTATTTATTTACTTTGTTTTATTTTAAACGTGTTTTATTAAGGTTGTAAACTGTATAAAACAGCAATAAAACAGTGTCACAGCATTGTTTTACATTAACACAAGTTTTATTGTTGTTTTATAGCTTTTTTACAATAACTTTTTAAATACTATTTAAAAATAATATGTTTTATTGTCAGCTTGAATATATTAAATAGTTTTCTATGACTAATTAAAGTGGTTAAAATATTGTAATATTAGCGGGGTTTTTTCTTACTTTTTTACTTATATTTTTTTAAGTGGCATGTTAATTAAAAACAAGTACTAAAAGTAATATCTTTATAGTATTAAATATGTTACTTGCTCATTACACTATAACTGCAATGTAAACTTTAAATTATAACCTATGCTGTAAATTATAACAGTAATTCACAATATTTTAAACTCCGCCAAAGGAAAAAATTATAAGATAATATTTAATTAAAAAAAATGTTAAGTTAAAAAATAATAATTACGAACTGTGAACTATGTACTATGTATGTGAACTATGTACAAAAGATACAATTTTATACTAAAGCAAGGGTGGAGGACAAAAATTTTTTTTCGTTTTGCAACAAGATTTTTGTGTTAATTCGAGCCCTGATATATATATATATATATATATATATATATATATACAGGGTGTTCAGGATAAATTTGACATATTTATAATTGATTTTTTTTTTTTTGTAGATTAAAGGTATTAATACACACTACAGGTCATTTAAAAGTTTGAACCCTTCTTCATTCATATACAAGATGTCAGAAAGGATGGATGACTGGAACCCACCTGAATCATGGAAGAGAATAACTTGCATCATGATGATTCGTGCCAGCCATCAAAATAAGGATACTATGATTATGCATCCTCTACTATGAAGCTTGCACTCAATGAAGACCTTCAAAAAACAACATTGCCAAACACTTCATTGAGTGCCAACATTCATTTCACGTGACAAAGCCCGAATTCCAATGCCAGGGTTCTTCAACACCTGTTCCTGCAGACTTGCAAGGAACTCTGCTGTACGAACGCAATCAGATCGTCTACTAGGGATCTTTCTTCTTACTACATCCTCGTAGTCACCATTGCAAGTCTCTAGTTCATACCTGATTGTTTTTACTGTGTTCAGGGAGCATTGGGCAGCAGTCATAATATCCTTATTTTGATGGCCGGCACGAATCATCATGATGCAAGTTATTCTCTTCCATGATTCAGGTGGGTTCCAGTCATCCATCCTTTCTGACATCTTGTATATGAATGAAGTAGGGTTCAAACTTTTAAATGACCTGTAGTGTGTATTAATACCTCTAATCTACAAAAAAATATAATCAATTATAAATATGTCAAATTTATCCCGAACACCCTGTATATATATATATATATATATGTGTGTATATATATATATATATATATATATATATATATATATATATATATATATATATATATATATATATATATATGTGTATATATATATATATATATATCGCAAAAGCCATAACAAAAAGAATAACATGGAAAGAGTGTTTTTTTAAACTTTTTTTTTACCTTCATGTTCATACATTACCTTCTACAGTGATTAAACTCAAATATTATCTTTTATAGAGTATTAATTTATAAATTACTTTTTATAAAGTACAAACTCCAATTTTATTTTTTGCAATACCTTTTATGGTGTATTAACGTGCCCAATTTCTATTGTATTGGTATAAAATATATTTTTATTATTAGCTACGAAATCTTAGAATTCAATTTATATTTTAGAATTTCATATAAATTACAAAGATCAAACCGTATTTGAGCTATATGTAGCAAAGAACTTCCACTTCCTTTTTCAGTCATTTCATACTCTAATTCCAAACCTAATCAAAAATATATTATTAATCAAAATATATCAAAAATTAATCAATAAAATCTTTATAAAATAGTCTTATCTTCTAGGTAAAAATCAGAAAGTCGTCATAAATGAAAAACTATCTAGACATGTCAACTTTTACTCCTTGCTAGTGATAGTTAACTGTTGGTTAAACTTTGATGATGGTTAAATGTTGGTTTAACTTTAATGATGGTTAACTGTTGGTTAAACTTTGATAATGGTTAACTGTTGGTTAAACTTTGATAATGATTTACTGTTGGTTAAAATTCTTACTATTATTTAAAAATCTTTTAGACATCCTATCCATTAGGTTGATCGTCAGATCTTTTTGTTTGATTCTTAGATCTTTTAATTTGATCTATGGATCAGACTAAAACATATTAATATTTTCTCATTTTTGCATAAAACTTAACATAAACATTTTGTTTTCTTAATTTTATTTCTAAAGACCAACTATTTGAAAAAATTTTAAAATTGGAAACTCTACAATAGCACCATTAATAGAAATGTTTTTGTTTACTGACTGTTATGCAGAAATGTAATGCAATATGGTTTTTTTACTAATTGCCTTTTTTCCCAATTTTTTACAAATAAATTATTTGATTTTGTGCCAAATGTTCACAGTGCTTTATTTTTCAATATTTTTTCTAAAAATTAGGTGAAAAAAATGTAATCCAAGTTAATAATATACAAAATGTTTTTAGTTCAACATACAGTCATACTAACACTGCTGGTATTTTTGCAATTAATAGTGTTTTTAAAACTGCTTAGCGCAGTTATGTCAACTTGAACTTATGCAAATTCATATCTAGGCATGCCTCTACAATTATTTTACTAATGAAAAGAATAATGTACTTTATCTAATTATAGATACAGAATGTAGTCTATACAGCCATAACTACTCAATAGGAATAGATGTACTAACATCTATTTTTATTGAGATAATATTGATTTTTATTGAGTGACCTTAAAAGTTTTCCAGGGTTTTTTAAATTCGACAAATTTTAAAACTCCTGGGAGACTTAATTGGTCACTCAAAGATAAGTAATGTTTTTATGCACAGTATAATTATTTTTTCATAAAAGATGATTTTTATGTCACTTGTACAAGATTCTAACAGAAAAATAATGAGAAGATAGACAAATTTGAAAATGATTAGATGTCAAGTAAATATACTGCTGTAACAAAAATAACTGCATGACTCAATCTTTTTATGTACAGAAACCCGTCAAATAAAGAAACCTACACAAACAAATAAAAAAAGGTTGGCAATTCTTTACTGGTAGAGATAACAATTCTTTAACAGTAGAGATAACAGTTTTTAATTTGAATCTGTCTTTTTTTTTAAGTAAAATTTTAATAGAAAGACTCGATATTTAAACACAAATGTTTGTTTACAAATTGTGAAAAAAACATTTAAACACAAATGTATGTTTACTAATTGTGAAAAAACATTTAAACACAAATGTTTGTTTACTGATTGTGAAAAAAACATTTAAACACAAATGTATGTTTACTAATTGTGAAAAAACATTTAAACACAAATGTTTGTTTACTGATTGTGAAAAGACTAATTAGATTTTAACACACTCATGATTTGTGTCAACCTGATTAAAAACATAATTTTATCATGTTACGAAAAATCTCTCAATAATACCTTCTCGCTCAAAAAAACCTTTAAGTGTTTTTTTAGGATCTTTTATTTCTATATCTTTCTTCTTCTCAAACAATTCCTTTAAATTGATCCCTTCATCGGTGGCATCCTCACCTAAAAATGTTAAGTATTAATTTAATGAAAAACAAATTATTTTTTTAAATTATTTGTGGACTAAGGGCTGTATAAAATTTATCATTATAAAAACTTTAGATAAGTTCTTTTAAGAACTTTGACAATTAAAGTATTTCTTATTTCAAATGGTAAACAAATATTAGATGCTTGCAATTTATATTAAAATAAGTAATACTGTAATTTTCTAATGAATTATATGTTGTAAATGGCTTTAAAGCTATAATTTATATTTCAAAAATTGGTGTTTTCATAAAAACACAATTAAAAAAAATTTTTTTTAACAAAATATAGATTTACTACCAATAATTTCTTGATGCTGTATGAGAAATAGTTATGATAATAAGTAGTTTAATGAACATAATGACAAGATATTAAAACTTCAAAAATACAAATGTTCTAATGAACTAAATAAATCTCAACATGTAAGAACATGTCAACATGTAAGAAAATGTTCAAAATTTTAGCAAATTCACTAAATTGTCTTATGCTTTAAATTTTAAAGATGTGGTAAACAAAAATATAAAGATAATATAATATATAAAAAAAGTTCAGAACTAAGAAAATTGATAACAAAGATAAACTGTGACAGCTTGAGCAAATCTTTACCTTAAATCTATTTTAATCAAGCTATTTTTATCTAAATCTCCAAGAACGCTAGTAATAGATAAACAAAGACTGTTAGTAAAAGATAAACTTCAAGAATGCTAATAAATAATAATCTCCAAGATTGCTAGTAAAAGACAAACGACTAAGAACGTTAGTAAAAGATAATATCCAAGAACGTTAGTAAAAAATAATCTTCAAGAACGTTAGTAAAAAATTATCTTCAAGAACATTAGTAAAAGATAACCTTCAAGAATGTTAGTAAAAGATATTCTTGAAAAATGTTAGCAAAAGATAATCTTTAAGCATATTAATTAAAAATCTTCAAGAGCGCTAGTAAAAGATAAACCTCCAAGAATGCTAGTAAAAGGACATTAGTGAAAGACCAATAGTGAAAGAATAGAGATTGTGAAGTATCCAAGAAGATTTAAAGCAGAAAGTTACTGTATGTTACCATCCATTGATATAGAGAAATGGATAGAGATATTAAGTTAATTATTTTTTAACAATTTTCATGGATATCACTATCTTGTGTAAAATTTCATATATAAAAATAATAAACAATAATAACAACAAAGATAATAAAATATATAATAGCTATTATAATCCAACAACAACAGATTTTATACCAAATCCCCATGTTGCACCTTCATCTTCATTGATTTGATCAGAGTCATTTAATATTTCAGCTTGAGTTAAGGTTTGTGGTTTTGAAAATGACTTCTTGTGCTGTTCATACTCCAACATTCTTTTTCGCAAAATATCAATATCTATTTCTTCCTCTTGATCTTCATTTGGTCCCTATTTTAAAAACAGACTTTTAAATCATTTAACTATTAAAAGTTAACAATTTAAAGTTTATATAGAGAGAGTCTATTCTTTTAAATCATTGTTTCATTTTTATAACAAATTTTTATTTAACAATAATGAAAGTAGGGATTGGAAGACCCAAAAACAAGGTTTAAAGTCAAATATTAATTATTTTTAACCCAAAAAAATGTTAGATATGTATTTAATAGATAACCCAAAAATGTAAAAACCTAATATGGAAAAATTATACCTATTTAAAAGTCCTTAAAAAAGGTGTCACTTTTTTATTATTTAAAAGAAGATAAAGAAATTAATGGGAATTTTTGATGAAGAAACTAATGGGGATTTTGAAGCTGCTAAAACAATTTTAAATCTTCTAAATCAAATTAAACAATTAAAAAAATGATGTATTGTGGGATTTTGAATTGTAATTAATTAAAACATAATTAATACTATGAAAACCCACATAATTACCACATAATTACCACACAACTACCACATAAATCACATAACTACCAGTATAAATAAAACAGAACAGAAAACTGTATAACAAATATCTTAAATCTTCAAAAAAATATTTTCAAAACAAGTTGATCACAGAAACGAGGTTGAAAGACCTGCCATATCTCACTTTATTATATAGATATTAAAAATGTCTTACTTCAATGATATAAAGTCGAGAACTACCACCAAACTTTAATTGATACCCAACCCTAATTCTGCTGTACACTTTAGGTTTGATCTTTTCTTTGTTCAAAAATGTACCATGAGTGCTTCCCAAATCAAAAATATAAAAACCTTTTTTCCGCTTTCCTTCTTCAAGAGCACAATATTGAATAACAGCATGATAACGAGAACAAGATGGGTGTTCTAAAAAAACATCACATGTATTGAATCTTCCAAATGTTAGGTGTGATTTAAACTCTAAAGTAATTGTGTCTTTAATTAAACCATCTTTAAGAATGGTAATGAAATAGTGTTTTTCTGGTATACCACCCCACAAAGGAGGTTTATAAGGAAACTCTACGCTTTTCAATTTGTTATCTTTATTATCTACATCCTTATCTTCAATGACTTTATCCTGATTTTCATTAAAACTTTTATCACTTGTTACTTCAAGCTTAACACCACGTTGAGTGGGTTTAATAAATTTAGGAGCAGTTGTAACTGGTGCTGCAAAACCTGAAGAATGAACTTCCGATAAACTCTGTGCAGATATATTTTCAGCATTGATTATTGGCGCAGATTTTAAATCATTAGTTTTCAAATTATCCACAACGTCCAAGTTTTCATTAGGTTTTAGTTGATGAACTATCTCAGACTTTAAATTGTTGTCAATTTTTAATTCATCAAAACAGTGTCCATTATTTTGTTGGACGTCAGAAATAACTATTGGGTCTATCATGTTTAGATCTATAAAACAAATTTAAAAAAAAACAGAATAAAATGTTATGTAATATACTAATTTAAAATATTTTTATATACTATATATATAACCTATATGTTTCTATATATATAAACTATTTTAAAGCATATATATATAATATATATATATATATATATATATATATATATATATATATATATATATATATATATGTGTGTGTGTATATATATATGTATATATATGTATATATATATATATATATACATATTGGCTGCATATATATATATATATGTATATATATAAACATATGGGCTGTATATATATATATACATTTGGGCTGTATATATATATATACATTTGGGCTGTATATATATATATATATATATATATATATATATATATATATATATATATATATATATATATATATATATAATATATAATTATATTATTATTTATTTAAATAATTACTAAATTACTAATATTATTAATATATATGTAATTTTAGTCATACTGTAATAGTCATCTTTAGCACCTACATCATCTGAGAGTTTGGACAGATACTATCTAGATATGAAGAACATTTATTACAGCTTATTTTTTTCTTCTTTGTCTAAAAAACTGTTTAAATTATTTTATGCAATTGTTTATCTTTCAATATATAACATCTAAGTTATACAATTTTATACAAATATTCATTATAGTAACATTCAAATATTTTTAAGCCAATCTATGACGTAATACTTTCCATTGAATTGAGATCTGGTGATTTCCATTGAATTGAGATCTGTTTCCATTAAGTTGTGCAGGATATTTTTATTTCAGCTTTATTTTAAATAGACTGTTTTTGTTTATAAGTTGTTAAAAATTAAAAGTTTTTTTTAAATTAAATTTAAATTTAATTTAAATTTAATTTAAATTTAATTTAAATTTAATTTAAATTTAATTTAAATTTAATTTAATTTTAATTTAATTTAATTTTAATTTAAATTTAATTTAAATTTAATTTAAATTCAAATTAAACTAAAATTAAATTTAAATGCTTTTAAACTTAAATTTAGTTAAACTCATAATGAAGAAATTATTTTATTTATTTGGTTATTTAACAAGAAGTTGTTATTTTTCCATAGTAGATTTAATTTTGACATTAGCATATAGAGTTTTTTACAATTTACTAAATTTTTATTATTTAATGATATTAAATTTTAATTATTTGTTTGTATGTTATTACTTACATAAGATCACTTAGTGGATCATAATGGGTCGAGTACGCTTATAGAAGCAAATTAAAAATAAGATCTCAAGTAGAAAAGAGCCGGATCAGTGTTCCATGCTGTTTTGTAGAAGAGATATTTTAGGCTTGGATTATTAAGTTCAAAACTGCAATAGTGCTAGGTTCAACAAACCGAACAATGAGCATAACTATGTAAATATCTAATGGTAAAAAGTCTGGTAATGGCAAGGATTTCAAATAAAATTGAATATAATGAAAAAGAATGAAAATGACAGAAGAAAAATATGTAATTTGATATAATCAACAGGATTTGAACCTTGCAATGTTAGATTACTAGCACTATGCTCTATCTGATTGTGCTATACACACATCAACTTCGGGTAAAAATGATTTATTAGTAAACATTTTAATATATAAAATTCGTCACAAAACAAAAAGGCAAAATGGATGCTTGTGCATTATAAATGTGTAAAAATGTGTATATATATATATACAAATGTGTATATATATATATATATATATATATATATATATATAATATATATATATATATATATATATTATATATAAATATATATATACATGTATATATAAATACATATATATATATATATATATGTATATACAAATGTATATATATATATATATATATACTATAAATATATATATTTATATATATATATATATATATATATATATATATATATATATATATATATATATATATATATAATATATATATATATAGTTCTATAGTTTGTTGGCTTTAGGAAGAGCGGAAGGAAAAAAGTGATTCTTACGCCAACACATACGTCACTTTTAATTACTTTTGACTTTCGTCCAACATTTCCGTGTTGGACGAAAGTTAAAACCATTAATTTAATTACAAATTAATCGTTTTTTAAAAAAACCACAAAAAACGCAAATTTAATTGACCAGAATGTTTTTAAAAACCATTCTGAATGTTTTTATAAACATTTTGAATGTTTTTAACAATATAAACAATGTTTTTATTTTTATTTTTTTTTAATAAAATGTTTTTATTTTTATTTTTTTTTAATAAAATGTTTTTATTTTTATTTTTTTTACTGTAAATCATGCGCGGAGTGTTGCTACATCGACTATCTTATAGCCTGACTCGCAAGGGAGTGCTGCTACATCGACTGACAAATAGCCTGACTCGCAAGGGAGTGCTGCTACATCGACTGACAAATAGCCTGACTCGCAAGGGAGTGCTGCTACATCGACTGACAAATAGCCTGACCCGCAAGGGAGTGCTGCTACATCGACTGAGGGTTTGGTTGGGGCAGGCAGTCTATCATTATTAAAAAAAAAAAATTCCGGTCTTGCATTTTAATTTTTACTTTTTGTCAACAAAATATCGAAAAAACTTTCGGACAACATCTAAGGGTTCTATATATTTATATATATATATTTATATATATATATATATATTTATATATATATATATATATATATATATATATATATATATATATATATATATATACACATTTGTATGTATATATATATATATATATATATATATATATATATATATATATATATATATATATGTATATATAAATATATATTTATATATATATATATGTATATATAAATATATATTTATATATATATATATTTATATATATATATATATATATATATATATATATATATATATATATATATATATATATATATATATATATATATATATATATATATATATATATATATATATATATGTATATATACTTATACTGCACACTAATCTTTTTGTTTTGCAACAATTTTTATATATTTTCTTATAAATCATTTTTACTCATCATTGCATGTATAGCACAATCAGATAGAGTGTAGCACTAGCAATCTGACAGTGTAGGGTTTAAATTCCACTGATATTCATTTTTTTCCTTTGGTTATATATATATATATATATATATATATATATATATATATATATATATATATATATATATATATATATATATATATATATATATATATATATATATATATATATATATATATATATATATATATATATATATATATATGTATATATATATGTGTATATATTATATATATATATATATATATTATATATATATATATATACATATATATATATATATATATAATATATATATATATATATACATATATATATATATATATATATATATATATATAATATACAGTAATATATATATATATAATATACAGTACTGTGCAAAAGAAAGTAGCATTTAAGAAACTTTTTAAAAAATGTACATTTAAATAAATACAAATAATATTGAGTTTTTATTAAATTAAACAAAGATATTGTTTTAAATAAAGCTATATTTATTTATTTTAGTTAACGATTCCGTTAATATAATTACAGTACTAATAAAATGCCAAAGATATCAATAAATGACAGAAATTGCATCATTGTTTTACATAACAGCGCTATGAAATCGCAAGAAAGTAAGCGCAGAACTCAATCAAGATCTTAAAAGAGCTAGTGGAACTTTAGTACATGCATCTATTGTGCAACGATCTTTAATAAAATCTGGATTAAAAGGCTGTTTAGCTATTAAAAAACCTTTACTACGCAAAGAAAAAATATTAAATTTCACCAGAGAGCACAAAGAGTGGCAAAAAAATCAATGGGACAAGGTATTGACAAACCATAATTTACAGACCAATCTAAGTTTCAAATATTTGGGGCGAATAGACATCAGTATGTTAGGCGAAGTAAGGGAGAAGCATTAAAGGAGCCATGTCTAGCATCAACTTTCAATAAAATTCAATAAAAGGGATAGGGGATATTGTTAGAATAACAGAAAAGCTTACAGGTGAAAAATATAAAAATATTTTACATAACCATACTGTGCCTTCTGGACGACAACTGATTGGGGATTATTTTATCCTACAACAGAATAACGATCCCAAACATACTTGCAAATTAGTTAAAAATTTTTTATCAAATCTGGAAGAGGAGGGAGTGCTTCAAACCATACCTTGGCCTCCTCAGAGCCCTGATTTGATATAATCGAACATGTTTGGGACTACTTAGACAGAAAGAAGATGGAAAGGTTGCCAAAGAATGTAAATGAGCTTTGGAATGTTCTAAAAGAAGAATGGCATAATACCCTCATCAAATTTATTGAAAATCTGTATAAAAGTATAAATAAAAGACTCACACTGAATATTAAGTCTCTATGCATAGTTATAAATTTAAAGTTTTAATATAACTTGTATTATATTACACAACTTAATAAAAAATGTACCTATATGTAAAAAATGTACCGAGTTGTACTTTTGTTTTAATTTTATTTTGTTTGACATTTTATCTTTAATATATTAAAATTCTCTTAGGTGCAACTTTCTTTTGCACAGTACTATATATATATATATATATATATATATATATATATATATATATATATATATATATATATATATATATATACACACATTTTAAATGCTTTTTTTATTAATTTTGTTTGAAATTGGTGCCGTTTCGGAGCTTTTATGATTGGATATTCACATTTATATGACTGGATTATTACTTTTATGATTGGATATTTACAGTTACATTAATTGTTTGGTTTGTTGAATTTAGCAACACTATTACCATTTAAACTCCATACTCTAAGACCATTAAATATCTTTTCTACAAAAGGATATGGAACACTGATCCAGCACTTTTCTACTTAACAAAAGAGTTTTTTTGTAAAAATAAGAATTTTTTTCCATTTGTTAGAAATTAAAATTCAGTTAAACTCAAAAAGAAGAAATTTATTTATTTATATGGTTATTTAGCAAAAAGATGCATTTTTCCTTATTAGATTTAATTTTGACATTAGCACAGAGTTTTTTACAATTTACTAAACATTTTATCATTTAATGCTATTAAATTTTAATTATCTACTAAGTGAAAAGAAAAAGAACTAAAGTAAATTAGGCAGAAGTTATTTTATTATTTTTATATTTGTTAATTTTTTTAAAAAGGCTTATAATTTCTAAATATCAAAAAATCCATCTAAACACATTAGGCTTTAAAGTATTGACTTTAATCCAGACACTTTTTTAAATAAATAAAAAATCAGAAAAATTATGAAAACAACTAAAAATGTTTTTGCAGTAATAAATATCTTTGTTTTCTAAATGTTTTCTTCTAAGTTATCTCTTATACACACTTGGAACCAGCCTACCATGATGATTTTTTTATGTGCAACAATTAAGAAGGCTTGTGATGTTTGTAATATTTATAATGTCCTTTAAACATAAATACTTCCTAAACCTAAAACTGGCGGTTGGTGTATGTAGCCCCTGAACCAGTGTACCCAAGGACTATATACACCGATAAGTTGGTGTATATAGCATTTGCTATCTGCAAGGGCTACATACATCGACTCCAGGTTTAAAACCATTAAGTTCTAAAATCTCATGTACTTTTTTCTTATCGTATTTTATATATATATATATATATATATATATATATATATATATATATATATATATATATATATATATATATATATATATATATATATATATATATATATATATATATATATATATATATATATATATATAAATATATATATATATATATATAGAACTCTTATATGTTGTCCGAAAGTTTTTTCCATATTTTGTTGACAAAAAGTAAAAATTAAAATGCAAGACTGGAATTTTTTTTTTTTATTAATTGATAGACTGCTAGCCCCAACCAAACCCTCAGTCGATGTAGCAGCATTCCCTTGCGGGTCAGGCTAAAAGATAGTAGATGTAGCAGCACTCCATTGTGAGTCAGGCTATTTGTTAGTCGATATAGCAGCACTCCCAATACATGATTTACAGTAAAAAAAATAAATAATAAAAACATTTTATTAAAAAAATTAAAAATAAAAACATTTTATTAAAAAAAATAAAAACAAAAACATTGTTTATATTGTTAAAAACATTCAGAATGTTTTTAAAAACATTCTGGTCAATTAAATTTGCGTTTTTGTGGTTTTTTTAAAAAACGATTAATTTGTAATTAAATTAATGGTTTTGACTTTCATCCAACACGCAAATGTTGGACGAAAGTCAAAAGTAATTAAAAGTGACGTATGTGTTGGCGTAAGAATCACTTTTTTCCTTCCGTGCTTCCCAAATGCAACAAACTATAGAACTATATATATATATATATATATATATATATATTACTATTGTAAACTAAATTTAAATTTATCAAACAGATTTTAAATTTTGTTGAAAAATTGTAAATTACAAAAGTTATGACCATGCAAATTTTCTGCCCACCCACCCCCCCTCAAAAAAAAAAGGGGGGTGTAAATTTTGCATGGTCATAACTTTTGTAATTTACAATTTTCACGAAATTTAAAATCTGTCGATAAATTTAAAGTTAGTTTACAATAGTAAAATTGAAAATTTTACTATATTAGTGCCCTCACGTTTGGGAAGGAGGGTGGGGCAAAGGTTTAAGGGCTTTTTTTTGTTCCCAGGCCAATGCCATCCCAAATTTTTGCAAGGCCTCCTCATTTGGCATCGATATAAACATACTTAAGTTTGGAGTTTGCACAATGTGTGAAAGTGTTGTATCTGAAATATCAAAAAATCCTGCAGGCGCCCATATATATATATATATATATATATATATATATATATATATATATATATATATATATATATATATATATATTTATATATGTTTATATATGTTTATATATGTATATATATGTTTATATATGTATATATATGTATATATATATATACATGTGTGTGTGTGTGTGTGTGTGTGTGTGTGTGTGTGTGTGTGTGTGTGTGTGTGTGTGTGTATAAGATTGCCTGCCTCAGCCAAAACCCTCAGTCAATGTAGTGGTGCTCCATGCATGTTTGACCTATTTAAGTCAGTCAATGCATGTACACTTCATTGCACTAATTCCTAAATAAATCAGTCAATAGAACAAAAATGAAAAAACAACAAAATAAAACAAATAAAATTAGATAATAAAAACAGTAAAAAAGTAAAAAGAAATAAAAAATTTATTAAAAAAAGAACAACATTTTAGTTTATTAAATTGCATTTTTGTGGTTTTAATGTCCCAATTATTTTAATAGTTTTTAGGTAATGTTTACTTGATTTTGTTAACTTTTGTTAAAATTTTAATTCATGTTAATTTATAAGAGTTTTTTTTAATAAGTCAATTTTCATTCAGTTAAATTTAGTAAAGCAAAATTTTTATTTTTTAAACAAAATATAAAAATATTCAAGTATGATTAATGCGCAAAACAAGTTGAACAGGTTCAAATACTTAGAAATCCCAAAAAATATTTGTGAAGAATATTTCAGGACCATATTGAGATTACTAATCCCAAACATGTGGATTGATTATTTCATCAAACATGTGGATTGATTATTTTACTATTATTGTTGATTATTTAATAACAAATGTTATTTTTTCAGAACAAATACTAATGCTTTTTCAGAACAACCACTAATGTAATCATACTTTTACTAGTTAACTATATAAGAATATTTTAAACTAATCAGCTGAAACATACTTTCCATTCTTTAAAATCTTTTTCTTGAACGCTTGTATATCCCAAAACTTCAGTTGATTTATAAAACCCTAAAATTCAGTTCAATTTATTTTCAATTAAAAAAATTAAAATTAAAAACAATTTTTTTAATTTTATGACTTGATAAACTTAAAAACTATCAGAAAATGTTCATAAAATTAAATTATAAGTCAAATGTTACCTGATAAAATATTTGGGTAATTTTTGTACATCCAATAACGATACTCTAAAAGAGCATACATTCTAAAAAAGTATACATTTTGAAAAAGTATACATTTTGAAAAAGTATACATTTTGAAAAATTATACATTGTGAAAAAGTATACATTTTGGAAAAGTATGCATTCTAAAAAAGTAAACATTCTAAAATACATTGTAATGTCATTCCATAGTCCTTGTCAATTCTAATTCTAATAAGACTTATTTATAATTGTAGTTTATAATTGTTATCGTTCTTTGCGTGTTATGTCTGGTATGATTATTTTTGTTATTGCAATTTATTGTGATCATTTTAAATATTTTTTCTATTTGATATAAAAACTTTTATATTGTTTTCTTAAATCTAATAGGTTTACAAAATTCAGTAAATTAAAAACCTTGACTAGTATTCATAGAATGCCAAACATGATATGAACTGAAAACTAATGTTAACTCAATGAAAACTAAAGACTTTATATACCTCATTAGACATACCTAGAAATTTTAAAAAAAGTATATAGTATTGTGATTCAGACATGTGCATATATATTGTATGTATGTATGTATATATATATATATATATATATATATATATATATATATATATATATACGTATATATATATATATATATACATATATATATATATATATATATATATATATATATATATATATACATATATATATATATATATATATATATATATATATATATATATATATATATATATATATATATATATATTATATATATATATATATATTTATAAACGCCATACAAATTTTGGGAGCTGTGATGGATTGAGTACATACATTGACCGATATAGAAAATGCAAGGTAGTTGCCGCTACATCAACTGAGGGTTTGGGTTAGGGTATTGTCCTTTTACAAAAAAACTATCTGGAATTAGGTTGGCAGTACCCACCTAAATCCATACAAATTTTTTACACAAAAAAAAAATAAATGAAGAATCATTACCCCGACCCAAATCACTGAGTTGATGTAGCAGCAACCCCCTTGCTTGTTCTCCCTATATCATTTAATGCATGTACTGAAGACCCTAACAGCTCCTTATTTCAGTATGATGTTAGGTTGCCAATTTAGATGTGATTTGTATGATTATTATATATATAAATGTGTGTATGTATACATATATATATATACATGCATATATATGTACGAGGTGTGTTCCAAAAGTGAGGCAACTTTTCAAATATCGCAAACAATATACACTTGATTTTTTGTTTTGTTTTGTTGCTTTGTTATGCATGTAGACATGTCCCGAAGATTTGTATACAGTTTCAAGTGTATAGATTATTTAGTTTTTTATCTATAGATAAAAATATTAGACATGTTTTGGTGTGCTTAGCTATTTTCTTTTTAAAAAAAAATGGATAAAAGAATTTGCATCAAATTTTGTGTAAAAAATGAAATTAAGTGCTAAAACATTTGAAATGTTGACAGTGGCATACCATGATAATAAGTGGTACAAGCTCTTCCAAAATGGTTGAAAAGATGCCAGTGATGAACGTAACTCTAAACGTCTCAGCACATTAACAACAAATGAAAACGTTTGAAAGTAAAAAAAAATTGTTTTGATTAATCATTGACTTACTATTAGAGAAGCTGCTGAGGATGTTAGCATATCAGTTGGTTCATGCCATGTAATTATTTCAGATACTTTGAGATTTATGTCAGCAAAGTTTATTCCAAAACTGCCTAACTTAGATCAGAAAAACCATTGCATGGGCATCGTTTAGGAGCTGCAAAATGAAATCAACAATGACATTGTTGATTTCATTTTGCAGCTCCTAAAAAAGATCATGACTGGGAATGAATTATGGGTATATGGTTATGTAGAAACCAAAGCCCAATCATCTTAATTAACCAGAACTACCAAGGAGAACTAAGAGCAAAAAAAGCAAAAAAAAAGTTTTATCAAAAATCAAAGTGTTGTTGAAACTGTTTTCTTCGATTACTGCAGCATAGTGCATCAGGAGTTAATAAGAAGTATTACCTTAAAGTTAAGCACCATTTGCGTAAAGCAATATTGAAGAATAAATAAATACTTTTTCATAAAAACATTAAGTCACCTTACATTTTGAACACACTTGTGTGTGTGTGTGTGTGTGTGTGTGTGTGTGTGTGTGTGTGTGTGTGTGTGTGTGTGTGTGTGTGTGTGTGTGTGTATATATATATATATATATATATTTATTAATAAGACTTGTATATATGTGTGTGTATGTATATATATATATATATATATATATATATATATATATATATA
>NC_088928.1:26850000-26887500 GCF_038396675.1 Hydra vulgaris | reverse complement strand
ACATTTTATTTTTTTACTAGTAAATGTATTTACAGTATTTACAACTGCAGAAATAGCAGTATTGTTTTTTTTTAAGTACATTAAAATATACATAATGCAATAAATAGATATTAACTTATATTACATTCATAAATGCAGGCTTCGGCAGGAATGGCAGGCTATGGCCTGTGCCCGTCTCTGCACCCGTCTAAGTCAGTTTAGACGGGCCAAAAAAAGCCCGTCTCAAAAATAAATTTTGGGTAAAAAATAAGGTGAATTTTATGATGTTTTTTTATTTATGTACTTTTTTAAAATTTCTCTTATGACATAATTTTAATATGGATAGCAAAATCCATGTTATAATTTTTTATATTCAAATGTAAAATTTAAACAATTTAAATAATATAACTAAATCGTACAGTTTTTCAAACGACGATAACTGATTGATATAATATTGAATTACCGTATTATATCGAGTATAATATCGAATCAATATAATATCGAGTTACCGTATTATGTTATAAATTTAATAATTATTTGATTAAAAAAGGGAAATATACACATTTGATGCACAAGAATTAGGATTTTATTTTGGGTTTTTGGTATTTATAATAATAACGATAATAAAAAAAATTATCCATGTGATCTTTTTTTCGATAAACTAATTTGTCTTACTTTAAAGACATTTAAATTATTTCCCTGTTAACTTCGACATTAACTTAATGGTTTTTCTTAACGAGACGGCAGCTTATTTAATATGCAATTGTATAACTCGTTATTAAAAATGAAATATCTCATTAAAAATCAACAGACGGCTAATCAATTTTTATAGAATAATATAAATAGTGTGTCTGCTTTGTAGTTATCAAGTTATTCAAGTTATCCAGTCATTCAAGTTTTCAAGTTTTTCTAGTTTTTCAGTAAAGATAGTAATGGCATCTTCTGGTAGAAGAGTTACACTAACAACATTTTTAAGTTGGGTAAAGATGGAGTCTGTGGAAAAGGAACCGAGGTGGAGAATAGAACAATTTTTGTTGTGAAGATATGGTGTAAAGTTCGCATTCAGTATAAAAAAGAATAATGCTTATATTGTATAAGAAGTTATGGAAGCCCGGTATCTTAAAAAATTAATAGTACTTCTAAATAAAAACTTTTTATTAATTTTATTTAGAGAAACTTGATTTCAAATTTTTTTATTTACGTATCAGATTAACTATTTCCGATCAGGATAGGCATAGGTAAAGTGAAGTTATAAAAATTATAAAACAAATTATAAACAGTTTAAGTGAGTTTTTAGTTTTCATGCCCAATAGAATGCATAAGTATATAAACAATTGAATTGAAACATTAACATTAGTTACCAAACAATTCTTAAACTATCGAACTCATTCATTTAAGGTTTAAAAAAAAAAGATTTCAAACTATTTGTGGCTATAGCTTAAAAAAGTCGCAGTTAGATTTTGAAAATTTTATCATTCTATAAGATTTTTATTCACTAGAAACGAAGGAACTAAAGAAGCACGATATACTAAAATATACTAAAATAAACTTTGGTAAAAAAATATACTAATAATATACTAAAATAGACTTTGGTAAAAAAACATGTCAGGATGCTTAAATAAGGAAACGTGATGAAACGCCATGGTTGTTTCTATGATTTTTTCCGTCGTTTTCAAGTTTATTGGTTTGCCTATATCTGGAATAAAGAAAAAAATGAACATGAAACTAAATAAAGTTCACTCAAATAACAAATCTAAATAAAAACAACCATAAAACAACTAACCCGCGTGAAACAAAAATAGCTCTGAGCAAATAAAAAACTTTGAAAAACAATTATTGAAACTTGAAAAGTATCCAACTCATTTACTTTTATTAATAAAAGATTTTTTTTCTAATTAGCTCTCAAACAATTGGCTCTCTAAGTTATTATTTTAGTTCAATTCACAAAATATTTCATATTCAATGACATTTTCATTCAAAAATAGAAGATAAATTTATAAACTTTAAAAAAAAAATAATTTAAAGTTGTAAAAGCCTGTGCGAGATCATCGAGACAAGCGGCCCTACTAGCACACAAAGTCTATTTGTGACGGGCTTTTCATAGCCCGTGCGGTTTTTACTCCTGCCGAAGCCTGTAGATGTATATACATTATATATTAGATAGATTTAGATTTTTATCTATGTATGTTTAACATATCTATATTTACTTTTTTCAATGTTTATATTTTTTTTAACTATTTGCTTTAACATTAAATTCAGAGGTTCCTAACAATAGGCAGGTCATTAATATTATTAAAAAAAAAGGTTTTTCAAAAGTATATTATTTTTTGTCTCAAATGAAGCAAAACTATATAAAAATTTAAAAATTTTTACATTTTACAAAAGAATGAATATTATTTACATTTCATTGTTTAAAAACTATAGTTTTTAAACAATGAAATGTAAAATAATATTTAAAATGAAAAAAATACATTTTTGTGAGTCTGTTTTATATATATGAAAAAAAATCTAATTGCTAAAATATTTTCAATATCAATGTAAAAACTCAAACTCAATGTAAAAAGGTGTCATCTTTAAACTCCCTTATTCCCAGTTTAATAAATCTCCATTCATTTCTAATTTATGGGTCTGATCTTTTTAAATCTCCCAGAATTATTTGCAAATAAAAAATTAATTTAACTCTTGAATTTAATGGCCATACTCTTCCTGGCATTTCATTTAAACAGGTTAACTCATTATTAGACATTCAAACTACTCTGGTTTCCATTGCCAAAGTCATTTCTAAAACTCTTCTACAACTTTTGGTTTGGTTTTTTGAACCAAAGTGTTCTCCAGAACCCTCTTTAATTCTCTCTAAACAATAATTGCTTCACTGAATCTTGTTTTTTGCCTGCTGGAAAATGACATCTGTGATTTCAATTTTTAAAAACTCTGGAGAACATTCTGACCCCTCCAATCATTGCTCAATGTCATCGCTCTATTATTAGCAAGGCCTTTAATCAACAAATTTCTAACATCTTATCTTGAGTCAAATAACTTACTCTCTGACAATTGATGTAGTTTGAATCGACATTGCCAAAAAGGAGCAAACTAATAGAGAAAGGAGCAACAACAACAAATTAAGATATTTTATAAATGTAAGGAAGAGTCTACATATGTCTAGAATGTTTGTTCTGCAGCTAAGTTTCAAGAATGCTCGTGTTGCCATGTTTTAAAATCTATATGCAGTTAAACATCATGCTGAGGTGAAACAGGTTCGAAACCAATTATGATCAAACCATTTTGTGAAAGAGGAACCAAAAAATGCCTTCAATTTAAATCTGATAAAGGTAATTAAAGACTTCTTTTCTATCTCTGATTTCTTCTAGAATATAATGTATCATTCTGTTTTCACTGATTTTGGATTATAGTTTAAGTAGATCTTATTTTTATGTTTTTTGTTCATTATATGTTTTTTTTAAGTTTTTTAATGATCATTTTATTTTCAATTCTTAAAAAAAATCAATAAAATTTACTATATAGTTTTTTGAATCGATACCTCAAAATGCTAGGTAATTTGAAATACAATTTTAAGAAAATTGGATTTATTCTATGCATGCATCTTTTTAGCACTGTTTTTAGAGTCTTGAAGCAACATTTCTGATAACATTTTGCAAACTTATTTTCAGAAGGCTCAAAAAATTTAAAATTGTTTACAAAATTTTTTTAATGACTATTAGACTTTCTTCAATGTATTTTTAATTTATAATGTTTTCTAAAGGTAATATTTAATTTTTTTTTTTATGACTTAACATTATATCCTTTGTTCAGATTATTCATGGTTTTCAGTATTTAACAGAAAAACTTGGATTTTATGCCGCTTAATTTAATACCTGACATTCTGAGGTCCAATGCATTCTGAGGTCCCTTTACATGTAAACAGCAACAAGAAAAAAGTAAAGATATTATTAAAGTAATTTTAATAATAAAAAAGGCAACAGAAAAAAGTGACCAAAGTTATTTACTCAAAATTCAAAATAATACAGAACTTGATAAGTTTTTTATTTTGGAATATTAAAATTATCTTTTAATATCACTTATGTGACATTTATTTATAAAATATAAGGTTGAAAACAGCAACAAGTAGCTTTAACAGCAACTGTGAATTTTTTAAAGAAACAGATCATTTTATAAAAACATTTTTTAATTAAAAGACTTTAAATTGAATATTGTTCTAAAAATTTCAATTTAGTTTTGAAAGAATATAAAATAGTAAAACTTAGAATGTAAAATTTAGTTTCAAAGGAATGTAAAATAGTTATTCAATATTTATTGCTAACTAATTCATTGCTTAAAACATAAGTCTCTCCATAGTTTATACTAAAGGTATATCCAAATAATAAACTTTTTTTCTTATAAAAGGAGAAGTGTTTTTGCTTAAAAGAATTCTTTTCACAAATGTATTTAAAAATTTTCATATGTTAATAATTCAATATCATGTTCTTATGTAATTTATTTATGAACATAAATAATGTTTAAAAATATCTTATTGGTAACTGATAAAATCTACCAATAAATTATTTGTAATCTTTATTTAAAATATTACATTAAATATGCAAAATATAAAATAAAAAAATAAATTGTGATAAAAAAAAAAAAAAACTATATTAAGTATAAGATTGTTTTATGAAATAAATTATAAGGAAATACAATCTTTTTCAAATACCGAATTTAGATTTCATCAGTAATTTTTGTTTAAAATTAAATTTATTTACAATACGGTACTTTAAAATACGCTAATTATGTGATTTAACTTTTAATGATGTAAATATCAGCTGTGTTAAAGTTACATTTATTAGCGTTACACAATAAAATCTCATAATAAGGCCAGTAATCTCATAATAAACATAAGAAAATGGAAGGAAAGTATTAGTGTTACGCGTTTTTGTTATGCAATAAAATCTCTTAACAAGGCCTGTAATCTCATAACAAGCACCTTCCATTAAAAAATCGAAGGTGCATATTATCTTGTAATATTTGAAAAAAACCATAACCAAGTGTAAGTTATAAAAAAATTTAACTGCAGTTTGTTTGGTGGAGAGAGCTTGTGGACAGAATATGGCTGTAAAAATAAAGATCTTTCTGAGCTAATACAAATATACGAATCTAGTAAAACACATATAAGTTATTTGTTGTTATTACAATTTCAAATGTTTAGCAAAACTAACACTTTATCTACTATTGATTCTGGAAACAGCTTAGATTAAAAAAATTTTCTCAAACATCAGTTCTTTGGAATTCACTTTTTTCAACTTGCAATCTTTTCAGTCGTCTGTCAATCGTTATCTTTTCTCTCTATAAACGTTATCTTTTCTCCTTCAGTAACTTCCAACTCTAATAGTGGTTGCTTGCAGCCTTGTTGGTAGCGAAGATATTGAAAAAAAAAAAGACGGTGAATTAGTTGACATAAACAGACATACAATTGCACAATAAAATTTGGACGAGTGAAAATTTGTTCAAATAAATATTTATTGTGAGCAATTTAAACAAAACAAAAAAAACTATAAGAGAAGCGCTATTAATTTTTTTTTTGTATATTAGCAAAATTGCCATTTAATTAAACTTAAAAAATTAAATAGTAGATAATTAAAAAGAATCAAAAGTTAATTTAAAAAAATACCAAAAGAAAAAAAAGTGACGATTAAATTTGGACGACACCCAAATGAATCGTTATCCACAAATTGTTCCCCTGATTAAAAAATTGGCTAAATGCTCCCTTTATCAAAGAAATGACATTCAGTAATGAAAATCATCCTTATTATTAATGTAATAAACTCTTGGCAAAGAAAAAAGTTTCAACTACTAATAACCTTGCATGTTGGATGTTTGCAATATATGAAGTATTTAACCAATTGAAATGGGTTCAAAAAGTGTTTTTCTCAAAACAAGAAAGCAAAAAATAACTTTGTATAATTTAGGTACATTGACAACTATAAAATGTAAACAAATGTAGAAATGTGTGTACACAACAATTAAAAATTATAATACACCAGTTAAAAAACTGATCATCTAGATCATCTGATCAAGACAAATGTAGATGATTATAAACAGCAGGAAAAATCCAACATATTGAATTTGAAACTTACTATCTGAATTCAACAATATGCTAAATGACTGCATATTCCATAAAGATATTAAAAGACTTAATGAACCAGTTTTTGTAAAAAGACACCCTGGAAACGTGCATGAAACAGACAATATTAAAATTCTACCAAAGATCTCACAACTTTCAATACCAACAAGATGATTGAGAACCTTGCCATACAACTAAGATTATCAAAGAATTTTTACAATCCAAAAAAATATTTTTATTGCCGTGGTATACCTGATAACCTAATTTAAGTTACAATGAAAACATTTTGGTTTTAAAATGTGTTTTAAAGCCAAGGTTGGTTATTAAAAGTACTGAAAAAAATTGTTTTTTAGTACTTAAAATAGCCACCTTTGCAATACAAGCACAAGGCAATCTGTTAATTTCAAAAAAAATTTGGAAGATTTAGAATCAGACTTCTTTTTATCCTTTTATATTGAATTTTAAAACATTTTGATGTACTTTACAATATACTGCAATTAAAAAACATCAACAGTTACTATCAAGGAAGCATTTAAAAAATTTGAATTATCTATAAATTTTGTACAAAACTGCATCACTGTCATTTCTGTATCTGTTCTTAACAATTTTGAGGTAATACCTAAAAACCAAATGAAAATACAAATGCTAAATGAACTACTAATAAAGAAGCTTGTGGTAAAATAATTAGAAAAATTAGAAACAGGTATAGAGTATTAGATTTGGAATATTTAATTGAATAGTTTAGTTTTAATAGAGAGTTTTAGATTTAATAAAGTAATTTAGATTAGAGTATTTAAATAATTTTCAATTTTAGACCTAAAAAATTTCAATTTTAACAAACAACATTTTCTTCTAGATCACAAAAAAAACTATCCGATGCTAAGTAAAGTTAAATTGATGTCTGAATTAGTCGTTTTGTATGAAAATGCTGCTTTTAGGGATATTATCTGCATTAATGTATTATCCCAATTTTTTTATGTAAATAACCAAATTGAAATATTTTTTGAAGTATCAAAAGTGATAGCAATCTTAACTTTATTAATTTTGGTCACAGTGATTAATACAGCTGATTATGAACAGTGTTTTAGTACTTAAAGAAACTAAGGTATCTGAGAAATTCAACTAAATGCAATAGCTGTACTTACAATACATAAAGATTATTTACAGGATATTTATCAGTTTAATAAAAAAAAGTATTAAAATGTAGTCTTTCAGTCTTTTCCTTGTTTTTAACGCCTTTCTTTATTTTAAGACATTATTATAATTGTATGGTAACCTTTAATTTTGTATTTTTATGACTTACTTTTAACTAATCAAAAATTTCTGCCATAAAAATAAATTTAAAAAAATAAAACAAAAGTATTAGTAAAAATTGTTTAAATTATAATGCAGGACTATCAGGGAAAAATTCATTGAACATTCTTAGTTAAACATTTAGCTAAGTTTAAAAACAATTATTTATAATCCCTAATAAGGAAAAAAAGTTTTTGTATTTAAAGTAAGAAATGACAAAAAACGTGAGAATATACCAGGTGGGAAAACAATTCCTTCATCTGTAATTATAATTTGCCCTTGACGACTCATTAGATTTCTTGAAGTTAAAGATGATAATGCATGATTTGAATTTTTTGATAACTGAGAAATTATGTTATCTTGTTCTTCAATTAACATCCTTCCAGATGATGTGTCTAAGTTGTACTTTGATTTTGACATTGATAACTATGTATGTATACATAGTTATATATATATATATATATATATATATATATATATATATATATATATATATATATATATATACATATATATATATATATACATATATATATACATATATAATATAATATATATATATACATATATAATATAATATATATATATATATACATATATAATTTATATATATATATATATATATATATATATATATATATATATATATATATATATATATATATATATATATATATATATATATATAGTATGAAACAAAAGTTCTTAACAATACACTATTATTAAAAGGAAAATTAAAAACATAAACAAATTGTATTACGTAAGATTCTCATTATAAAAACAACTAACTCGTTAAAAGCTATAACCTAAAATTACTAACAACACAACTTCCATTAACAATAATTTAACTGAAAATTAAAATAAAAAACTTTCATAATCAAAGTATGAAGAATAAAGATTCTTTATTCTTATTTGAACAAAAATGCACCCTTCTAATAGAATGTTCAAGGCACCCTCAAGAAATGTATAAATAAAATTATTGTTTCTGAAAATTAATTAGTACAGTAATAAACCATTATCAGAGACATTTCTATAACAAGGGTATTGAAATTTTGTGAAAGAAAATGAAATAATCTATAACTAGATTGTTTTAGTTAATAATTTAAGTTTTTAGAACTTAAATTATTAAGTTGTAAGGGTTTCAAATGTAAACACAACTCTGAAGAAAAAATCCTTTGAAAAAATTTAAAACAATTTAGGCATAGATTATTTCATTTTCTTTCACAAAATTTCAATACCCTTGTTATAGGAATACGTCTCTGTAATGGTTTATTACTGTACTAATTAATTTTCAGAAGCAATACTTTTATTTATATTTTTCCTTAGGGTGTCTTGAACATTCATTAGAAGGGAGCATTTTAGGTCAACATCAAATAACGATATAATTATATATTGTTATTTCAATTGATAATACTGTTTTCTGAAATCTAAAAACAGTGGCAAATCTTTCTTTCTTTTTTATATTACGTTTTAATAAAACTTATTATTCCACTGAATGCTTCATTTTCAATTTTATAAAGCAGAATTTTATAAAACAAAGAATTTAAAAAATACATTTTTTGTTCAATGTTGAACAAAAAAACTTGTAGAAATAAATTCTTAAGCTTATTTTATGCGAAAGGATTGCTAAGAGTTAGATAATTCTAACAAGCCATTTTTCTGTACTGTTGTCCGGAAAAAACAGCTAGGTGTGGGCTAAATTTTCAGAAAAAAACCAAAGTACGAAATTATTATTTGAGTTATATTCTAATAATCCAAAAATAACACTCGTGAATTTTAACATAATTCAATTCATACACGCACTCAAATATTAAAAAACGTTTGTTTTGAAGTTTTGCAAACAACGAACTTAAGTGTTTAAAAAGTTTTTCTTTTTGTGAGTTTACATGATTATTAAAAAAAAATTGTGCTTTTTGCCTAATATATTTTATTTGTTATACAGTATCAGTCTGGGAACGCAGCCGTTTTCTAAAATCATTTAAGATGCCTTCTATACTAGTGCTCAGCCTACTTTAGTATGCATTATGTTGTAAACATCACATTTAGTTACAATTTAGTTGTAACTAAATGTTTATTTAGTTTATTCTGGGGTAAAAACTTAATTTCCAGTGTACAATTGAGAACATATATTAGAAATACAAAGTATGTCTGTATTTTGTATTTTAATTAGAAATGACAAATATTCCATGAACGAAAATAGAAGTTAATAAACAGTGTTGCACCAAATGGACAAACAAATAAAAGGTTATCAAATTGAAAAGAGAAATCTTTATATTTGTGAACATTATTATACTAAGTAAATAAAGGTTTCTTTAAGAGGTTATTTTGAAGATGCCATAAAATACACGATTTGCGGAACAGATATGCTTGTTAGAATTCTGTCCCACTCTTTTTAAGGCTTTCTTCTTGCCAGTGAAAAAAGAACGTGTTTTGTTGTTTGTTCTTATTTTGATTTTTGTTTTTTAGAATTTTATTCTATCGCATAGATTTTTAAAAAACAATTAAACTTAATAATATGTGTCTTTTGATTACAGGGACAAACACTGGGAGGACCAGGGGGCACCAACCCACCCATATTAGATATCAAAATTTTTTTATTAAATATTATTTTTAGGGATTTCTAGGGACTCTCGAAAATTAAATGGATCCCTAATATTATCAAAAAAATGTTTTTCAAAAGTCTCAAAGCAGCTGGGTGTAATTTACATCTGCCCAAGATGAATACTTTCATTAGGACACGTTAATTCCTTTATTTAATGGGTTGACGTTGAGGTGAACCAATTTTTACCAATTTAAATAGATGATGCGTGCCCATACCTTGGGGTTCGTCGGGTGCAAATGGTCCCCCTTTTTTACCAAATGCTCTTTGTTTTACACAAGTTTAATTATAAAAATCAAGATCATTTCATGAAAATCCTGTGATGTAACCATAAAATTATGTAACTTTTCATTGATATTTTAAGTTATTAAATCTAAGCTTTTGATGTATAAAAGTTAGAATAGGCTTTAAAATCTTAAAACACTTTACCGAACTCAATAATAATAATTAAACAAGTAAATAACAACAAAAACTTAGATTGGTAACTGATGTTGCTAGTATGCACAAGATATTCTTTGCTAGTTAGCATAGATGTTGAAATTTTTTACGGTTTGTTTTCATATACTTAATGAGGATGACTTAATAAGTGCGAACTGGGATAAGTACATAGCAGTAGCAAAAATTGGCATAAGTGCAAACTGTCATAAGTACAAAGCAGTTGCAAAAACTGGCATAAGTGTAAACTAGAATAAGTGCGCCAAATAAAATTTCTCAATGCAAACACAACATTGATCCACTGAATATAATCTAACGTTATTCCAATTTATATGGATCAACGTTGATCCAATGTATATAATCCAACAATAATCCATACACATTGAATTAATGTTGGGTTATAAGCCATATACATTGAATCAACATTGGGTTTAGATCAAAAAAATAACCAATTTTTGCGATGTTTTTACATACGTTGGTCCCATGTAACTTTGCTAATTGTTTTTAATCACGTCATTATTAAGGTTTACATTAATATAAATACAATAAAACTAACATTGAATCAACGTTTTATTTGCATCGGAGAAAACAGCCGACATTCGCAATGTATTTACATACGTTGGCCCCACGTAAGTTTTTTTTTTTTTTTTTTTTTTTTGTTATTCACCTCCTCAAGGCCGAGAAGACCACTACAGATGAGGAGGCTACTTAATAGTGGTTATAACCCTCTCTCAACGCGCTTTACCACTACACCACTACCGTTTTAGCTGGGTTATGCCTATGTTTGCAAATTCCTTTGCGCACTTATGCCAGTTCGCACTTATGCCAAATATTGAAACTGCTTCACACTTATGCCAGTTCGCCTTTATGCCAGTTTTTGCACCTGCTTTGCATTTGTGCTATGTCGCACTTATAAAATTTGCACTTCAAAAAAATCTCAGTGTTTTAAAGGCCAATTGTTCACTAATATAACTATCTTTACATTTACATTTACTAATAACACGAGTATTTTTAGAAGCTTTAGAAGTTCTCAATTTACCAACTAATTTTAAAGATTGATGGTATGATCCAGTAGTGATAAGAGCACAATCTCATTTGGGTCTACTGTTAAAATTGTTATCTGAAGAACCGTTATAATTGACAACGCGAGGCATTGCCCCAGCCTGTTGAGCATCACTGAGTTTCTCATATTCCAAAAAAACCTGGTTGAAAAAAGTGCTGCTTTAGAGAAGATCTGAATTTGCTTAAGCAACAAGTTCCTTGTCGCAATCATTACATTTTGCATGAGTAACATCAGTTTGAAGAAATTCCAAATCCAAGGCTTCTGGGCATTATCAACGCTATAATGATAGCTTTGAAAAAAGATACCTTGCATCTAAAAAATGAGTTTATAAATGCTTCACATCAATTAAGAATTATAACAAAAATGGAGTATTTTTAGAATAGTATTAGTGAAAAATATTTGTTAGAAATGAGTTATATTTGTTATAACGAATAATATTCAAAAAAATGAGTATTATGCGTTTGAACAAATAGATAGTTAAAAATAATGCTGACTAAATATTTGATGGTAATGTTAGTTACTTGATAGTAATATTAGCTACTTGATAGTAATGTTAGTTACTTGATAGTAATGTTAGCTACTTGATAGTAATGTTAGTTACTTGATAGTAATGTTAGTAAGGAGTTATTTAAAAACAAAATAGTATCTTAACTAACTCTAAAATACAATTTTAAACTAGAAAATTTTTTAATTCTAAAATACTGACTAAAATAAAAAAATATCTGTAAGGCTTTATTTATTTGTTTTGCTATTTAATAATCAATAGTTAAAATATATATATATATATATATATATACATATATATATATATATATATATATATATATATATATATATATATATATATATATATATATACAAAAAAAAAGTATATATCAAATCAATAATCAATAAATACATTTTTTACCAAAATAAATACCGTTTACAATATAGTATAAATATCATGATAATATTATTGTGAAGGGACAATGTAAATAGTACGAGACTAATTCAAAGCGGCAGCAGCGTAGTGGTTAGAACACTTGCTTATAAAGCAGGAGATCCAGGCTTGAAACGAGCTCTGGACATATTATCGCGTACGGTAAGGAAGAAGGCGTGAACTTCCGGGTTAAATGCAATTCCGCGGTGCTCTTGGGGCACCTAAATTAAAAAAAATTAAAAAATCACAGACCTTGTAAAAAAAAAAAAAATCTCCCTAGAAAATAATAAAATAATAATAATACAAAAAATACTATACTAATAATAATAATACAACAGACAAACACAATAACCAAAGGAACAAAAATAAAAGTCTTTTATACATAGTAATAATACTAATAATAGTACTAATCTTAATAAAAATAAGTAACATAATAATACTGACAATAAACAATAATAATAATTATAATAATGTTAAAAATACTAATAACTGATTAAAATAATAAAATAATAAATAATAAAGGTTAATAGTGTGAATAATGGTAGAAGAAAAAGAAGTATTATCGAGTAAAGAAAAAAATTATTGAATTAGAGTTGAAGATATTAGGATGAAGAAAAAATGCTAAAACTCACTAAATATTTAATATAAATACTAATAAATATAAAAATAAATACTAAATATAAAAATATTAATTAAATCTAGTATAAATATTGAGTATGGTAATTATGGTAATAATGCTCTTTTATTTCACGCATAGCTGTCAAGATAGCTTTGTTTAATTTAACTTAAAAAAACAGATCTTGAATTTGGGTCTTCAGTTTTTATGGAGTGGGGGAGATTGTTCTACTCATTGATGCATTGATGCTTTATAGAGTTTTCGCCATTTATAATTGTTCGACTGCGTTCAACAAATATATTTTTGCCTGATGAGGATCTAAGGAAGAGAGAAGTGAAAGTAGTTGGGAGTCTACCATGCAAGTAATCCCACACAAAGGTACAATTCATAAGCTTAATGTTGTCATTAAGTTTTAAGACCTGTGATAATTTATATAACAAAGAAACATTGCTGAAACGTTCATTCTGAAAGTGGATGATTTTAATAGCTTTATTTTGTGGCGAGGAAATGAATTTTAAGGATTGATTTTTAGTTTATCTCCAGATCTGGCAAGCATAACACATGTGGGATCCAAATATGGCGGGATAAATACTGGCTACAGTTTCTTAGTCGACAAAGTGCCTTAATTTGGCCAACATACCAATAGATTGACTTAATTTTGACTGTAAATACAAGTGGTTGTATGAAAAAGAAAGATTTTCATCCGAGATACCTTACTGATTTTGAAAAAGTTAATATCTCTCCATTAATATAAAAATTTAATTGTTTGTTAATTTTTTGGTTTTTGGTTTTAAAAACTAATATTTAGGGTTTTTTTATATTTTTTATATATATGTCCATAGAACAAAAGAGACTTTTTTTTACAATGATCTTTATTAAATAAACTGTTAAAAATACAGGGGCTCAAAGAAGATGAAGGTAACAATATTTCATCATAATCTTTTCATAGAGTATATAAAGTTTTAGTAAAATATAGTAATTATTAAAAACACTTATTAAGCATAAAAATACTGAGCTGATAAGCAAGTCAAATAAAGACAAAAGAAAAACCCAAAAAGTAATAAAATGGTTTCAGAGTAATTACAGAGCACATATGTTTGTCAAGCTTTAAAAATTTAAAATTTTATTAAAAAACCTTAAAGGAACTTAACATTTTTGCCTTTGCGTTGAAATATTTTTGATAAGTTTTCCATATTTTGGGGCTCGAAATCCATAAATGCTGGTAAATATTTACTTTAAATATCATTTTCATCGCTTTTCTGGTGATGAAGATAAGTTTATTTAAAAATCTTTTTTGCGATAATAATCGCAAAAAAGATTTTTAAATAAACTTATCTTCATAACATAAAACGATAATAATTGTATTATGAAAAGTATAACTTCCAGACATGGAACAATCTCCCGAATTTATATATTTACACTTATGTCAAAACATTTTTTTTTACTATTCTCAAATAAAATTACATTAATAATCTCTTTACGTTCAAAAATTATAACTATATAAAATATTTAACCTCCTCAAATTGAGGACGCCTCAAACTTTAAATAAACAATGGACTTTTAAACGCTTAGAGATTATTCTATGAAATTTAAAATTTATCGATGAGTATTAATTTAGTTGAGAATAGTAAAAAAATATTTAATCAGCTTGTTGCTCTCACGTTAGGGCAGGGGGCGAGAATGTTAAGGCTTTTTGTGACCGGAAATTGAAAAAGAGCTGACATTTTCTCTGAATACTCATAAAAAAGTAGGGAAAGTCCACCTTTTTATACACCTTGAAACCAAAGATCACAATTTTAGCTCTTGGATGATATTTAAGTAAAAATTTCAAAGGAATATTTTCGTTTAAATTATGTCTTGTTAGAAGTTAAAATATACAAGAAATGCCTTATTAATCTTGCATTTTTTCTATGTTTTGACCTAATAACAGACCATTACTTGTTTGTCAAATGCAGAACAAGACATAAGCATATTATAATTTAGTTTTATATAAATATTAATATAAAATCACAAACTTAATTTTTTCCGATAGCTCTAAAAATGCCGTACAATAGATGTAGGACTTTGTTGTACAAGAAGAGTTGTAAAAAATTAATTTGTTTCTTTTTTCTCGACAATTGTTTTACAACATAAACTTAGTTACAACAGACGTTAAGTTGACCACACCATACAAAAGAGGGTTTCCGTATTAAAAAACTGTTGAGTAACTGTCGCAGAACATTTCTTCAACTATTAAAAACCAACCTTTAGACAATAAAAACAAGTTTTCACTCAATGTTTTTTTTTTTTTTTAATTGGCATTAGGTTTTTTGATTTGCCTTACAAAACCATTTTATAAATTACATCACACAACCTCTAAAAAAAATTAGAATTCAAAATACCATGCCATGTCATGTCGGACCAATTTATTGACAATAAAAACATAAGAGTTATTGGTTTATAAACCAAAACTTATCTTGGAGACAAAAAATTGATAATATTTCCATGAAAAATGCTAAAAATATTAGAAAGTTTTTAATATATGTTATGTTTTATACTTAAATGTAAAGAAAATTTATCTTTTCGTATATTTATAAATCTTTATAATGTGAAACCCAAAAACGAATCTTCTTGTAAATAAAATAAAAAAGACTTTTTTTATTAACAATTTGCATTTCTTGTTGCGGTTTTCTTTGGAATAAGTTGTACTTAACTTTGATTTTTCTTTTCAGCACAAAATTTATTTATTTTTAGCATTTTAACAGTTTTGATGTATCTTATGTTATAACTTTATCTAATAAAGAATATTATATATCAGTGTTATAAAAATACAAGATTGAGATTTGAATCCCCTCAATTTAAGGGGTTACAAATTTTATAAGATCATAATTTTTGAACGCTATGACATTATTGTATGAAATTTAAAGTTTATTGATGAATATAAATTTAGTTCAAAATAGTAGAGAATATATTTTGTTAACTTGTTGCTCTCATGTTGGGGCAGGTGTACCTAAAATTTAGGGCAATTTTGTTCCCAGGCTCCAATCATCGCAATTTTTTGCAAATCATACTTATTTGACATTAGTATAAATGTATGAATGTTTGGAGTTTCTCAAACATTAAAAAATGCAACGTTCACCCCCAATATTTGTTTAGTTTATTTAAATTTTTTATTTAGTAAATTTTTAGTAAAAAAAAGTATATTTAAATTTTTTTTAGTAAACTTTTATTAAAATAAAAATTGGTTAAGTATATAAAGAGAATTATAAGGCACTGTTAATTTTTTAAAATACGTAATTCATTTTATTTGCAGAATAGTTCAATAATGAACTATTTTCAACTAGACTTTTATTCATCGAGAAATGTTAAAATTCATACTATAATTTCTCAGCGTTCAAAAAATATGACCATATAAAGTTTGCAACCCCCTCAAATTGAGGGAGGTTTTAGCTTTATATGGTCATAATTATTAAACACTAAAATATTTCCCTATGAAAGTTAAAATTTATTGATGAATATAAGCCTAGTTGAAAATAGTACAAAAAATATTTCATCAACTTGTTGCTCTCACGTTTGGGGCAGGGGGCTAAGATTTTAGGGTTTCTTGTTCCCATTCTCTTATCACGGTAATTTTTTTTGTGAAGAATCTTTTTGTCATATATTCGAACGTAAAAAAATTGGGAATATTCTTTTTGTTTAAAAGTTGGTTATTCCTAACATTTAAAAACCTTCCTACGCCACTATATATATATATATATATATATATATATATATATATATATATATATATATATATATATATATATATATATATATATATATATATATATTGAATATATTACGCCAATAATGCATTTAATATAAATTTATCTTGTACATATTATTCTGGTGGAAAAAAAAAGTAATAATAACAAAGTTTAATAACTTATTTTATCACTGTTCCATTTATTGGGCACGGAAGGTCAAGCTTCTAGGATTCTATTGCCGTAATTTTTTGCAAATCATTCTCATTGGTCAAAAACATGGACATATACTTAAGTTTAGATTGTGTACATCGGAGCCGACAGCATCGAGGAAAGAGGGGGGGGGGGGACACATCAAACCACCCCACACACACACTTTTTCTACAGGACGTTTTTTTTTTCATTTAAGAAAATTCTAGATATAGAAGCCTATTTTTAAAAATTGTCGACTGTGCCCCCCACTTCGAAACCCGTGTCGTCGACCCTGCACATTGCCTGAAAGTATCATATATGAAGCATCAAAACTCATGTAGGCGCCTAGGGGTAAGAGTCAACATTTATAAAAGTTTGTAGATCAATTTTTGTCCAAAAAAATGTTCTTTTTTTTATTTTTGACTATAAACCTTTTTTAGACAAACTTTAACAATTATAATCTTTACATTTCATATATATTTTAGACTAATATTTAGTATAAAATCAACAATATGTTGTAAGCTCTTCAGGTATTATCAAGTTTTTAGATGTTAAATTGATTTTTGAACAGTTTTATTTTATATAATACTCTGTTCAATATAACTTTAATCAAAATAAAGTTACTCACATTTGAAGAACGTAAGTTAATCTTTCTTAACATTTATAAAAGTAATATTCAAGAGTATTTGGAAATTAAAAGCGTAAAATTTGACATCTAATTAATACAAGCTTTTGGGTGTCTTCTTCTCCCTGCTAAAAAAAAATAGAGCCAAGGGATTGTTTGAACAACTTGATTAAGGCTGTCAAAAATGGCAAAAAATGCTTGCCCAGGTACCAGTTGAACGAACGGGTGGGTACTCGGGTACCCGTTAATAAACAATATTTTTTATAAAAGTTTTACATTAAGTTTCCAGGTTACACAACTCCCAATTACGGTTAAGAAAAACTAAAATGTCTACTATTTCGGGTGCCAAAAATGCACAACGTCAATTGACCACATGTTCAGCAGTTGAAAAAGTGCATTCTGCTGTCACCAAAATTGCAGGTATGCACATGTACTTGCAAGTTAAAATAGAAAGCTTTGGGTAACGTTTGGTGTTATCTTGCCAAAACTCTTAGATATTTCCGTTGACAGTCAATGGCGTTTGCGAAAGGTAAAACGCCATTGACTGTCGAAGGGTTTAGACATATGGATAAACAAAGGTTCATCCATATGTCCAAACTCTTCGTTGGCTGTGCACAGCAAGGCTAGTTCATCAAAAATATTCTCTTTTGGTAAGTCCGGTTCTAAATGATCTCGTGCTCGCTTTGGCATCGGTTCTTCTGCTACTACTTTTATATTTTCCTCCAATACTGACATAACAATAGTTTCCATTTCAGCTCTAATGGCGGAGTATGTTCCATTTCGAATAGGGTCTTTGAAAAACTTTAAAAGCTTATAACGTGGATCTAATACATATGCTCTTGGTCCAGGTAGTACACTAAGTCCTTCAGGATAATATCGCTTTGTTATTTCAGAAGCAATGACATTTCTGCAATTATTGGCAGCAGTGCATTTGTCTTGTTTTGCTGCTCGAACATTTTTTAGAACAATAGACAACAGTGGATAAACTAATGACAACAAAGGATATTTCTGACCAGATGACTTAGTTGTTACCTGCTTTAATGGTTTCAGAATGGGTATAATGGCTTGCGCAAACAACTAATTTTTATCCATCATTTGTAGAGTTGACGCATTTCTTTTTGTTGTAAAATTTTGGTCAGACAGCACGGCTCCAATCACCCAACGTAGCTTCACTAATTGCTCTAACATGTCCAACGTGGAATTCCATCGAGTAGAGCAGTCTATGATGATTTCCAATGTTTTTTAATTATTCTTAGATGTCAGTGCTGCTTGTTTGTTACGCAATTCCTGCATTTCTGATGTACTTCGCTTGAAGTGTGCCGCTTGAAATTGCCTTGCAGCCCAAATCATATTCACAAGTGCTGGAAGTTTTAGACCAACTCCAATGGCTAATTGTAGCGTGTGAGTAAAACAGCGCTGATCCGGCCATTCATCAAGAAAGTCCACTGCTCGGTTTATATTTGAGCCGTAATCATGAACTGTAGCAGCAACTTTCTGAACAGGAATTCAGCACTCGTCAGCAGCATCCTGCAAACGAATACTGATGTTTTCTCCAGTGTGCCGTTCAGGACATTCTCGTGCCTGCAAGATTGCAAATTCCAGCTCCCATTCCGTATTAACCCAATGCGCAGATACACACATATATGCAATGTTTTTATTACTAGTCCACATGTCCGTTGTAAAAGCTACGAACTGTGTCTTACCTAATTTCAGTTTCAGTGACTTGACCGTCTCGTTGTATCTTTTCTTTATCAGTTTTGTGGTAGTCGAACGAGTTTTAATATCATAGCCTGGATCTGTATACCTCAACAAGCTAAGGAATTCATCACCTTTAACTAAACTGGGTGTGCATCACGAGCAACGAAGTCTGCTATTTTCCGATTCAAAACTAGATCTCTTCTTTTCGTCATTTTAGGGTGCGAAGCTGTAAGGAAAGACAAAATATTTGGTGTGCTCAAACTGCTAATGCCATCAATATCTATATGATGTGTTCTAATAAGATGGTGTCGGATAGTACTTGTGTTGCCACCTTTCGCTGTCAAAATCGCCATACTAATAAACAAGTTGGAGGAGTTCTGATTTACATAAAAGAAAACATTGTACATAATGTTAACAATAAAAGGTGGGTTTCCGAATCAGAAACTCAAATAACTTTTCCAACGTTTTTGTTCAATTTTTCAGAAATTCTAACGGTCATAAAAAAAATCAAAAAAACAATTTCTTCAAGATCATATTTTACATATTGATTTCATATTGTTAAATCGTTTTATTTCAATTAATGATTAAAAACTTAAAAAAAAAATTGGAATTGATTTTTTTGTAAATTGAAACATTTTGTTTTTTTGCACGGACAACGATTACCCGTCATTTGAAAATGCTACCAGGGCAGTAACCAACGGGCGGGGACCCGGTTGCCCGGGTACCCATTGACAGCCTTATTGGTGACCACTAAGTCACGTGAACGCACTTAGTTAACTAAGTTTTTCTGAGCTTTTAAAATTTTGTTTGATTTTTTATTATCGTGCAACCATGTCGGTATTAGTTTCTAAGTTGCTGAAGCTTTCAGATATCGAACGAAAAGAGTTAGTAAATCCTTTAATCCAGATGGGATGGAAGTATATCGAAGAAAGAGATGCAATACATAAAGAATTTATTTTTAAAGATTTTAACGCTGCATTTGGTTTCATGACAAGAGTGAGTTTGTTATCAGAAAAAATGAACCATCATCCAGAATGGTTTAATGTTTACAATAAAGTACAAATTACTCTTACTACACACGATGTTTCTGGGATCTCTGCTAAAGATATCGAATTAGCTAACTTTATAGAATCTATTTTTACATAATAAAATGAATTATAAGTATTTTTTTTAGGTATTTTGTCGAAAAAGTATAAAAGTAAACTATTTTAGCATTTGCCTAAATGCTGTTATGGTATTCAATAATATGTATTGTGTTCATATTTTGTTTTGCTTAAGTTTTATGTTAAATAGTCTAGTTTTTATATAGCCATATAAAAACTTAACTTCCAGCTTCTACTAATTTCACTTCTTAATACTGAAAACTAGTATATGTAGATGCATAATTGTATGTATATGTAAAAATAAATACAGTGTATCAAAGAGGTTTTCCTCCACTCCATCCTGTATATTTTTTAAGCGTGATTATTTAACAAAGATATATGCATAATTTCAACTGAGTTATACCAATTAAACGATAGGGAAATATTATACATAAAAAATTTTCAAAATAAAAGACACAAAAATAGTTTTATTTGAAGCTTTGTGTTTCATCCAATCCTTTCACCTCAATCTGTTAATAGATCAGTATTTAACAACATTTTTCTATATAAATTAGATTTATTTATTATTTTGTTTTATATTTTAATTTTATTTTATTTTTGTTAGATTATTTATTAAAAATTAGATCATCTATAGTTAGGCTATGGAAAGTGGAAATAGCAACTTGCAGTGAAATATAGGAGACAGTAAAGAAATTATGTGCAACTGTGCAATCCATGATCAAGAGAAACTCCAAACCAATAAAAACATCACTGTTAAGCCACATACAGAATGTCTGGAAGATATTAAATCAGTCTATTGTTGAGCTATTCTACAGACAGAATCCTTAAAGTGCTCTAAAACTAGCTGGAATTGCAAGAAATGGATTTTAGAAATTTATTTTTTTAATGTTAATTCACCTCCCCAATTTCAAAATTTCCAAAATTCCAGCACAAATAAAGTAGCTTATTAAGTGTGGCCGTGAAGGCCACAGTTAATAAGCTACTTTAATTATCTTACAACGTTTTCTTAACTCTATAACTTTGAAATACAAACCTTGATGAACAAGGCTGCTGCACGGAGAGATTTTAGAAATTAAAAAAAAATGATAGAAAGTTAGCAGTTTAAAACTTGCCGGAATGCTAGAAAATTTAGAAGTGGAGCTGGTGAACTGAATATAATGTTAAAGTACCACTGAGAAGCCCACCAAAGACAATAAACCCAAATGAAGCTATATGAATGTTTTTGGTGCATTATCAATAAAGCTTTGTCTACACTTTGCTAAGTGTGGACAAAACATATGTTCAACAATATTGAAGCTGGAGTGAATCTTTTAGTTAGAGACGTACAATTGCTGTAGGTATAGCAAACTTAGTTTTTATTGATAGAATTATGGATCAACATGTCTATTAGAACATCCTAAAATGTTATCTAAAAATGCTCAAAAATGAAACATACTAGGTCATACTTACATTTCATTTTCAGTAAAATAAACTTAAAACATTCAGCAAAAGAATGGCTCATATTTAAAAAGCTAAGCAACTTCATACATTACCAGTTTCTAGATTTAGATCTCAACAAACATATGTGGGATAAATTGAGTTTTTGTTAGGAATTAGGACCCATAGGTGAGGAATCAGCAACAATTAGTTATTACAGAGGAGTGGCTCTATGAATTGTCAAAAAAAAAATTTATACTATAAAAAACAGACTACACAAGGTAATGAAAGCTTGCGATGAGCAAGTTATTAGAACACTAAGAAATTGAGTTTAAATTATTTTAGTCAATTTTTGTTAATGCATAAAATCATTAATTAAAAAATGTTTTGAAAAAATTATATTGAATTTTTAATTGGTAAAATTCAGTCAAAACTATGCAAATACCTAGATAATTAATGTATGTAGTGAAGCCCCTGCAGCTACCTATTTCAGTATGATGTCATCCGTGTGCATCTAATGCTGCATTCATATATGTATGTATATTATACATATGTATGTAACCCATTATCATGATACTTTTAACATTCAAAAAATTTGTAACCCCCTCAAATTGAGGGGGATTAAAATCAAATAAGTATGCTTTGCAAATTTTTGCAAAGCATACTTATTTGCTTTTACTCAGAGTTTTTGGAGTAATTGTTCAGCTTTACGTGAATAAAAGTTTGAGCAAAATTGGTGAAGTTTTAAATTATTTTTAGTTCAAGTAAAGCTGACCAATTACTGAGTAAAAACAATTTTTTTTATTGACCCGGCCTTAGATGTTTGGAGTTTGTTTTTTTGGCGTGGGGGGAGGGGGAAAGGTATGAGTAGAAAAAAATGCCGACTAATTTTTTTTATTATCATTCAATTTGATCATTCTATTATAATAATGTTGATTACTAAAGTCAACCAAATAAAATGAACATTGAATTGAACAATGAACAACCAAACAAAATGAACCAAATAAAATGAATATTTGCAATAATAAGTTCTCAATAATAATAAAAATAACTTCTTATTTATAACAAAATGTTTTCTTCTTCTCTTGTTTAAGAAATAACAAGGATATTTCTTAAACCAGAGAATCGATTCTTAATTTAATTAAGGATTGATTTCCCTTTGTTTCGCTGACGTCCATTTTCAACAATCCTTTTTAAACCAATTAAGTCCAGCATATCTTTGTTAATATTAGGAAGCATCTAGCTTTGTAGTCGACCAACGTGCATTAATTTATGATTAATTTTTATTTGCTTAATTTTTGTTCACGTGGCCAATGACGGATCCAGATGGGGCCTATAGGTGCTATTAAATTTATGTTTTGTTTATAGTTGCCAAAAGTTTCTCGTGCATTTCTTATACATTAAAAGTTTCTAATAAATCAAAAATGCCTTTGCAACAAGGAACTAACACTAAAAACTCAATAAATTTCATCTTAATTACATATTATAAATGCACCTGGAGTAAATAATTTTATAATTTTTTTCAAAGAGATTAACACAAAGTATTTAGTACTTAACCAGTGCTTTTAATAAAATAAATAATGGTTCAATAGTTGAACTACACTTTTTTCTAATGCTCAGAAGACAAAACTAGAACATCAAGAAATTTATAAAATTCTGATCTGTAAAATTAATGAAATTTGAATATCGTCTGAGAATGTGGACTCTTCTATGAATTCATATAAAATCAGATTCAATGCTTAATTGAAACGCATAATTTATTGCACTAAATTATCCATGACCATGTTCTCAACATTAATATTGTAAAAAATCTCAGTTGAACTGTTTAGCAACATAAAAACATCAATCACGTTATGATCTTTATGTTCATTTTCTTTTTGTACATGATATTTTTATATATGTTTTATTTTATCATCATCGTCAAGTATGCTTTTACATACACGACTTATCAATTTTGTTCTCATTTTTTTAATTTATTAATATTCATTGTAACTTCTAACAAAATAAATCTGCACTTTAGTAAAATTGTTCAGAAAACAAATAAAATAGGAGTATGAACCGAGTAATAAAACCAGTAAAGGACAATGTAGCCACATCTATATCTGTTAAACTAATTACAACGAAGTTGCTAATTTAAGTGTGGAACAAATACAATAGATCTATCAGAAATTAAGGATATCATACATGATTTCTTTTAAAATAGAGATGACGACAATAATTCAGATGATGACGATTTTTCTCTTTTAAACTCAGATGGCGACCAATCATGTAGCTATGAAAATGGTGAGCCATCAGCTTTAAATTTGCACAATGAACCGTAAATGAACCTTTGGCTTCAAAACGATTCCTAAGATCAAGCAATCACACTCTTTCATATTTCAACACAATAAACCTGGAGTAAATAGAACTGTCAAGACGGTAATTCTCTAAGTTAGTTGGAGGCTGGGAACGAATAAGCCCTTTGACTTTAACCCTCCCCTCCCTCTTCCCTCTCCCCCCCCCCCCAAACGTCAGGGGCAACAAGTTGATAAAATTTTGGGGGTGGGGAAGAGGGAGGGATGGGATGAAGTCTTGATAGCTTTAAAACTTAACTTTGTGTTTTACGTCACGGTTTAAATCTTCATTATCTGACGAATGTTGTCCAACTTGCTCCACTGTCATTTTATCAATGTGATGTCTCACAAAGATCAGACCTGTTGAAAAACAAAACAACAATGCATATTAAATATTTTTCGTCAATACAAAGATTTGTTTTAAAGAATGTAAATAAATAAAAAAATGTCCATTGTCTTCACAAAAGGTTTCTTAACAGTGCAATATTGAGTCAGGAAAATAATTTCATCTGGATTCAGCCTGTAGGACTTACAACAAATGCAAATTTATAGACATTTCTTATTATAGAGTTGATAGATTAGATACTAGCTAATTAGAAAAAAGTTAAAAGATAAGTAGTTATGAATTATATTTAAAAAATATAGCAACTTTAAGAAATTATTTCAATCATTATTTTCTAATCAACAGTTTCTGCATCCAAGTCTGTTTCGCATTGTTTGGCATTTCCCCAAGGCAGCTTGTGATAGCTGTTTGTATGCTTCATTATTCCTTTTTACCGAGACGGCATTAGTTGTGGCAACTAAACTTAATAAGTAGTACTCACATCTTTGATACTGGTGTGTAAACTGCTCAAGACCATTGTTCTTTTTCAGGATGTTGAATGTGTTCATGTATTCTTGGCAAAATACTTTTGGCAAAAATCTTGTTCTGATTCCGACACTGCTGCTGATTCCAACACTGCTGCTTAGTTTTTTTTTTACAAAAAACACAAAATGACTTGATATTTGAGTATGACTTTTGAGCCCCTGTTTGTTGTGGCTGTTACCACTTTTGCCTATATTCTGTAAATACGCAGTATTTACAGAATATAGGCAAAGAATATAGGCAATATATTTAAAGAATATAGGCAATACGTCATTGAAAGCGTCTGCCAGGACATCAAAGGCGTGTAATCCTCTCATTCTCTAGCAAGTAAGTGCGGCGGATCTCCAAGACTTTCTCATCAATGAGGTGTCACTATGAAACTTTGCTGTTTTTTTTTGCTTGGCTGGAATTTCTGATGATTGCAAGATTGGCTTCCGCGTTGATGATTATTTTCTCTGCAACCAAAAAATTGTTTAAACCAATAACGTATTCATTTAAGATGATGAATTTAAAATATTGTCCACAAACATTACATTTTCTTTTTTACATTTCCAAGTGAACACTTATAAAACTCAAGTATAACTATATGACAAAAAACTAAACACTGGAAATGCTTCAGGATTCTAGAGCAGATCCTAGTGTTACCTACAGTAATTGCGCAAACTAACTAAATTACAAAGTAATATTATAAAAGTATACAACCATCTCAAGATGCTTGCAGAGGCTTGATGTATAGTTTTTAAATGCTGCCAGTTTAGTCAAATTGGGCAAAAAAGATTATTGATCGGCGTAAAAAGTTATGTAAGGATACATTTTAAGTTCACTAATAGCAAATTTCACGTGCAGGAGTTTTATGTCCGAAAATTTAAAATTTAAATATAAAAAAAGTATTAAAAAAAAATCAAATTTAAGTTTAAATCAATTCAAATTTAAATTTAATATACTAGATTTAAATTTATTTTTTATTAATATTTATCATCTTATTAAAAAAAAAAAAGATTCTTTACAACATAATCAAAAAATATTTACGAAAGGTTTATTTAATAATAATTAAAAAGAAATAAAATGCGGCAGTGATGTTTTTTTCTACTGTGGTACCATGTCCCAACCATGTCCTTGGTAGTACTGCGCTTAGCTATTTTCTCTTCGCGGCGACATGGTTTGTCAAGGTTTGTGTTTTAGAGTTAAAGAGCTTAGAGTGGGTTGTAACCACACAAAAAAGTAGCCTCTTCAATTGGAGTAGCCCCTCAGGCTTGGAAAGATGAAAAAATAAAAAATAATAATAATAAAAAAAATAAATAAAAAGGAGCAAAGAATTTTTTAAAGAATTTTTTAAAATATGTTTTAAAAAAAAAGAATTTTTAAAAATATGTTTTGCTGTTTATACAAAAATAGATAATAAAATTGCAATGAAACTTTTATGTTACATAAAGAATACATAAAAAACAAACAGGGGCTCAAAGAAGATACGGATGACTGGTGTCACCACATTCTTTTTATAGAGCCCCTATATTATTGTAACTATTACATTATATTCTCTATTTCATTCTACTTCATGATTAGAAGCTTTCTTAAACTCTTTTTTAAATTCTTAAAAAATCAAAAATCAATTTTTTTTTTCAAACGCTCTTTATTAAAACTAAACTTTTGAACGTTTTACCACCTTTTATACTGACGATAAGTTAATGTTATTTTAAACCCGTTTTATGTTGTGAATGTTATAAACTGTATAAAATAACAATAAATCAACATAGCAAACAACTTTTTGTATTGTAAGCTTTTTTCATCAACAAAACAACCTCGCAGTATTATTTTAGTGTTGTTTTATAAAGCATTTTACATTAACAATTTAAAACAAAATTAGTTTTATCGTTAGTATGAAAGAGGCCATAAATACTTTTTCGACAAAACTTGTTCCTGTCGATAAAGTATTTATGGCCTCTTTGACTGTCGGAAAAGTCGTGATCGTGTTAACGTGTCAAAATATAAAAAGGAATGAAGAAAAACTTGAATAAACCAAAGAAACATATAATTATATATATATATATATATATATATATATATATATATATATATATATATATATATATGTATATATATATATATATATATATATATATATATATATATATATATATATATATATATATATATATATATATGTATATATATATATATATATATATATATATATATATATATATATATATATATATATATATATATATATATATATATATATAAAATGTTTAAAGTTAAAGTATAACTTTATTCTCACCTTAACTGAGAGTTATTTTTAAAAATTGTTAAATAGATAAATTTATAAATTTATATATTATTGTAATTTCGTAATATTAATAATATTGTAATATTATGCTTTCATTTTCGGTTAGCCAATTTTTTTTGTAAATTTTTTCAAAAATGAGCTAAAATTTAATTTTAGCTCATTTTCAAATTTTTTGTATCTTTATCAATTTTGACATTTTATTATGTTACAATGCAAGTCTTACAAGTTTCATAAATATTCTAACTTCCTGATATTTGGAGAATATTTCTGAATGTTAGTGATGAGTATGTAAATTAAATGTTACTAATAAATTAAAAATTAAATGTTTCTAATAAGTTATATATTTTTATAAGTAAATTTTTAGTGTAGTATGAAATATTTTTATCTATTAAAATGACATTTTAATAGATCAAAATTTATATTACAGTTATAATATTCATTCTTACTTAGTTATATAATGTTTAATTATTCATTTTAATTTAGAAAGTTACAATTGGAATAATCTTTCTATATTTGAAATATGGATATTCATGTCTTACAGCCATTTCTGAATATATTTGATTCTTCTGCAAATATTTATTTTGCTATATTTGTTACTTTGGTAGCAATAAGTAAGTACTCTATGTGTTTCTATATTGTTATTTAAAAAAAACTGAAAAAACAAGGTCACATAAATATAATCTAATCTTCTCTTGAATCAGTGAGTTTGTTTAAAAATTACTTTAGTTCACTTGATTTCAAGATTTCAGTTCAATTTCAAGATAATGTGCTTTTTTACAAATTCTTGATTGTTATGTACTAAAATTTAATATTGCTGCTTCAAGGAAACTGTACATTTTTATTATTTTACTTTAGGAAAAGCCTCATAAGTTAGTTTCAAAACATTAAACTATAATATTAATATATTCATGTACTTGCGTTAATTATATGGTACAATGTGTGCTTACTATTAATAATATTAGGAGTATTTTGATATTTTCTGAATTAATTTGAATTGAACAATACTGTTAAATTACTGTTTTACTCAACAAACAAGCCACAAACATGATAAAAAAGCCTCATTTATAAAGCATAGCATTAATTACATTATTAATTTTGTTAGTAATTTTGTTATTCTGTAAAGTTTGTAAACTAATTAATTTTAAAGTTTTAGTTTAGTGTTAGTTGTCTTTTATAAACTGTTTTGCATTAATTAATAAGTAATACTAATTAGTTTTATAATGTAAGTATTCTCAGTACTAAATATATTAACTATATAAAGTATATTAACTATATAAATATAACTAAATATATAACTATATAAACTATATTAACTATATAAATATAACTAAATATATCAACTATAATAAATATATAAAAGAAATTTTGAGTTATAAAGTTATTGAAAATGTCAAAGGGGTTTTTTAGTACTACAAATATTATTTCATTTGAAAGAACTTAAAAAAAAATTAAGTTTGTATCTTATTCTAACAAAAATGAAATAAAAGTTTACATACAAATTTATATTTGTATGTAAACTTTTATTTGTATGTAAACTAAAAAGTTGGTTTGTTTAAAAGTTTATTAACTTGATTACCTTAAGATATGTAAGTTACTATATCATGCAAAATTAAGTAGGCGATACATCATAACTATACATATTTCACAGTTTATACTATTATTATTATTATAATTATATATATAGACAAAGGTAAGGGGGGGGGGGAGGGACAGATTTAAAGCAAAAATGTTTAAACTAACTTCTAAAAAATTTGAGCACAAATTTTTTAGAAGGGAACATTTGGAAAAAAAGGACCTCAACATGACTAAAGATGGCTTTAAATTAAAAAAAAAATGTTTTTAATAAATTTTTTTTCTAGGAAAAATTAATATCTGAATTTTTTGATTAATAAGGTATGGTTTTTTTTTTCTCCCCTAAAAAAAGTATAATTTACATTTTAAATTGATTGAAATTGAGTTATTACGCAGTGCAGTTTTGCTTTTAAAACCTCTGAAAAAATTACCTTAAAACATTTTTATTTAAGTTTCATAGTAATGTCTAGAAATGTATGAGTCAGATTCAAAAATTAGTTGTTTTATGTATGTTTAATAACTATTTTGAATAAAAAATATCAACTATTGTTACCACTTTTACAATTTTAAAAGACCATATAAATATACTAAATGTTTAAGATATAACATGTTATTTATACTATTTACAATATAAAAATGTATTATATAAAGTATATATTATATATAACACCTTGCAGTATTGCTTTAATAAGATTTACAAATATTAAATTTAAAGTTGATTACACAGGTCTGCGACTTAATAAATGTTTCAAATTTAATAAATGATTTTTATAGTATTTTCAATGCTGATCTCGGAAAAAATAGTGAAAAAATTTCATCACGTACAGTTACTTCACAAACTGCTTGTCTAGTTTTAGGGCAATTCCACATCAAATCACCCAGTCCATTGAACCATGTGTCTTCCTTTTGTGTTATATTTTGACACATTATTCCTAATTATAAAAAAATATTGCATGCAAAATTTCAGCTAAAAAAGTTTAGCGGTTGACAAGATATTGCGATTTTAATACTGAGCTGGTTTCCCAAAATGACCCGGTTTTCATAACTCTCTGAAAAAACATTTTCCTTCAAATAATAAGAAATAAAAATGGCAAAAATATGAAAATAAACATATATAATGTTTTTTTGATGCTGAATTTAATAAATGTACTTAAAATGCTCAAATATAAAAAGAACATGCATAAAAATTAATAAAACAACTAGTTTCTATAAACCAACTTTGGGGCCCAATATCTCAAAACACCCCCATCAAAAAATTTTTTTTTTGCTGTTAATATTTTCAGCTGTTTATAATCTTACTAGGCACAAAAAATCTAACTGGAAAAACAACTGAAACATACGGAACTTTAATTTCAAAGATGTATCAAATTTTCAAGAAATTCCCAAAAAATATTTGTAAATAAAATAAAGTTAATTGTAATTTAAAAAGTTACTTAAATATACAAGATTTGTAAAGGTATCAAAGATGAAAGTTATTTTGACTGTGTTTGTAATAGTTTACAATATTGCTCCCATTTTACTTGTACTTCCTCTATTTCAGCATTTTCAAACACATAGTTTCTACCAGAACTAGAGCAAGCTTGTGGAGCAGATAGTTTTTTCAATATGTTGGTGTTTGGAATAAAACAGTAGTCGTCTCTTTCAGGCCAGTTAAAACAGATTGATGGACCATTTGGATGAAGAAACTTAACTTTAGCATCAACTTCTTCTAAGTTGGTTTTAGTTACAATGCCGATCCACCACTTATCATCACAGACTACAGCGACATAACAATCTAAAGTGACAGTATCAAGTTGAGATATGTCTTGTTTCTTTTTAAGATTGTGGATTATTGTATAATTAGTGTCTGTGCTACACCTCTTTGCCCCAACCTTGTTATCTCCAAGATGTATAAATTGATGAAAGCTACCAGGTAGAGTTGTTACACCAGTGTACCTTTCTTTTTGCTCTTCACGTTGCAATTGTAAGTCCAATCCCTTTATGTAAATGAAGTTAACAACTTTGATTTTATCAATACAAAATTCATACATAGCTTCTGATGTGAGAATTTGGTTTCTGTACGGTCGTTTTAAACTTTCTTGTGCTGTTAATCTTTTTACAGTACCACCAATCCCATCGCATGGTGACTTTCCGTGGGACGTGGCAAAAAAGTTCCATTCAATTTTAAGGCAAAATTCGCTCTCTAGTTGACATAGATTGTAAAAGCTTTTACAATTTTTGTACTGTCCTGCGCAACCATCAGTGAATAAATGTAATTTGGACAGATTGGAAAATTTTATTTTCAATATTGGTATGATTAGTTGGAATATTTTGTACACATAAGTTACATCATGTATAATGTCATCTGATATAAAACAGTAAGAAATATGTTTCAGTTCACCTTTATCATCTTTATAGTATATGACTAATGGATGTAAAGAACATTGTTGGGTGTTCCAATGATAGCTCTGTATTTCATCTTGGACAACAAAAGCATAATTTTCAGCAAAGTCGCCAATAATGATAATGTTTGATTGATCCATATATTGTTTCAGTTGGTTAAGGTACTGTGATTGAGAGTGAGCAATAAAAGAATGAGCTTGTAGCTTTTCAAAACAAGATGCTAATAGTTCAACAAACGTTGGAAGATCAGCTGTTAAACTTAATAGTGTTGCACGGTCAGTAGTTTGCCATTGCTTGTAGTGTATCTCAAAATCATCTTCGTATTCTCCAAAAATCTCATACAAATATTTGGTGAGGGGTTCTTTACCAGGACAATCATCACACTGTGCAAGCATGCATTCTTTGTTTTCTACTGAGCAAACGGTTTTTGAAAGTAAGTCCTTATACTTTAGTCCAACATTTAAAGCATCTACTAGCAATATGGCATTTTGGTGATAAGAACAAACACAAACAGAATGTGTACCACTTGCACCTGGCAAAATGCACCACTTTGGTCTAAGTGAAGCAAATTTTGAGTAACTTATTTGTATTTCTGGATTGTTTTCTTTGTATAATAAATATAGTTCCTTTAAATTACACAAAAGCAGTTTTTTTTGTTTATTACATTCTTTTGAATGCTAACATAATCTTTTTTTCCAAGCATAGTTCTACATAAATCACTTGAATCATAAAAAAGTTTAACAGAATCTTCTATTTCTTTTTGTAAGACTTTCCCTTTATACAAAGGTGAGATAGCCAACAATCCTTTTTTATTAAAAAGTTGTCTAGCCTTTTTTGCTTGGTATTCTGTAACTGCAAAGTTATTTTGTACTTCTAACATTGACCAACTTGGGGGTGCCAGTGTTAGAAGTTGAACAATAGTTCTTTTGTCAGAACATAGAATTTTTTCTTTTATCAAGCTCATAATTTCATCAAAGTTTTCAGCCTTCGTTTTAATGTCATTTGGTTCATAACACAGTTTTGAGGGAACATTGAATTGACTTTCAGTTTTTCTAGTAAGGTTACTTACCATTTCGTTGATGCGCGCAACTTTTCGCTTTCCTTCTGAGAGTATATGTTTTGATGACTTTGAATGAGATTTTAGAGGAGATATATTAAAATTTTCAAGTTCTTCATTGATCTCCTGTCTTTTTGATTTGAATGATGATATTAGAAAATCTTCATCTTGTTTACCCTGACTTTGCTTCTCTTCTTTAAGATCTTACTTACTTGTAATTTTCTTTGTATGTTTTTTGAATGGATCACAGCATGCTTTCTGCCATATAGGATACATTTTCAAATAATTTGTAGCGTGTTTTTCACATAATGTTGTTAAGTTTGATAGTTCAATGTTACAGCGTAATGATATAGCTATTTTTTCTTCGTTGCAAGTTCCAATAACATCTTGTTGGCCTTTGCATGCATCTGATGTCATTAACCCAATAGAACACATCTTATAATAAACTACTTTGTATAAATGTATTTCCTAAAAAAAAAGAGAATTCTCCTACTTAATTAAAAGAATTCTCCTACTTAAATAAAAGAATTTTCCTACTTAATTTTTAGTAAAAAAAAAATTTAATATAGAAATAATTCAAACCTTTTCAGAATCCCACTGCTGTATAATTTTTTACACTGATAGATATTGTTAATTTTCTTTATAGATATATTTATATATATATATACAATTTATATATATATCAAATTGTTAATTTGTTAAAATTTAAATAAAATTTACGAATGCTGTTTTTTAACTGAACTTTTTATAAACTAGTTATTATAAACTTTTACAAAAGTTGTAAAAATTTTAAAAACAAATGCACATCCATATCATACTAATTCAGTTTTTATATAAAACAAAACAGGATGTTTTTTTCAGTTGTTAAGTTCAAATAACTAAGTAATCATATAATTAAGACTTCCTTAAATATAACAAAATTGTTTTTTTTTTTAAGGAGTCTTTTAACTAAATATAATATTTTACAGAATTCTATTTGAAAGTTTTTTAAAATAGCTTATTGAAAATTTGATACATCTTTGAAATTAAAGTTCCGTATGTTTCAGTCGTTTTTCCAGTTAGATTTTTTGTGCCTAGTAAGATTATAAACAGCTGAAAATATTAACAGCAAAAAAAAATTTTTTTTGATGGGGGTGTTTTGAGATATTGGGCCCCAAAGTTGTTTTATAGAAACTAGTTGTTTTATTAATTTTTAAGCATGTTCCTTTTATATTTTAGCATTTTAAGTACATTTATTGAATTCAGCATCAAAAAAACATTATATATGTTTATTTTCATGTTTTTGCCATTTTTATTTCTTATTATTTTAGGAAAAATGTTTTTTCAGAGTGTTATGAAAACCGGTCATTTTAGGAAATCAGTATTAAAATTGCAAAATCTTGTCAAACTCTCAACATTTTTAGCTAAAATTTTATATGTTAACTTTTCTTTTTAAGATGTAACAGCCAAAGAGGTTTTTAAAAAATTTGAAGACCCATGGTTCAAAATTTTCTAAATTTTGGGTGATTTGATGCGGAATTACCCTTTAGCTTTTTCGATATTTTTTATAAATAGTTCAGTACTCTAGTAAGTTTGAATTTTGGTTTTTAAGATCTCCACAAACTGTTATTTAGCCTAAAAAACAATTTGTTTTATGGACAATGGCTAACAGAGAATGTATAAACTCACCAGATTGCTTCTGCTACATTTGTGGTAAATATACCATTAAAAAGCGACACAGAAACATCTCCGATTTTGTTGAAAAGGTACATTTTGCCTATTTTGGTATAAAGTTAGGCAATCAAGATAAGTCTTGGGCTCCACACAAAGTTTGTTCAATATGTGTTGAAGAACTGAGGCAATGGTTTCAAGGTAAAAAGCAGTCCTTACATTATGGAATACCAATGGTTTAGAGGGAGCCTAAAAATCATAGTGATAACTGTTATTTTTGTTCTTGCAATGTACAAGGTTTCAATTTGAAAAACAAAAAGGATATTTTTTGCCCTAAAATTGCCCTAGCCATTCCCCCTATACCTCATGGACCTGGAGTACCAATACCTTCTCCTCCAGATTCTTTGAATGATATTTTTGATGATCACGAGACATTGGCTCAGCAAGTTAATAGTGAAGAAAACAGTGATTGCTACGATCCTGGCACAACCAATCCCATTCCATTCTCACAATCTGAACTGAATGATTTAGTTAGAGACCTAGGTCTTCCTAAAAACTCGGCAGAAATTTTAGGATCTAGATTGAAAAATAAAAATATGTTGGCTCCGGGTACATCCTTTTCTTGGTATCGATCAAAGAAAAAGGAACTTGTATCTTTCTTCTCTCAAGAAGGTGACCTAGTATTTTGCAGTGATGTTCCTGGACTTCTGGCATGTTTTAAAATAGAATATGCTCTTGATAAGTGGATACTTTTTATTGATTCATCAAAAAGAAGCCTTAAAGGAGTACTTCTGCACAATGGCAATAAGTATGCTTCTATGCCAGTTGGAGACTCGTGTGCTTAAAAAAATGTTACAAAAACCTTGAACTGGTTTTAGACAAACTCAGCTACTCAGACGAAAAATGGACACTGTGCGAGGATTTAAAAGTTATTTCAATGCTGCTTGGTCAACAAAGTGGCTATACAAAGTTCCTTTGAAATCCCTTGCTTTCTCTGTGAATAAGACAGTCGAGACAGAAAACAACACTACATAAAAAAAGTTTGACCCTTGAGAAAAACCTTAGAAGTAGGTGTTTAAAATGTTGAGAGAAAAAGCCTTGTGGATCCCAAAAAGGTGTTATTTCCACCACTTCACATTAAGTTGGGGCTGATAAAACAATTTGTTAAGGCATTGCCAAAAGAAGGGGGGGGGGGACTTTCAAATATCTTTGTCAGCAGTTTCCTGGTTTATCCAAGGCAAAGCTAAAGGAAGGAATCTTTGTCAGACCAGGCATGAGAAAACTTATGGGAGATCCTAATTTTGTGGACAAAATGGAAACAAAAGAAAAGCCAGCATAGACATCCTTTAAATTAGTTGTTACCGGTTTCCACAACAACAAAGATCCAAACTACAAGACCATTGTCACAGACATGCTCAACAACTTCAAGAAGCTGGGCTGTAAAATGAGCATTAAAGTTCATTTTCTCCATTCACATCTTGATTACTTCCCTGCAAAACTTGAGATATAAGTGAAGAGCAAAACGAAAGATTTCACCAAGGCATCAAGGAAATGGAAAGAAGATATAAGGGAAGATGTAACATCAACATGATAGTTGACTACTGCTGGATGTTGAAGAGAGATGATCCTGAACGAGTCCTCAGCTGGAAAAGCAATAAATAAAAGCTTCGATAGAAAGCAAAAACATTATTATAAGGACTTATAAGCTGAAAGATAAATGTAAGTGTTCTTGAAATATAGTTTAGAAGATGATTTATACATAAAATAAAGTTCTATAATGTTTGAAAAATGTGAAAAATTGGTTGAATTTTGTTATTTTACCCAAAAGTAATCCCTTTTTTGTGAGAAAACCTAACGTGATAGAAAAAAATGGATTGTATTTTCGAAATCAGCGCTAAGAAATACATAAAAAACAGTTATCAAATTTCAACAACTTTTTAAAAATATCTTTTTGCAAAACGGAGAGAGGCTTACCGATATGATGCAACAATATGTTGATAATTACAAAAACGGAAATGAAAAATAGAACAGACTACTTTCTGTGGATAAAATTCATTCTGCTTTCAGGAGCTCCGCAAGAGCTCCCACCAATCTAAGCAAAATAACTGTCAGATAGTCTTTCCACCTTAACAAAGAAACAAACAAAATCACATAATATTTTACATAAATTATAAAAAGTAGCTGAAACTTCTAGAAAATCTAGTTAAATTGTTTTTGATAAGTAAAATTGTAGTTATAACATAAGAGCATGTTATTTTATTCTAAAATATTAGTAATAAAAAACATACATTAAATGAGTAATTTAAATCTGATTCTGAATATAAACATTTGTAAACCTTACTATGAATCTAAATAAAAATGCCACACCGCATAATAACTAAATTTCAGCTAATTTAAAATGTAAATTATACTATTTTTAGGGTAGGAAAAAAAAACCTTGCCAGTTTAATTAAAAGTTCATCTATTTATTTATGCTCTAGAAAAAAATTATAGTTAAATATTTATGTTAGTCTTGCCCTCAAGACCCTTAAAATAAGCTATTTTTATCATTTTGAGTATATTTATATATATAAAAAAGTACTATTTACAATATCATAAAAAACATAATATTATTTTTGTGAAAGGACAGTGCAAATTATATAAAACTAGTTGGAAAGAGAGACCTTAATCAAAATATATTTTTATGTATATGTAGGTATTGTTTAGATAGGTATATAAATAGTATTATCTAGATATGGTAATGTATATATATATTTATATATATTTATATATATATATATATATATATATATAATATATATATATGTCAGGCTTGGTCAGAAAGCCGGAGCGATCGCTCTCAATAACTGACCAGGGGAATAATATTTAGTTGCGAAAAGCTGGCCAGATCTTTTAGTCGTTTTGAGAACATTTCAAAACACAAAAAGAAAGCGCAAAAAAGATTAATTGGACCAATGAGAGACAATTACAAAAAAATAATTTAAAAAATAGCTTTTGACGCGAAAAAACTCAAGGCAAAATAAATTATGTTTAAAACAAATATTTTCGAAACATCGCTTTTTTATAGTTTTTTTGTAAAATTAAGTGACATTTTTTTTATATAAAAACATCTCACGATTGCTTAATAAGGAAACAAATGTTTTTTTATTTAATAAAGAGTTTAATATAATTTTTATTTATATACTCTTGTCTTATTTCCAGTGCTGAACAGAAGGGTTGGGGTTAAAGGGGGCTATAGTCCCGGGCCCCGCAATGTTTGGAGCTCCGAAATAGTCAAGAGCCCTTTAGTTTAGTCATTTTTACGGTGTGGCACATAAAAAGGCATCCAATATAAAAATAGCCCCGGCCCCAAAAAGTCTAACAAGATTCTAATAAAACTAACGCTAGCTTTAGTTTTATTTAAGCTGAATTATTTTATAAATAAAAAGTTAATTTTTTTAATAACAATTTTACGTTTTGCGTGAAAATTTTAGTATATTTGAAACAATTCTTCTTAGTAAGATGAAAAATCAAATAATTAAATCATTTTGTTACTGTAGAAATTAAATTAACTAGATAGAAATCAACTAAAAAGATAGAAAT
>NC_088928.1:26827500-26845000 GCF_038396675.1 Hydra vulgaris | reverse complement strand
TTGGGATTTTTGGGCCTTTCCAATTATAAATATAAGCAGCCTTTCACCATTTTCCTCCTGCACACCGTTCACCTTTTAGATAAAAGGTTTGTGTCGAAGGCTGTTAATAATAAACCAAACTTGTTAGCGTTGTAAACATCCTTTAATTCATACCTTAAGAGGATAGTTGGCAAATGGGTTTGCTCAGAAGTTGATATCTTTTCTTCTGAACACAAACTTTCCTTGCCAAAAATAGTTCATAAAATAACATTATGTTTATTTTTCCACCGATCAAGCCACCCTTCTGAAGCTTTAAAATCAATAATTTCAAGTTCTTTTGCAAAATCTACAGCTTTCTTCCTAATGATGTGTCTAACAATTGGTACATTATATTTACGCGAGTTCATAAACCATTTACACACAGCTTTATCAACAAAATCATGCTTTCCCAAACTTAACTTTTTCCTCTTTGCTCCAAATTAACCAAACTCATAATTACTGATTATATCTTTAAGCTTAATTCGATAAATTAAAGTGTTTTGAGGAACAAACTTTTTGCAACATTTTTTTATTAGTTAGTTTTTCTAAATCTTTTAAATCTATTTTTCTTCAATTGTTAGAACTGTCTTCTCTTGTGTAGATGTCATGTGGAAATTTCTATTGCACAACCTTGCAAAGTGTTCGATTTTTTTAATTATATTTTAATAACATTGTTTCATTTGTTATATTTTGATGATGTTCCGTAATTTTACATTTTGAAATGTAACGGAATGGTATCAATCAAAAAAAACTTCGAATAACCGGTTGGGGATTTTGTCAAGAAAATTAAAAAATCATATTGAAGAACAGAAATTTTGAATAACTGCAGGTTCGAATAGCTGATGGATATTTGCTTGAGTTTAGGGTAGGAAGATTGCTTCGAATATGCCGGAAATTCAAATAAATGCCAGTTTAAATAAGCGGGAGTTTACTGTAGTTTTTTTCCTCAAACATCAGTTTTTTGGAATTCTCTCCCTTCATCTTGCTTTCCTGATTCATATAATTTACAATCTTTTAAGTTATCTGTTAATCATTATCTTACTCTAAAAACTTCATCTTTTCTCTTCCAGTAACTTCTAACTCTAAAGTTTACATTTGTTTCTTCAGTGTGTTTTTTAAACACGCTAACTTAAAACATGCAAAATGCTATGCCATGGCAAAATTGTCATTTTTAAGTTGTCAAAATATTATATTATATATAAAGTATGTGACCGCACGTGTCTCCTGAGAAGGTTTGATTTATATGTGTGTGTGTGTGTATATATATATATATATATATATATATATATATATATATATATATATATATATATATATATATATATATATATATATATATACATATACATATATATATATATATATATATATATATATATATATATATATATATATATATATATATATATATATATAAATATATATATATAAAACTCTTATATGTTGTGCCAAAGTTTTTTCCATATTTTGTTGACAAAAAGTAAAAATTAAAATGCAAGACTGCAGGCCTTGTTAAGAAGCGCTACGCAGCTCGCATTTTGCTTGCGAAAAGGCGATTTAAAAGCCTACGCGTTCAGCAGTTTTGCGCTACGCAAAAACTTATATCTTTTAGAATATTTAAATTATCTTTTGATTACCGTTAATGTGACGTTTATTCAGAAGAAATAAAGTCGTAAGTAAAAGCATTTAACCGCAATTGTAAAATAATAGATTTTTTTGTTAAACAAACAGTTTGTTTCATAATTTTTTTTTTGTTATTAAAAATTAGTTAAAAAAAAAAGTGTTTTAAGTTTTATCTTAAGGAATTAAATATATAAATTCCTTTTAAATATAAAAATTATTTTTAGTCATAATAAGTTTAAAAAATGCACAATTTATTTTGATGTAAATATTTTATTAATAAGATATTTTGTTTATTGTTAATTCAATAACGTAAAGTTTTAATGACGTTCATTTAATTTATGAAAATAAATTATGATCACGAATATGTTATCAGTAACTGATAAATAACAAAAAAAAACTTTATTGTTTAAAAACATTATTAAAAAGAGTTCACAAATTAAATAAGAAAAAATGTATTAACAGTTAATAAAATAACCAAAAACCAAATATAAAACGATAAGAAAATAAACAAATATTTTACGTTTCATGAAAAAAATATTTTTTTCAAAATAAAATTTAGTTCATATTTGAAAAAAATAATAAAAATGATTTTTTTAATAAGAACTTAGATTTTATTTGTAACTTTTGTTATAGTGAGAAAAAAACAAACTGTTTGTATGATTTTTAACGCGTTAATAAAATAACTTTAATTACAATGCGGTACTTGAAAAGACGCGAGTGACGCAATATAACTTCTAACGATGCAAAATATATTTGCTGAGTTGAGTTACTTAGAAATACGTTACGCGTTTTCGCTACGCAGCGAAATCTCGTAACAAGGCCTGTATATATATATATATATATATATATATTTATATATATATATATATATATATATATATATATATATATATATATATATATATATATATATATATATATATATATATACACAGTCGTGTGACAATTTATTGGCCACCAATGAATTTTGATCATTTTGAAGTTTGATCTTATTTTTTTCATATAAAGAGTAAAAAATTTTTATTGAAAGGTAATGTTTTGTTTAAAATAAGGTTTTAACTCATAAAATCAGTGCTTTTTTTTGTGACTGGCAACACTGTCACTTTTGACAGCCATTTTGTATGATATCATCTTAATTATAATATTTTTGCTGTATGCTTGTTGAGATTTATTACCAGAGTTTTGAATTCGCTTATTAGGTTATCTTTAAAATATTTGATTAACTCAGTAAAAATAATGTTTCTTAAATATTTTCTGTTTTAAAGTAAAAACAATTGTATTTTGATATTTTTAAAGTTATGAGTACCAAAGCCAACCCTTAACTGTAGTACTGAAATGTGATATTTTATTTTAGTTATGGGGAAAAAAAGGACTTGCTACCACAAAAAACTGCTTATATCAGGGCACTTTTAATAAATACAAATATTTCTCAACAAGTAATTGCCAGAGAATGTCGTATTTTGCAGGTTTTTGTGCAAAATATACACAAAAAAATGGCTAATATGGAGAACTGGATGCCAAAGAGGGTTGGCAAATGTGGAAAGAAGAGAATCCTAACATCACGCAAGGAAAGAATACTAACTAAGATTGTTCTAGAAATTAGACAGGCCACCAACATTGAAATAACTAAAAAGCTGGTTCAATCGGGAGTCAAATGTCAAAGAGAAAGGTTCAACGTCGCCTGCACGATCTTAGTTATGTTTCACATTGTCCGGCTAAGAAGCCTAAATTGACGCCAAAAATGATGCAAAAAAGGCTGGAGTGGGCAAAAAAGTACAGGAATTTAACAGAAGATTATTTGAAATTTGTAAAATAATTTAAATGATTTTAAAATATCCACTTTCTTACATCAAACTTTAAAAATGCGCTTAACAATCCTTGTATAATATTTTAAGGTATGCTTTAGCAACTAAAGTAATTTCCTAGTGTTAATATGAAGACTCAATACGTAAAAAGATAGAAAGGGGAAAAATACTTATTGGACTGCATCATTCAAACTGTTAAACACACCATCTCTGTGATGATCTGGTCAGTGATATATGGAAGGGGAATGGGGAGGCTCTATATTGTCAAGGGAATAATGAATCAGTTGCAATATAAAAAAGGCCTGGAACAAAGATTGTTGCCACAATTAGCAGAATGGTTTGGTTAAGGTGAAAAAAAAACCTTAATGTAGGACGGGACACCATGTCACACAGTTAAATCAATTAAAAAATATCTATCAGAACAGAATATTCCATTACTTGATTGGCCAGAAAACTCTCCTGACCTTAAATTTTTGGGTATTTCTAAAGAAGCAAATATCTAAAGAAAATATTAAAAATAAAGTGTATTTAATAGAAAGAATTATTTACCGCTGAAATCATAATAAAAATTTGAAGGAAATGGCTGAAAAATGCATCAAAAGTATGCCAAAAAGAGTTCATGTAATTATAGAGGCAAAGGGGGAATCACCAAATATTGATCTTAAATATATTTGTAGTATTTTTTACATTAGTAAAATTTATCATCAACTTGTTAAATGCTTTTTATTTGTCAATAAAAGACCCATTTCATCAATAAAAATTGCTTTTGAGAACATAAATCACAAAAAATATTAAAATAATAGACTTGAGAAAAATTGTGGGAGGCCATAATAAATTGTCACACGACTGTGTGTATATATATATATATATATATATATATATATATATATATATATATATATATATATATATATATATATATATATATATATATATATATATACTATATCGTATATAGATCAGCAATTGCTTACTAGTTTTACTTTATATTTCTATAGCATCCAGCCTTTTTCAGAAAAAGAAGAAAAAAATGAATAATAATGGAAGAAAAGATTGGTGCAATATTCCAAACCCTCAGTCATTATAGCAGCAGTTTTTTGCAGCTGCAGGCTATAATATAGTTGATGTATGTACTGAAGCCCCCATCAACATGCTATTTTAGTATAACATCACACTGCTTATCTAAATATGCATTTATATATATATATATAAAAAAGTAAAAACCATTAATTTAATTACAAATAAATCGTTTTTTAAAAAAACCGCAAAAATGCAAATTTAATTGACCAGAATGTTTTAAAAACATTCTGAATGTTTTTAACAATATAAACAATGTTTTTATTTTTATTTTTTTTAATAAAATGTTTTTATTTTTAATTTTTTTAATAAAATATTTTTTTTTTTTTTTTTTACTGTAAATCATGTGCGGAGTGTTGCTACATCAACTATCTTATAGCCTGACTCGCAAGGGAGTGCTGCTACATCGACTGACAAATAGCCTGACTCGCAAGGGAGTGCTGCTACATCGACTGACAAATAGCCTGACCCGCAAGGGTGTGTTGCTACATCGACTGAGGGTTTTGTTGGGGCAGGCAGTCTCTAAATTAATAAAAAAAAATAATTCCGGTCTTGCATTTTAATTTTTACTTTTTATCAACACAATATGGAAAAAACTTTTGGACAACATCTACGGGTTGTATATATATATAGGTATATATATATATATATATATATATATATATATATATATATATATATATATATATATATATATGTATATATATATATATGTATATATATATATATGTATATATATATATATATATATATATGTATATATATATATATATATATATATATATATATATATATATATATATATATATATATATATATATATATATATATATATATATATATATATATATATATATATATATATATATATATATATATATATATATATATATATATATATATATAAAAGAAAATCTTAAAGAAAATTAAAAAATCGTAGCTCAAAAAACTAAAATTTGAAAAGGAATATATATTTGTATTACGTTTTTTTAAAACTACTATACTATGCAAAATGCTTTGTAAATTATTAAATACATAAACTATTACATAAATATATTTAATACATAAATTATTTAAATATTAAATACATAATTAAATACATAATAAAAATGTATAATAAAAATACAAAATTATTAAAATTATTACTATGTAAATATATTATTTATTACTTTATTTAATAAAGTAATATTTAAATAAAGTAACAAATTAATTATGTTTACAATAAACCAATTTTATTTAAATTATCACAGAATATTATATGTAATTACATTTATATAAATATGTATTTTTTTAAATCCTTTCAAACTTTTTCTAGGAATAATTTTATAAACACTTTTAATGGCGAAAATGTTTAGCGCAAAAACAAACGTTACTTAACGGCTCAAATTTATAGTGTCACAAAATATACTTGTTTCTATAAGCATAAAAAATAACTATTACATTAAAATTTTTATAAAATAAATTTAAAAGCTAAAATATTTGTTTGAAATTTATAAAAACTGTCTGACAAAAAATAAAATAAATACTAAACTATAAATTTAAATTAATAACTAGCTGCAATGTTTTAATATAAATGATAAAAACTAACTTAATTTAAAAATACATAATGCTTTGGCATCTTTAAAAAAATGATTTAACTCAAAAAAATGACACATTTTATTATCGTAGCCATGGGTTCAACTTCAATTTTGTTTATATAAAAAACAAAAAGTTCAAAAAATAAAGTTTATACAATACTACATTTATTAATAATTTTGGAACAACTAAAATGATTATAAAATAAATGCACATAAAATATCGGTCTGACAAAATGACTGATAGATGTTGTTTTTTACCGGACAAGTGCTGGACAATGTCCGATGTCCAGCGCTTATTTTGAGCTATATATATATATATATATATATATATATATATATATATATATATATATATATATATATATATATATATATATATGTATATATAATTTCATTATCATTGCAGCTTGTAGCAAATAAATCAATATCAACTCAAACTTCTATAATTGAGAACAAGGGAACTTGTATAGCTAATAAGGTAATATTTTAAATTTGTTAGTTCATTTTTATTTTATTTTATCATGTTATTATTATAATTATAGTTATATATTTATATTATAAATATATAACTATAATTTTGTTGTTAAAATGCAACCATTTTTTTGTGTTTTATTTAAGAAACCTTTTTTTCATGAAACATATTTCAGAAAGAAAATGTTTTCATGAAAGAAAATAACTTTTACAGGTATTTGTACCTTAAAGTGTATGCATACCTTACAATGCTGGTAATTAAATTTTGGTCTCTTATATTTTCAACTCAATTGGAATAAGGTTTATATTATAGAATGAAGTAACTAAGGCATAAAAGAATATAGTTTAAAACAGTAAGTTCATTTAATGTCAAGAAAACTTTGACAAATGATGATATTCTGTGATTTTTCTGAAAATTAAAACACATATTTTCACTTGAAACATAAAATTCAGATTTAAAACAAACAATTAAGTTATAAAGGCTATATATGGAAATGATCAGTAGTACAAGGATTACAGTAACAGCTTAAATTTAAGATTTAAATCCCATTGCTGTTCTAGTTATGATCAAAAATATTAGACCTACTTTTTAAGGTGAACATTTGTTTTCTTCATTGTTCGTTTTAATTTTACGACTTATTTATCAAACAAAAAATTAATTTTTAATCAAAAAATAAAACACAACTTTAATCAGAAAAAGATATAAAATGTTCATAAAAATGTCAAGAGTTGATAATGATGATCGATTCAGAAACTTATATAAATATGTATTTTTGGTTTAATACCATCAACTTTGTAGGATTGCTTGCTACAAACTGACTTTAAGACATCATTGCAAATAGGCCACTGCTTGTAGTCAAATAGACAACATCTTGCTTTAGATTGACATTGATCCTTGTATTTTTGTATTTTTATTATTGCACCTTTTTTTTTTTATTCACCTGCTTTATTCGTCTTTTGTTTCTTTTCCATTTTTTTTTTAGTTACCGCTTCTAAAACCTTTTTCCCCTTCATTGATCCATGTTTTTATGTTATTTTTATGGTTTTTTTAGAGGTGTCTTTTGGGGTAACCTTTGAGTATGGTAGCAAATCTGGAACATCTTCAAAAGGTAATGGAGATCATAGATAACTCTATGTATTTTCAAGTTTTTTTCTGTAATAATCAGAAGAACCTGTTCTATCATTGAGGGGATGAAACAACTGGGATTTTTTGTAAGGAGCGTTGTTTTGGGGTCTGAGAAGACTGAATAGATGCTATACATCTTACTGCTTGTTCAAATTTATCATTTTGCATAAAGTTAACATTTAGAGCTGACTCTGCAATACCACTTATGCTGCTTTGGTTAAAGATATTTTTGTTTTCCATAATGGCCATATCTCTTCTAATATTTTCATAAATCCAGAACAATCAATTGTCATCATACTAAAAAACAATTTAGATATATATTTGCAATATGATGGTGTAAACTATGATTTACTTGATCCAGCATTTGTGTTACATTGTTGTGTCTGGCAGACCAACAAAAAGATGAATTTGTTTTTCACAACAATAATGAAGGACACTTACGTCAAACCTTGAAGAGTCACCATCTCTTAGCACCACCACAGGTCTCTCTACATTTTTCTCTTATTATTTGGAATCTTTTCCACAATGGATTTTGGTGCCATTTTGCTGGTTTTTTCTTTTTCCTGATTATATTACATGACAAATAACTACATCCCCAGCACAAGACACAAGTGGGTAAACAGTAATAGATTTCTGTTCTTGTGGATCATTTGATAGTAACTGTCACCCTTTCCAGCAAACACCAATCCACTTGCATTCCCAACTCTAAAGTTTACTAGCTGTGGAGTTTCATCATGATTAAATATGCATTTAGTATCTATTATACCATACCACACTCCTTCTGAAGTTTTTTCACTGTTCTTTATTATACCTGTAATTTCTTGTAATTTCATTTAAATGACTTTCACCCATTTCTCTAGTGCAGTTTAAAGCACAGTTCATAGAAAATCTCCCTTGTCTCTTTTGAGTTAGGCTGGGGTGCTTTACCATGAATCTTGACCAAAAGATATGGGATTTATTTGTGATTATTGCTTTTTGCTGCAGTAAGTGAAAACTTCAGTATAAACAATGATTTTTCAGGGTTTTTTCAGCATGCATACGATATTTTATTATATTTAAAATGTGTGTGGACAGTTCTTTTTTTGTAATACGTTATAGAATCTGTTTTTTTTTTGTTTTTTTTTGAATACAACACTAGTGCATTTTCCTCATCCTTTGTTGATTGTTTTTATTTTAAAATGCGATTTGTAGTTCTTGGATCAACATAATAACCACCTTGTTTAACAGATTTGTGACCTTTGTTTTTTTACAATAATACACAGCATTTTATTAAAATGTTTTCATTCAATTCTATTTTGTCTCTGTAGAAAGCTGCTTGATATTTTTTTTAGGTCTTAATCTACGATTGAACTTTAATCTCATTCTAATATACTTTAACTGTAAAAACAAAATTAAAAAGTATTACAAGTAATTTAAAATTTAACTTTTAGTTCTTTAAAAAGTCTTATTTGCATTTTAAGGTACAAAAAACCTACATTATAAAGTACTGGTGAAAATTTGAAAGTTATTTATAAAATTCGTTTACTTGAATTTAACATAAAACCTTCAAGGTTCACATGGTAATATAGACTTTATTTTGCTGAGTACCCCAAGGGAATTTAAATGATTAAAAGGTATGTTCAAATTATGAAGAGTTAAATTATGAATAGCTTTCAGCTATTGTAATAAAATTTTTTATGGCTTTTCCAAAAACCACCTATATTTTAAGGTACAAATACCTGTAGTAACTTTTTTTTATAAACTTACAAAAAAAAATTATCTTTTAAAGATTTTTAAGAAATTCAAAATTTTAGATTTTGAAAATCTGTTAAAACAATATATTTATTGAGGTATCTTTGGAATTGAGATACTTAGCAAGATTAGTTTAAAAAAATATTATTTATAATTTTTTTTTTTTAATTTTTCTTCTAGATTTGGAATTAAAAAAGTATAATCAGTAGTTTTTATCAGTGAAAAATATTTATCACTGGTTTTTGATATACAATCTCCTTCATCAATTTTAAACAGATTTAATCTTGTTAAACTTTGCAAATTATTTTTAAATTATAATTTGCTAAAAACAACTGTTAGTTTTATATATGTCATTTAAAATGAAATATATGTCATTTAATGACATACGTGTCATTTAAAGTGAAATATATGTCATTTAAAATGATATTTATGTTATTTAATGACATATTGTCATTTTAAATGACATAAATTTAATAGTTGTTTTTGTATTGGCTTGTAAAAATAAGTTACTTTTAGTTTCTAACAGTTACTTTGTGACTTCTGGAGAATCTTTACTAGTATCTATAACAAGGGCAAATCTGTTGTTCCATCTCTCTTGTATGGTTCAGATTTTGTCACCTCATCTAAAAACAAATCTAAATTGTTTGCTAAGAACTTTTCATCAATATTATTTCTTGATTCCATTAGTTGCGTTCTACCTGATATAACTGACAAAAAGATTGATTCATTGCTTGACATTCGTATCACTCCAGCATCTGTATCTAAAGTGATTTCCTGCTTAGATTCTTCTACAGCTCCGGATAACATACCTGTTAGGGTGCACCAAATAACAACATTTTTGAAAAATCTATGCTTCCTTTTAATGTGTTCTATATAAAATAACACTGGATTTAAAAATTTTTTGAATAAAAAATATTTTTAGAGGTCCCCTAAGACCCTTGAACATCAGACGGGTCCCTATAATTATCAAAAAAATAGTTTTTCAAAAGTACATCATATTGGGTCTCAAAAGAAGCGAAGTTATATAAAAGCGTCAATAATATTATCATTTCATAAAAAAATTGTTATTTCAGATTTTAGTGAACAGAAAATGACATTTTTTAAAGTAAAAACAAAAAATTTAACAAGACTTTTTGATTATAATTTTTTTTTAGTAATGTTTTTTTAGAAAATAATGATTATTTTTAAAAATTTTATAATTTTGCTTCTTTTGAGATCCAACATGATATACTTTTGAAGAACTATTTTCTTGATAATTATAGGGACCCGTCTGATGTTCAAGGGTCTTGAGGGACCCCAAAAAATATTTTTTATGCAAAAAATTTTTTAATTCAGTGTTATTTTATCATATAGAACACATTAAGGGGGTGGCAGCATAAACTTTCCAAAAATGTTGTTATTTGCGACTCCCTAATACCTGTTATAGTCATGCAGATATGTTCTACGGAGCTGATGTCTATACTTTCAAAACTATTTTTTAGAAAGCGGCATCTGTTATCCCTATTTTTCAAAAAGTCTGGAAAGTGATCTGACTTGTCTAACTACCATCCCATTAGTCTTCTTCCTATCATAAGCAAGGTTTTAAAGTCTCTAATTAACAAACACTTAACCTCTCATCTTGAATCTAACAACTTACTTTCTAATCATCAATAGGGATTTTAATCTTGTTCTACAGCTGATTTGCTAACAGTAATAACCGATAGGTTTTATTGTGCATTAAATAGATGTGTAAGGCTATCGATCTCACTTCTGCTACAGCATGGGGCTCTCAGTGGCTGGTGAACTATAACTCATAGAAAAATCAATTTTTTTTAGCTAACCGTTATCTTCCTACATTTATGAATGGTAATGTACTCGAAAAGTCATCTACCCTTCATCTTCTAGGATTAACTCTTCTGATCTTTCTTGAAAACCATATATTTAATCGATTGTAAAATTAGCATCTGCTAAGGTTGTATCTCTTTATCGTGTTTGCCACTTACTCCGGATTCTATTGTTTATCTCTATAAATCTCAAATCCGTCCTTCTATGGAATACTGTTGCTATATCTGGGGCGGATCTTCCAATGATGCCCTTTCTCTTTTAGATAAGGTGTAAAAACGAATTGTAAACATAGTTGTACCTGCTCTTGCAGCCAACCTCTAACCATTATCAAATTATGGTAATGTTGCTTCTCTTTCTCTTTTCTATAAATACTAAAATAGGTACTGCTCTAAAGAGCTAGCATCTCTAGTGCCATCTACTAAAATTCATTCTCTTGTTACCCGTCAATTAAGTCTCATCCTTTTACTGTAACTGTTCCTAAGTGCTCTAAAAATTTTTATTCGTTCAGTTTTTTATGTTGATCATCGGTTCTTTGGAATTCGCTTCCTTTTTGTTGTTTTCCTGATTCATATAATTTGTGATCTTTGAAGTCGTCTGTCAATTGTTATCTTGCTCTATAAAATTCATTTTTTCTCTTCCTGTAACTTCCAACTCTAATAGTGGCTGCTTGCAGCCTTGTTGGAAGTGAAGATTCCATTTTAAAAAATATTTCCTTCTTAAAATGTATTATGAAAAAAAATTTTAATAAAATTTTATTAATGAGAAAAAAAAATATTTACACTTTACCTGACGATTATGAATCATCAGGTAAAGTATGTGTTGTAAAAACTTGTTTACAACATTTATTAACATCAGTTACTCTGAATTGTAATTTACAACAATTAGTTTCATGCTACTCAAAAAAATATTTTCCATTAACAATTGCAAACTATCTCCTGACGGTCACAACTACTAAAAGAAAACATCTTGAAAGCATACAAAAGGCCCCTAAAAAGTCTTAAAAATTATTTAAACCTTGAAGCGAAAAGCATGACAACTAATTTAAACACAAATAATTTGCCAAATCAGAAGCATTCGTTATAATAAAAGATCACAAAAACAAATTCCAAAATCAAGAACCTTGCCGCTTATTAAAATTTTATTCAAATAATTGCAAAATAACATACTGGTAGATTTATAGATTTTAGACTCTATCTAGAATCATTAATAAAAATGATTTAGGTCTTTACCAAGATGGATTAATGATAATGCATAACAAAACTGCTTAACATCAGATTAAATAAGAAAAAGCATAATTGCAACATTCAGAAACATTAAATTCCAAATAGTTATATAAATCAACCTAAACAATGTTAATTTTCAGCAAAAAAAATAAATATATATACCCTGCGCAATCGCGGAAAGAATTGGTGGATGCTTTTTATTAGTTTTAATTATTTTTTATTGTTTCTTTATATGTCATAAGACATACATATATATAACTCTAAAAATATATATAAAAAGTCGATATACATAGCCCGCTACATAACTAACTCATAGCCTGCTCATAGTTATTACAAAGCCTGTGGGTTAACCACACGCTAAATCGCAAGTTACATTGCCTGCGACACAACTACTAAAATGCCCGCGGGCTACCAGGGGTATATATATATATAACATAAACTGATAGTTTAGATTAGCACTCTGATGTCACACTGAAATAGCCTGCTGCTAGGGGCTTCAGTATACATTGACTGACAAATAGCCTGACTCGCAGCCGAGTGCTGCTACATCAACTGAGGGTTTGGCATGGGCAGTAATCCTTTCTTTCATTATTCTTCATTTTTTTCTTCTTTTTCTAAAAATGCGGTATGCTATAAAGATAAGCCAAAGTAGTGAGCAAATGCTTATCTAAACAAGCTATAAAAGATATATATTGTTTATGTTAAGAACTTTCTTAAACAAAAACACAAAACAGTTCTTATATCTTAACCCTTTGACTGCAGCAAGCCAAAATATTGGCTATTTAAAAGGTCTTCAAAACTGTGACCTTTAGCACTAAAATATCAATTTTCAGTGATAGTACAGTTTATAGATAGTACCACTGAATAGTGTATATACTATACTGTGAAAATGAGCAATTGTTTTTTATCGTTTTAGTTGAATTTTTCTGAAAAAATTTTTAGTTGAATTTTTCTGAAAAAATTTTTAGTTGAATTTTTCTGAAAAAATTTTTAGTTGAATTTTTCTGAAAAAATTTTTAGTTGAATTTTTCTGAAAAAATTTTTAGTTGAATTTTTCTGAAAAAATTTTTAGTTGAATTTTTGAAAACATCTTTTAATTTTATTACACAGTCAAAAAAAAAAAATTTTACATTGCTTTTACACATTTTAATCTATGGTGGAAACTGTTTTTATGTAATGAATTAGTTTGTAAATAAAAATTCTTTAGAAAAAATTTTCTTTAAAAATTATTGCAAAAGGATTTAAAATTTTTTTTGAAGTCATATTTAATTTGAAGTTTTTAAATTAAAATAAATTATTCAACAATATTTAAAGTTTCGCAAATACAGTTAACATGTTTTTAGCAATAATTAATTACAACTTAAACTAAATAAATGCTCATAAACAATACCCAAAAACAGTTTTAAATGTTCCAAGATAATAAAGCCTTAATGTAAATTGCTGAATGGGTATGTGAAATGGCTATTTTGTATGTAAAATGCATACAGTGTAATGCTTCATAACAAGGTCTGCCAATTGAATTTAGCTTTCATGAAGTCTTTTTGGACCTATGTCTTTTCCATCACAGAAAATGTGTGTTTCTTGAATTGTGGCAACTTTTAAAGTTAAAGTTAATGAAGTATAAGTAAACAAGAAGTATTAAGGTTTGTAGCTATATGGTAGAATCCTTAATGATCAGTTGATATGTTGCCTACTGACTGTGAGATTTTTATATTATTTCACAGGGAGTAACACAAAAACTAAAATATGTTTAGGTGTGTTTTTAGGTAAGTTTTTTTTTTGTTTTTGTTTTTTTCTGTTAATAAAGTAGTTGAATAAATTTTCATAATTGATTTATAAAAAAAAATGAAACAGGTTCATTTAAAATAAAAATGAAACAGGTTCATTTAAAATAAAAATGAAACATCATTTAAAATAAAAATGAAACAGGTTCATTTATTGAGTAAAAGTAATGAAAACTACTAATTTATTAAAGATAATTTTTTATCAGTATTGAATATGGCCACCAATAAATAAATAGGTTCACAACTGCAGTTTAACTTGAATGTTTATGTCATTTTTGTCATGTTTGGAGTACTATTGGAGTACAAGCTTATTGGTATATATCTGCAAGAATTTTTTATTGAAATTTATTATTAGAACCCTATTGTCTCTATGATGCTTTTACAGCATCTTATAAATAATTAGTAGTAAATTTAATAAAAACCCAAGAGAAATTGAAACTTACTACATTTCAATTTAGAGTGGTAAGACATGGCAAGTTGTTGATCTTCCTGGACACGAAAGAGTTCGAGCTAAGTTTTTGTACAAGCATAAAGATGGAGCAAGGTTTGAATCTTGAATGTTGTTTGAGCAATGTTTGAATTTTTCTTTCCACTTTTTATATGGTACATTTTTATTTTTTAAAGTTTTATAAAACTGTTTAAAGAAAAACTACTTTAATAAAATTTTTATTCTAAACAAACATTTTTCTTAAAGAGAATTTGTTATTGACAGTGTTGGTTTTTATTCTAAATAAACATATTTTTCTTAAGGGTTTATATTTTTATTGACCGTGTTGGTTTTTTATTAAAAGCAAATTTTTTTTTAGGGGGATAATATTTGTTATTGACAGTGTTAATTTTCCAAGAGAACTTCGTGATGTTGCAGAGTATGTATTCTGATAATTTTATTATGTTTTTAAAAATACATTTGTATTCATTATTTTGATTCAAAACATTAAAATTCATTTGCCCTTTTAAAACTTTAGAAGTCCTTAAATTTATATTTTAGCTTTTTTCATAGAAACTTTATGTATAGATCGCTTTTACGCAAAAATTTATTTTATTTTTATTTTTAAAACCTCTTTTATGCAAACTTTATGAGCTCCTATATAAATATACTCAAAGTATTTTACAAATTTTTTTAAGTACGTTTTTTTTTTCATAAATGAATATATGTGTATTAGAGTTATGAATTTTTTTCAACCCCATGCTCCTGTACTGTAGTTTGATGAACTTTTACCTAAAAAGCACAAAATGAACTATTAATTACGTATCTTTTGAAAAAAATTCAACCCGCCATTGAAAAATCGATTTTTACATAAGTACTACTATGTATTCAAATGTATTTAGAATGTCATAGTCATGTAATACAATAAATTTTCAATCCAACAATGACTAAGACCATTGACCTTGCTCTTGCTTGTTGCATAGAAGGAATAGGTGTAATTTGTCTTTATTTTTGCATGGCGAATACATTTCCTTCATTACTTTGATTGCATGCTCTGCGCATTGATTACTTCTGGGGCTCTGTAGTATGGATGGCTCTCGCTTCCAGTGATTTTTCAAACAGCTTAAAGCTTTTTTGTATGGATTCAGTACTTCAGCCAAGTTATTTAACTTGTTTTCATTGTACAGTTGGTCTGTAAACCAATGGACTGCCCAGCCATACAATATAAATCGACATTGTTAAAGGAATTAAAGTGAAGGCCAGGATCACTAGTATAGCTCTGGAATTCCACCTCGCATTGCTGATGTTGGGTAGTTTCTGAAACCTGATCAATGGAAAATGTCCCTTTTCATCAAAAAATCAGACCACTTTAGTGAGATGAAATAAAAATTTCATATCATCTCTCCAGCCTGATGTTTCGAGAATTACTTCTATTCCGTTATCAAACTGTGTTTTCAGTTGTTCGTACTCCTTCAACAGTTGAGATACAAATGGATATTTGATGTTCAGTAATCGTGTTTTACTTCTAAGTTCTTCATCCATCACCAAACAGAGGATTCTATCTAATTCATGGTGTTGACAACTGATAAACTGAGATTTGTTGATGCATTTCTCTGTGAACATTCGTTGCAATATTACAACAACACCATTCTTTTTTCCAGTGTTAACGCTGGTGGCATCTGCAACAATCATCTGTATTGAATTCCATAGGTGAAATTCATTAAGGACTTTAGAAATTCCTTGAACAATAGTTTTTCCCTGCCATCTACCAAGTCCAGGACATCCAATTTGATTTCTCTTCTTTCATTTTTAAGGATGACCACTTGATAATCGATTTGATTGTTTTGCTTGCCATCAAAGTGTATGGACTAATTTTCCGTATGCAACTTTTCAATCATTCCTATTTTTCAGCTTGATTGCCTCTTTGATATAGCTGATTGACATGGAAATGGGATGTCAATGCCTTCACAAGCCAATTGCTTGCATATCTTAACAGCTTTGTTTGTTGATACTCTTGTGTAGGTCACCAAGTTGACTGCAATTTTGCTTTTATGATGTTTTCTGCTCAGTGTAGGGAGTAGTCTCATTTTCTTCTATATCGTCGTTTTCATATTCACTATCGTCAGCCTGTCAGACTCATTAAAACCAGGATAGTAAGATGATGAGTTGGATGACCGATTAGAAAGTTTTTGTCTTTTAGAGGGATGGATTGTTTCTTTACTGGCCACTTGGCCTGTAGAGTATCCCACTGCTCTTTTGCATTCCACTTGGAGATGGTACAATCACATGTCCTCAGAAGATAACCATGTTCCATACACTTCAGTAATATCAAAAATTTCATCAAGGGGTTCGTACCTTCCCTGCTTGACACATTCATCATAACATTTCAGTATTTTATCAAGCTTTGGTTGTATAACTTGATCAGATACATGAGGAAAATTCAGTTTATTCTTCCACAATTTGGCGACTTCTTTGGAAATTTCTGCTATTCGCTCCTTTCTATCTTTGATTTTCGGTCCAAGGAAATGGTAGCGTCAGATAATTTGCTTTTGGAGAGGCATTCTGCACTTTTCTTCCAGTGAATATTCTTTCAAAGGGATCATTCTTCTTTTATGAGAATCTTCAAATTTTACCAGATTACTGGTCCAGACATCCATGTTCTTCTGAATGCTACTATCGCTAGGCTTGTACTTTGCCATGTGTTGCTTCTGTAATAACTAAAAATTGGATAAGCCGCTATATATACACAGTCTAAATCTTTATATATATATATCTATATATATATATATGTGTATATATATATATATATATATA
>NC_088928.1:26255000-26472500 GCF_038396675.1 Hydra vulgaris | reverse complement strand
ATTATTAAAAAAAAAAAATTCCGGTCTTGCATTTTAATTTTTACTTTTTGTCAACAAAATATCGAAAAAACTTTCGGACAACATGTAAGGGTTGTATATATATATATATATATATATATATATATATATATATATATATATATATATATATATATTGAATCTACTTTATGTTCGATTGTCTGAGTTTTCAATCTACTGTTTATTGCGGTGTGTACTTTATATATTTTTTGGTAATTTGTATCGAAGCCGGTTCGAGTGGATGGAAGAAAAATGGGTGGTGGGATGTTCATTTGGCACCTTAGAGTAAGTACAATACAAATGACAAGTAGAAAATAAAACAAACACAAATTGATTTAAAAAAAGATGCAAAAAGACCATAACGTCTTGTCACTCGAAAAAAAATTTTACAAATTATTAACATGAATCATACCAAAAAAACTTGCAGATAACCATAAGATGTAGAAATTACATTAAATACAGTTATATTTATCATTAAAATAATTTAATAAGTAATAAAAATATAAAGTAAATATACATATAAATAAAGTAAATATACATATAAGATTGGTAAAGAAAATTGCTTTTTTATTACAGGATCAAAGTATTATATGAGCCCATGAGATGCATAGAGGTATAAGTCACTTTTTTCAATATTTTGAGTTATTGCCTTGAATGGGTAGCATTTTGTTTATTCTATTACATGGCAGAGTGGTATAAGTCTAATGATATCGATAATGATGCTTATTTAATGCTTATTCGTGCGTGTTTGCACAGAGTTCGCGAAAGCTATTAAACCAAAGTTAATTGCGAGAAAGAGTCGTAATACTTTTTTAATAATTCAATGAATGTGTATGCAAATATCTTTGAACACTTTAAAATATGTAATGTTAAAAATTATATCAAGTTTTAAAATTTTATTTTTACTTGAAAATTGCAATGCGGCATCATCTCTTTAACGGAAAAAAAAAGGCATAACTTTAATAACTGTAAACACTTTTTAACTTAAGTGTTTTAATTTAATGGGTTTCAAACTTGAATTTTTTTTTCCAATTTCATATAGGATTCTATAGGATTTTTTTACTAGGGTAGCCGTTTTATTCAGTCTTACGTTTATTTAAAACTATTTTTTCCCGTCTTTTGTTTATTTAATACTGTTAAAAATTATTAGTATTGTATGTCTTTGCGGATGAAATGGTTAGTTCGCTGCATTCAAATCCTACCACTCGCACATTTATTTATTATTTGAATCTTTTCCAATTTTTTTAAATACAAAATAAAGCATTTCTAAAGTTCTATAATTTAGGTAAAGTTCTATTATATACATACCATATATTAAGATATTATATACTATTACAAACAAAGAGAGAGATTTTTTAGAAAAGTTTCTAAAAACATCAAAAATCGGGAGAAATTTGTTGCGTATATGTCACGATAGAAATACTTATGTTAAAGCTCAAGGAATAAGTTAAGTCAGCACATTGAAGAGACAACTTTCTTTCTCATAGGAAAAAGGATTTTACATTCAAACTTTTATTTTCTTAATATTTAATTAACGAAGAAAAAGTTCTAATAAGCTTTCGGATGGTCTGAAAAGAATAATTTAAAACTTAATAACAAAAAAAAATGAGTTCGTACCTGTTTGTTTTTTTATAATAGTTTACAATTTTACAATAAGACATTATTATGTATAGGACATTATTCGTAAACTCAAAACAAAGAATTAAAAAAATATATATATTTTACCACTTACTAAAAATTATTTAAATAAAACGATTATATAAAAAATAAGAATAGAAATGGTCGACTCACCATGACCATTATCATAGGGGTCATGGTAAATCCATGGTATGTTTTAGTTTCTTCTTGTAGTCCCAATAAAAATAGCATTAATAATAATAATATATTTGGTACTGAAATAATGGTTGATTAAAAAGATTCAAAAAATGCAATATAAATTATTATTTGACACAACGCATCAGTGCATCAGTGACGTATTTCTCATTCCAGTAATAACTCTCAAAAGTTAAAATTCAATAAATACTTAAGGTATCACCCAAGCAGCATAATTTAATTGCACAGCGTATTTCTTATTGTTAAGCCAATATTTTCAGCTAACTTTATGTTGGCGTCGTATGGACATATAACCCCTGGTGACAAAAATTTGGCACAAAATAAATACAGACAGTAATAGCACAACTAAAAGTTTAAATGATCAAAAAATATTGTACAGAATATTAAACAATATATTAGTTTTTTATTTTCGGGACTGCAATAATGATTTCTCGCCATTACGACGTACGGCGTCAACTTTTTTGTATACATGTTCACACATGCCTTGTACAAGATTTTTATCAATTTTTTTTAAACAAAGAGTGGATTTTTTTTTTGCAGCTGATCTTCACTTTCAGCTTCCCAATTGTTTTCATACACGCAGCCTTTAAAGATTGACCAGAAATCTTTAATTGGTCGTAATTCTGGGACACATGCTGGATTATCAAATTTTGTTACATAACAAAATTTGATAATCCTACATTGTGTGATCATTCCTACATTGTTTTTACAATGTAGGAATGATAACACTTGAATTTATTTGCAATTTTTTTTGTTAAAATTCCAGACTGGTTGTTCAAAAGACCTTTAAGGCGATTGATGTTCCCAGCAGTCATAATTTTTGGTTTACTGCCTGATTTAGGCTTAAGAGACTTTGGCTCATTGTTCTTCCACTTTGCCATATAACGTTTAATGGTTCTTTCAGGGTGATTAGAGGCAACAAAATACTCTACGAGGCTCTCATTTCAGCGTTAGGATGCAAATTACAATAGTTGTACACTTGTTCAATTAATGTAGTCGACTTCATTTTTGGATAACTTTTTTATTAATTAATCTAAGTAAACAAAACTTTTAGTAAAAGATAAGCAACACTTTATAAACAAAATAACTAAAAAATTAAGACTGGATAACTAAAAATTCAATAAGTTTTAGCTTATCAAAGATTGTGCCAAATTTTTGTCACCAGTGGTAATTCGGCTGCCTATTATGCCTACGCTGCACAGTGGGCGAGTGACTAAACAAAGGTATAAAATAAAAAAATAATTAATAATAATAATGAATAGATTAACTATGTGGTTGAAAAGTTTGTAAATTAGAAAAAAAGAATTATAAAGAGAACAATATTGTTTACAAAATCTACGTTCATAAGGGGATATTCAATAATATCGTAGACATATTAAATAATATCTACGATATTATTGAATATCCCCTTCTGCATATCTGTAATTTGTTTTTAAAAAATAGGGTATTCCCTGATCAGCTAAAGCTAGAAAAAGTTGTTCCTATTTTTAAAAGCGGAGATGATTCTATAGCTTCTAACTACAGGCCTAATTCTATTTTACCATGCATTTCGAAAATATAACAGCGCATAATGCACAATAGAACTGGTAAACCACCACCTGCTAAATAATAACCAATATGGTTTTCAAAAACACCATTCAACAGAATACGCTGAAGCCAAACTTGTCAACGAAATTTTAAATGGGTTTGACAACAATAAATACACTCTTGGGGTTTTTCTCGATCTTCCAAAAGCGTTTTACACAGTTGACCACCAGATTCTTCTTTATAAACTGTATAATTATGGAATAAGAAATAACAATTTAAAATGGTTTCGCTCTTACCTTAATAATTGGAAACAAGTTTTATCATATAACAACACTGTAACACGACTTGAAAACATTACTTATGGGGTCTTACAAGGATCAATTCTTGGTCCATTGTTATTCCTCGTTAACATTAACGATATCTTCTCATCTTCTAACATACTTAACTTTGTTCTTTTTGCTAATAACACACAAGTATTCTTTAGCCACACAAACATTAGCCTATTATTTAACACTGTTAATCAAAAACTTGAAAACCTGAACGAATGGTTTAAGGATAATAAACTCTCTCTAAATGTCGAAAAAAGTAAATATATTCTTTTTACAAAATTATCAAAATCTGAAACCCTCCTCTTAAAACTATCTGATTTAATAATTGATAAAACTAAACTTAAAGGAGAATACTTAATCAAGTTTTTATGCGTAATTCTTAATGAACATATTAGCTGGAGTAATCATATCAAAGTAATACAAAATAAAATATCTAAAATTATTGGTATTATGTATAAAACAAAACATCTCCTGAACACAAATTGTTTAAAAAATATTTATTTTGCATTTATTCATAGCTACATCAGCTACGACAACATTATCTGGGCAAGTTAAATAAGATCTACAAAATACAAAAACGAGCAAGTCACTTGATATTAAATCATACTAGTTCAAAAGGGCTCAAAACTCAAACTTGAGTTTCCGAAGAAACCCTTTTGGGCGATTAAAGTACACATGCTCCCATTTCAAAAAATGCAAAAATTGAAATCAAACTATTTCGCCGAAAAAGAAACATTTTATGAAGAAATGCCGGTTGACATAATTATTTTATGAAGAAATGCCGGTTGACATAATTATTGAAAAAAATAATTTTTACCCATTCTAAAGTGGAAATACCATCCAAATGTTTCTATATGGAGCATATTTGAGTGTTTAGAAATTAACTTTAACGTTATTGTGTTTAAAAGTTTATAAAAATTTTTCTTTTTATTAAGATTTTCACTCATTCCTAAAAAATCTAGTATAAGAATGTTAATATTCAAAGATCCTAAATTTTCAATGTATATTTCTAAACACCTCATTTGTAATTTCAAAGTATAAGTAAATATAACCGGACAGAAATAATGTTTTTTGAATTAAGCTAAAAATGCTAAATTTGTAGTTTGCACAATGTCATGATAAGGGTGGCAATCTGGCAAAATGCTTTTTTCTCTTTTTTCGGGAAACGGCTTTGACCCTTAGTTGCTTTGATATATGAATTGTGTCAAATCAAGTTATTTCATTAAAAATTCCTAACTCAGCAAAATTCCATGATGATTGCAAAAAAACTGTTTGTTTTCTCTGTACGAGAAAGTCTGAAAGAGTTTTAACCTCCTTCTTGATTGAGCGAGTCAAAGAAATATTTTCTGATGAAATTGATTTTGCCGATCAATGGGTTCTCATGGAAGTTTGTGATCGCTGCAGAGTTAACCTTCAAAAAAGGCACAATGGCGAAAATGTGACACTTTTAAGTCTTTTTAATTTTAAAAATCTGAGAAAAGATGTTCAGACTGTTTAACAATCATTAGAAGAGGTTTTCCACTTACTTGCAGTAAATCTACCTTCAGGGTGAATATGAAGCTGCTTTCATATAAAGATTTGAAGGTTGGAGAGCAGATTGCATCATCTGTAATTCTTTCAAAAGATACATCTCCCCATGGAACCAATAAGAAGATCTGGGGGTGGAAGACCATTGCCTATAACACAAGGCATTGTTTTGGAAGATTTATTTTTTATAATAGAGATATGTTTGTAATTTCATCTATGAATTTAAACAAAAAACTAATATTATGATTTTTTATCAACTTCCCATGGACAAGCTTTTGTTTAAAGGAATACAATAATACTTACCTTTGTACCAAATTGATGAAAATTAAAAGAAAGTTCAACATAGAATGGACTATTTTATTTTTTTAACTTCTACTACGTTTTTAGGCCCTGCATGTCAAAAGAAACTCTTCAAAAAAGAATGTGAGTTGACTGCCCAAGATTTAGTGCATGTGCAATCTAACACAGAGTAATTCCATGTCAAAACAACCAGGCCATGCAACCCTATGTCCTTGGATTTTCTTTATATTTTTACCATAATTAGTACATTATAAAATAAGATAAATCATCAAATTTCAAGGTCTAATGCCAAACGGTTTGTGAATAATGGTTATTTTAATTTCGGCTGCAATTATTGTTTTGGTCATTTTCCGCCATTTTTAAATTTACATTTCTCCTTATAAAACCAAGTCTTTAAACATGTGAATTCTAAAAATAAGTGACTTAGTTAATCTCAAGGTGAGGAATTTGAATATATAAATAAAAAACTCATTTTATAATTAAAAAGTACCTAAATATTAATTATAAATGTTAAAATAATGGACACCTGCCCCAGTAAAATTTTAAGGTGCGCGGTAAATTTTTTAAGCTCAAAATTTCAAATTAGATCATTGTATGTTTGAAGAACATTGTGTGAAAAAATCATTTTTGCCAAATACATAGTTTAAAAATTAAATGAAAAATATCACAAACAAAGCAAATATAGTATATTTCGCTTATCGTAGTGTTCAAAATAATTAAAATTGATGCATACTTGAATTGATATACAATTTTTTATAATATATCCATTAAAAAATTATTGATTTATAAATATATACTTATTAATTTTGTAAAAATCTTTTTTTGAAAGTTCATATTTGTCTGATCTTATTGTTGGTGCATTACTAATGTTATTACATTGGTGATAGGTATCCAACGATAATCATCCCTTTTCAGCCATAAAAACCATTCAGATGGACCGTGTGGATGCATAAACTTTATTTTTATATTATTATATTCTTCATTTTTTTCTTCGACTACTGCAATCCACCAAAACGAGTCATATGTACATGCGTAATATTCGTACTTCTGCATTAGCTCAAAATTTACTAAACTTAAATTTTGGTTACTTGATTTTTAGTTATATTAATAGATTTTGGATTTATATCGTTACTAGTTTTTTTAAATAACATAGATGTTTTCGAAACTGGTATGGAATGGTGAAATCCTCGAGTTCCTGGTATTGTTTTTCCCTTCTCAAATCGTTTTTTTTGCGTAGCTCTAACTTTAACCTTAGTTTCTTTATCAATTTTTAAAAACTTTATTGTGAGCATTTTTTGAGTGCAAAATTCAAACATTGCATCAATTGTTAGTATTTGATTTTTCTTTGGACGTTGCAAACTTTCTCTTGCTATTGTTCGTATTACTGTACCGCCTATTGCATCGCAAGAAGATTTGCCGTGACTGGTTGCAAAAAATATCCATTCAGCTTCAAATAAAAAATCTTCTGAGTGATGGCATAGATTTAGAAAATTTTTATAATTTTTATACAATCCTCCACATCCATCAGAAAAGTTATACAATTTGAAAATTAAACACACTTATAACTGAAAACAAACCTTTTTCATTAAATGTTTATTGAGTTAAAAGTTTATATCCCATTTCATTGCATATAAAAGAAGAAATGCATTTTGATGATAAACGCATACGCACACTGAGTGAGAACCTGAGGCTCCAACACTTACACACCACTTAGGACGCAGACTGCAAAATTTAGAAATTCCAAGATTAATCCCTGGATTTATAACTTTAAATTGGCTGTACAATTCTTTCATGTTACACAATAGCAATCGTTTTTGTACTTGTATTCTGTTATTTTTTCCTTTTTCAACACTTACATAATCTTTTTTATCAGACATTGTTTGTGAGTATTCATCATCTTCATAAAAACTTTGAACAATGGAGACAATATTAAGTGGAACACTTTTTCCAATTTTATCCAATAGGAGTAAAAGTATGCCACTCTCCTGTTTCATACAACGTGCTGTTCGAAAAGCATTCACACTAACTTCAAAGTAGTTAGAAGCATAGTCTCTAGACCAAGATTCAGGAGTTAAAGTGAGAATTTTTAATTTATTTTTATAGTCAGAAGCATTTATCTTTTCTTTCATCAATAGTGTCAGTTTATCCAGATCAGATGCTTTATTTTGATCTGTTTTCGAATAAGACGCAATAGAATTATCTATAAAATGCGAATTACTTATTCCATAATGGGCTGCTAAATCTTCACCAATCTTTTTTATTGATTTTTTATATTTTTTCATTGTAGATGCAACACGTTGATGTAAAGCAACAGAATGTAAATTAATAGGAGATTCTCCTAAAAATTCAAGGGATAAATTAATATGAGTAAATGGTTCATCTTCTTCTGTCAATATTTCATCTACTTCATTTTCACAAGGGTGTTCTACTGATAAAACTGCCTTTAACTTACAGCTAGCACATAACTTCCACCCAGGTAAAACTCTTAATCCTAATGACTCAGAGTGTCTAGCCAACATTAAAGATATTGTAAATTTACCTAAAAAAAAACCCGGATATTTAAGATACGTGTTGTATACTTTTACAGATAGTATTCATAAATTTGAAATCAAATTACCTTTTATTTTTTTTTATGCACTTTATAAACATCACAACAGTTGCCATTTTTCTTTTCAAATCTTTTTTCAAAGTAGTGAAAATGGCGATTACAAATGCTAAATAGTTCTTCACAAGCACGCAACTCAGATCTCCATAAAATGTTTTGACGTATATCAGTGTCTTGGTCATGTAGTAAAAAAATCTCTTTATTTCTAGAATATGAGGTTTTATGGCATTCTGACTTCAAAAATTTACCAATATCACATGAAATCATTTTGATAATGAATTAAAAAATGTTATACTTGTAAATTTAAAAATGCACAAGTACTAATTACATTATTTATATTGGATTAATTGAAACATTTAAACTAGATGAATATGTCTGAATTCAGCAATTAAACTTTAATAATTTGGAAAGACAAGTAAACAAGAAAACAAAAAAGAAATAAAAAAATACATTAAAAAAACTTTCATAACTTAAGAAACACTTCGATTTAGATAGGAATTATCATTTTTCCTAAATTACCATGGCAATATATATACATTTATAGTACAAAAGTAAAATATTTACAAAACTATGTATTTGGCAGAAATGATTTTTTTACACAATGTTCTTCAAACATACAATGATCTAATTTGAAATTTTAAGCTTAAAAAATTTACCGCACACCTTAAAATTTTACTGGGGCAGGTGTCCATTATTTTAACATTTATAATTAATATTTAGGTACTTTTTAATTATAAAATGAGTTTTTTTATTTATATATTCAAATTCCTCACCTTGAGATTAACTAAGTCACTTATTTTTAGAATTCACATGTTTAAAGACTTGGTTTTATAAGGAGAAATGTAAATTTAAAATGGCGGAAAATGACCAAAACAATAATTGCAGCCGAAATTAAAATAACCATTACTCACGAACCGTTGGGAGTTAGTCCTTGAAATTTTGTGATTTATTTTATAATGTGCTAATTATGGTAAAAATATAAAGAAAATCCAAGGACATAGGGTTGCATTTTTTGAAAAAAATTGGTTGTTTTGACGTGGAATTACTACCCCAGTATTGTCAAATACAGGAATTAAAAAACTTGCTACAACTCTCAATCAAGCGTCAAAATCCAAAATAGTTGAGACCTGTGAGAAATTCTCTCAACATGGTTACGTCAGTTTCTTGTAGGCATTGCTAAAGATGTTCCAGAAAATTATGAAAATCTGAGAACAATCCTGAACCTCATTACACCAAATAATGTGAAATACTTTGTTTCATGTGACATGAAAGTAGCTAACATCCTGTGTGGATTGCACAGGATGCTAGCTATAGACTCAAAGAATCTGTCCTTCAAAGGCAATCTTTGTACTTTTGAAGCACTACGGAAGTGTTCAAAACCTTTAAAAATGCTGGCAAGGATCTAAAAAAAAGCAAAGCAGCTCAAAAATGTCATTCATGATCCCCTTATCTCTGTGGAAGACGGAATGCTTGTCTTAGACATTATTCCTCCAATAGAACTTCATCTACTCCCGGGTGTTGTTAATCACCTCTACAAAGCACTGAAAGACCGCTGTTCAAAGGCTGACGAGTGGCCATCAGCTCTTCACATAAAATGTCAGCCTTTTCATGGAGGTCAATTTGCTGGGAATGAGTGTCACAAACTTTTTAAAAACATTGATGTATTGCAACAGCTTGCTGAGGAAAATTGCGCTTTTGAAACATTTCCCATCATTGACACATTCAAGAAATTTGATTCTGATGTGACAGCTTGCTTTGGCAGTGCACTGGATGAAAGCAATATTGATAAAATCAACAGCTTTAAAAGCTCCTATATTCAACTTATGATGGTCAGTGTCACTTCAAAAGTTCATTCAGTTTTTTATCAAATTCAAGACTTTGTTGCTCAGAGAAAAGAGTCTTTGGGGCGTTACAGCAAACAAGCAACTAAGTCTATTCATCACAGCTTCAGTGTTCATTGGACTAGATTTAAAAGGCCCTCTCTTCACCCAGAATATGAAATGAAATTGGAAGCATTAGTGGTCTAATTTAACAGCAAACATTTGTAGAATGTAAAAAGAAAAAATCAATGTAATTTTTATTTGTTTGGAAGAATAAATGCGAATTAAAATTGTTTAGTGTTTATCATTTTAACTAAAACCCATACACATAATAACGGTATGTTCCAGCAAACAAATATGCTACATATAGAAACATTTGATGGTATTTCCAGTTTAGAATGAGTCAAAATCATTTTTCAATAGTTATGTTAACCGGCATTTCTTCATAAAATGTTAAAAATTCAAAATCAATTTTCTTTCTCGGACAAAATAGTTTGATTTTAATTTTTGCATTTTTTGAAATGGGAGCATGTGTACTTTAATCCCCCCAAAGGGTTTCTTCGGAAATTCAACTTCAAGATTTGAGCCATTTCGGACTAGTGTGAAATACAAATAAATACGCTAGTGCCAGACCACTACTAAGAGAAATTGGAGTGCCTAATGTCTGTGAAATAAATATTCTTAATATACTTATTTTTATGTCTAAGTTTAAAAACGGTATGCTACTAAGCATTTTCCAAACTTACTTTTTTACTTTAAACCACAAATACGAAACTAAATACTCAATAAATAACTTTATTATACTAAAAACATTATCAAAACAAGCTGATTTTTTGATATCTTGCCGAGGGCCGCGGTAATGGAACTTGCTTTTAACAAGTAATATAAAAACGTGCAACAAAACAACCCTTATTTGATTTTGATACAAAGCAATTACTATACTATTATTAAAAACTTTTGATGATCTTAATTATCTAATGTCTTATAAATTGACGCAACATTCTTATTATATTGTATGGTACTTAAAACATGCATGATATTATTTTATTTTACAATAATAAAGCAATTTGCAAATGCAATATTTTATTATATCTTACGCAAATTGTAGATGGAATATAAAACAGATTTATTTAGTTTTGTATGTATATATGAACGGACATACATTTGTGTGTATGTGTATGTGTGTGTATGTGTGTGTGTGTGTGTGTATGTGTGTGTGTGTATGTGTGTGTGTGTATGTGTGTGTGTGTATGTGTGTGTGTGTGTGTGTGTGTGTGTGTATGTGTATGTGTGTGTATGTGTGTGTGTGTGTATGTGTATGTGTATGTGTGTATGTGTGTGTGTGTGTGTGTGTGTGTGTGTGTGTGTGTGTGCGTGTATGTGCGTATGTGTGTGTGTGTGCGTGTATAATAAAAATAAAAGTAGAATAAAAAAGAGAACTAAAAAAATAATAAGAAGAAGAAATTATTAATTTTTTTTTTTCTGCAAATAGTAAATTGATTGTTAAATCAGTTTTCGCATTAGTTTCTTTTTTCCTTTTCATTTTTATCGGCTGAATTTTTTAGTTATATTAACGGGGATGGATGATAAGACCATGTCTTCTGCCAGCTCCGGTCGAAACTTTAATGTTATATTTTTATGTTGTAAAAACATTGTAAAAGCTTATTTTTTAATGGCAAAATGAAAAATAAAAAAAACAGATACATCAATTGTTCTTAAAATATCTTACTCATATTTTAAATATGCAACTCGTTTTTTATCGCCAAGTTGTAAAGGTATTTGGGCTCAAATATTTAGTATTTAGGGTAAAATCCCTAATATTGTTAAAAAAAAAAACTGTTCAAAAATATGTCAACCAACTCTATAAAGAAGCGTATTTTCATATAGATTTTAGAAAACATATTTCTCGTTAATATCTATTGACAAAAAAAATTTAACATAATATTTCTCAGCAATAATACAAAAAGTACTTATTTTTGTTACAAACGAATATTCTTTTAAAAATCTCTATGAAAATACGCTTCTTTTGAGGCCCAGGGTGACCTTTTATTTTGAAATGTTAGAGATTTAACCCCAAATGCTAAAGATTTAAACCCAAATATTTTTACAACCTGACGTAATGGTAAAAAAATGAGTTGCATATTTGAAGTCAAAATGAGAAATGCTATACAAAAAACAACTTCTTTGCTCGGCACCAAAAAAGAACTTTTTGTTGACCTGTGTTACTGTATATATTGCTACATGCTGCTATTACTACATCTTATATTCAGATGATTTTGAAAATAATTTTATGGTTTTTTACTTCTCCATTATCTCCATTAATGGATATTAATGGAGAAATAAAAAAACTTGGCAAACCTACTATTTGAAGATTCATCATTAAAATCAGCTTCTTGTCAGCATTGAAGTTATGTGAATTTATGAGAATTGCTGAAAAAAGTTCAAATAGCAAAAAATCTGATAACAAAGTTGCTGAGCTAAATTACACTAATAACAAGTTTAAAAAAACTCTTTCATTAGATAATAAGCCCAATATCAAACCCCAATATCAGTGTTAGAGAAAAAATACAAAAATTAAAAATAGCAACTTATATTCAACATGCAATGATGTACGCTTTGCCATCATCCATGAACAAAAGGTTACTCTGCAGCATTCTATTTCCAAGTATTGGTAGATCATACTGAACTACGGTGGTTGGAAGTTCAATATTCGAGCAAAAAATTTAATAAAAATATATAACATTCATATAAGTTACAGATGAGTTGGCAAAGAAAATCTTAGTTCAAGAAGCAAGTTTTATGCCAGCTTTGTACCACTTGAATTGACAGGATTCTCTAGTGGAGTGGAGAAATTATATGGAGAAGTCCACACTCATCATCAACGTTATATTTTCAATTTTTGTGGTCAAGATTTGTAAAGGAGACAACTGATGTAACAAATGCAGAGCTACAACTTCTTCATAACTCAATTAGGAACCTAGCGACAACTTTTGTTCCTGAGTTTGAAAATTTAAGTGTTTCTTGCAGAGTTGATGTTACTGTGATAGATGATAGAAAGGTAGTTACTGAACTATTTGCTGCTACATATCTGTTCAATTTGTGGTTCAACATCAAGTCAAATAAAATATCTTCATAATTTTGCAATTTGCCTTTAACTCCAACCTGATTAAAGTATGGCTCATCAACACTTCGTGCATGGACTCGTTGCAACAATCCATGGATTTGTAGCGACACTTCATCGAATTGTAGCATGGAATATTTTATAAAAGTCAGGTTCAAAGCTAAAGTGAAGAAATCAAATACAAATGCATTCGTAAAAAAATTTAATTCAATTTAGGTTCAGAAATAAAGTTAGGCTGGTGATCCCTAGGTTTGGATCATTAATTAATGCTAATACTTGTATTATTTGTAGAATACATTTAAATGTGTTGTGAAATTTTTTCCCAAAAAATTTCGTAATTGAAGGCTGAGAACAATAATAATCATAAAAAGTTGTACCCCTCTCCCCAAATATGAGGAAAGCTAATGAAGCACAATTTTTTTTCATTTACTAAATTTAAACTTATCGGCAGATTTTAAATTTTATCAAGTAATTTTTTAATATTCGAAATTTTGAAAATTGTTAAATTTCTAAGTGCTACAATTGGTAAACGATAGGGTGTTGCTAATGATGGCGCCCCCTTGGTATACTAAGGTTATAGGTGCTATGTTAACCTAAAAAATCACGATACGCGTTGCGTTGGCATATAGTCGGCTGCTCGTTGCGCCTGCGTCGATATAGTGTATATATAGTTTTGTTAGTAATACATTGGCTCACTCTTGATGCTAAATTGTTGACACTTTGTTGTCTTATTGAAGAGCTATGATTGACGTAATGCATGATTGACGTAATGCATGATTCACTAAGTTAACGTTGCTCTCCTGACATAACAAGTTAAAAAATATTATATCAGAAATTTTTTTAAATCAAAAATTCCGTCAAACAAAAATTGAATTCCTTGATAAAATATAAAGCTTAAATGAAAAATATTTTTCATTTCAGGTTTATATTTATTTTCTTTATTTTTAAAATAAATCAATTGATTTATAATAACTATTATCGCATTTTTGAGCAAATATTTAATTTTCTCAATAAATAAAATATTTAATATTAGATTCAAATTTTTCCAAGAAATGTTTCACAGTAAAAGTTAGTTAAAAGTAATTGCCAAATTCTCTTCGGCTCGCGTATTATTGAAGTGTTTTTATGTCACATTTTATGTGAGGAGACCAGGCTTGGATACATACTTGAGATAAAATCTAATGTATGTTGTGTAGATATTTTTATAAAATATCTACACAACATCAATTTTTTTTTAGTCTGCCAAGTACTTAGTTTTATCATACTGAAGTAGTATCCGATCAATGTATGAATTAATTGCAAAGTGCAAAAAGCTTGATGAAAAAATGAAACCATTTGCCAAATTAGCTCTTCAGGTTCAAAATATTAAACAATCAGTTAATATTCTTGAGCAGTTGTATAATTCATAAAACATTTTTCTGTTTTGTTTATTTTTTCTACATTTTGCACATTTACATAAAACAAGCCGCTGCAGGTAGTTTGATGTTAAAACAAGGTGCTGAGGTAGTTTTATGTTAGGACACCTCAAACGTTCAATAAATGCTGTTTCAAGTTCTATTCGATTGCCGTCAATGTCAATCATTGAATAAAGGCGCACTGACTTATTTGAGTGACCAGCAAGCATGAATTTACATTTTTCGTGGTTGAAAAAAATGAGCTACTTGTTCCATTCAAATCCATTCGACTGCATGATCTATGTCTTTTTGTAGTTTTATCGCATCATCTTCATTAATTTTTATATAAGGCGCAATATTGTCTAGAAGATTGTTTATATAATCCAAAAGAAGAAGTGAATCTAACATTGAACCTTGTGGAACTTCGCTAGTAATAGCTACCCATTCAAACTTGCTATTGCTAATGACCACTCTCTGATTTTGTTTTTTTAACCATCAGTTTCTCACTCAAGTGAGAGGTATATGTTGAGTGACTGCCAATTTGTCAACAAACACCTAATGGTCTTTCTTCTCTGCATGAGAAAGTTTTTGTTTAAACATTTCTAGAATTTCACGTCAATCGGATAACCATTTTGTATATTTGCAACCGTTGTTGCACCTCCATTAGTCTCAAGTAGGACATAAGAATAATGAAGGTGCAGCCTTACAACGTACATAGACTAATGTACGTTGTAAGGCTGAAGTTGAAATTATTGTAAATTAGGTCATATGTGCAGTCTAGTGTTGACAAGCTCTGCTTTGCTGAATTAATCAATTTGATGATTTTTTTTAGAACTCAAACGTCATGATCATGCGGTTGGTATATGCAGTTAAGTAAATAAAGATTATTTGTCCGAAAGTTAAGTTCATTATGAGAATTATTAATTATTTTTTAATTTTTTTTCTTTGCAAATAATTCAGTTAGCTTTAACTTAGCTTTGACCAACAATCTTGATCAACGTGGTGGAATTGGTGTTGAAATTGATTATGGTGAGTACTTAAGGATTGTATTTATTGACTCTTTTTGCTGCTGTTTCAGTTTGACCTGATTGTTATTTGTTGTTGCAAACATACTTCTTGTTTTTGGCAGATTGGTCTGAGTCAATACAGCGCATAGATCCTGTATGATCAATTAAAAGGATTCATTCAGGTCAGCTTTTATAAGGTCTTTATTCTTTCTCTTCTCTTCTTTATATTGTTTATTGAAAGCTTCTTCCTCTGCAGCTGTACAATCTTGAGTGTATACTCCTCTAAGCGCTTCCGCCTTGTGGAAGTTGCTTTTTGCCAAAGCATCTTGTTGTGCATCTGATAATTTGAACACAACTTGTATTACACCAATTGGATCTTGATTATTCTTGTAAAAAGCAGTGCGTAAAATAACGCAATAATTGGTTGGCTTAACGACACAAGCTACTTGGGCATGAGGTTTTGAATAAAGATACATTTAAGTTCGATTTCCAATAGTTGTAGAAATGTTTACAATAGCTTGTCTAATAGAGAATGTGGTAAAAAGTATAAAGTTTCAGATTTTTTGGTATGGAAATTGAAGGAATACTACAGTTACATGACTTCTTAAGAAATTAAATACCCAAATTTGACATACAAAGTTTCACTGCCAAAACATGAGCATAAAAAATTTTGAGCCCAAGTTTTAAAAAAATTAAATGGCTGCATTTTAATGGACAAGACTTACCTAAAATTTATCTAAACTTTACTCAAATTCCTTGTGTAAAATAATATACTTCAATTTTCCTGGTGAAAAAATATTATATTTAAATTTTTAGTTGCGGTATAAGCAACACTTATAAATACAAACCTGTGGACAAACATGCTCTAATGACAAGCAAATTGTAGTCGCGAAAAAAAAGAGTAAAGCATTTGGGACGTCATCAAATTTGACATTAATTTTGTACGTAAAATTTCCGCCCCATCAAAATGTATTTGGGTATTGGCAAAAAATATTTGCTTAAAACAGGTAAGACTATTGATTCAGTGCAAGATTTGCTGAAGGCACGGTCAACCATATACAAGAAAACAGTTGCGCAGAAGTTAATTGGCACCAACACTAGTCATGTACGATTGTTTTTTAGAAATATAGAAAAGTTTTAAAGCTAGAAGTATTTTTATGCTCTTTGATTTCTTAAAAGAGTTTGTAAAAAACCGTTATTCTTAATATTTTTGAAAGATTTTCCTTTCTCATTTTTCTCGATCTTATGTATTAAAATAAGATTTAAGGTTGTTAGGTTATTTTAATTAATCTTTTTTATAATTAATCATAATTAAGTTAATTATTTTCATTATTTTTAAAATTAGGCATTTTATTTAAGTATTGCATTTTGGTGACTCTGTATTGAAGTTTGTAAAGAACAAAAATTACGGCTACCCTGTAGGTGCAAGAAATGTTTTGAACGTTTAAAAAAACTTATTAAAACATATTATTACGCTTTTTAGACGTTTTTTAAAACACGTCTTAAACTCACTGAAAAGCTCGACGCATTTCGGGTCAGGTTGCAAATAGCTCGTTTTAAGAATAATTACATTTAAAAATCTTGACTTTTAAAAGTACTTTTTCAATGATTCCAATTTTTTAAAGCATTGTTTAGAAATACTTGTAGTTGGCTTATTTAATACATAAAATACATACAATACAGACTTCTGGCGAGTCGTCAATAAATATTTATTTATATTTATATCCGTGGTTTTTGCCACGGATTGTCCAAATCAGGATGATACACATCGAACATAAGTTGGTCTTAACTGAAAAAACTTGACAGGCTTATTTAAATGTCTGCATGCTTTTATTTAGGCTTTAACTCGGAAAGCAGGGATGTGTTTTCAAGTTACGCCACTGTAATCAGCTACCAGGGTTAGGGTCGTTATACTTAAAAAATACTTAAGTATAAATACAATAAATAAATACTGGCTTTTAAAGTAACAAAGTAAAAATAAAAAATATTGCTAAACCAAAATAATTAAGTAAAAGTAAAAGTACTGGCTGTTGAGATAAAAAATAAAAGTAAAAAGTACTATTAGGCCAAAATACTTAAGTAAAAGTAAAAAAGTACAAGTATGTTGAAAATACTTTTTAGTTAACAAGTAAAAATTACTTTTGAGAGTTGCAAAAGCGAATACATCCAATATTATCATAGAAGAAAATAGTTTTTAAATCATCTTGAAATAAAGTTTAAAATATATTTAATCCATCAAAGTAAATACATTTGTTGCAACAAACTTTTGGGATTAGTTTTCTATTGCGATAACAGTTGCTGTTCAAAATGCTCTAATTTCAATCTAATGCGGCTTGACATGAACACTTACCTTGCTACACTAAACTAACCTTCGCAGACTTCACCTGCTGGCAAAGCAATGTTCAGTTCAAGAAAGGCATTCTTCAAAATTGGAGAGTCACGAAGGTAATTAAGTGATGAATTTGAGCTATATTTACCTGCAAATAATGTTATAAGAAGAAGCAATATTATTATTTGACAATCTAAAATGAAAAATATTATCTTTAATTTGAAACATATCTGCTTCATCTTTTGAATTTGAGCTTGCGCTTTATTTAGGCAGCTGCTGCTGTCGAACCTTGTTCTTTAGGTATCTGAAAGACAAGATTCTTCAGGTTCCTGAAAAACAAAATCTTCAGAATCCAAACTGCCTTAATTTTTTGGATGAATCATTGCTGCTGCTATTATTTCTGCATTCATATTGTACTGATTAAATTTGCTATTTATGGCAGCATTTATGCTGATCACCATTGGCTATCAGCACTGGCTTGAGCTGTTGCAAAATAGAATTACATTTTCTTAAATCATTTTAGTTAGTAGCAGGTATTCAATGTAAACCTTTGGTTTACTCTGCAGAATATTTGTCGCTTTAGTGAGAGGCTTCAGAGGCTTAAACAGAGGTATAACTTACAATAAATGCCACTTCAGCTTGTTAAAGCTGTATTAAGTTAAGCTTGTTACAAACGCCATTCATCACATTGATTCCTTTATCAATTATCAGCCTTATCGTGTGTTCCACAGACCTGTACATTGAATTCCACTTTTCTTAATTAGAAACAGGAAACTGATGTCTAAATGATCAATTAATAATTTCTACCAATGTATTGCTTTGGGGCTGTTCATTAACTTCAACTTTAACAGCACTTCGAGGTCGCCATTTTGATTACGCCAAATGTCAACAAGATGCATGGCTACGTTTTGTTATAAAAGTTTTTAAATAGATAGCTATTTCTCTCATTGTTTTGTATGTTTAGGTTGTCTATCTTATGTGTTTAACATTTAGTCTTGCATCTCGATACATGGGTGGAATCAGACTTCACAAGGCGCCGGTTTCGGTTTTGTTATACTGTGTGGAATATACAATTCATTCAAACCAATGAAGTTTAAGAATTTTTGTCCTTTTTTTTTGAAAGTAACTTGTTACAAAGAAAAAAGTAAGCCTGAAAATTAATGAAAGTAAAATTAAAAGTACTGGTAAACAACTTTTTGACACCAAATTATAGATTTCATTCCCTACTTTAAAAGAGGAAAGCTATGAAAGCTAAAATTGGTGTCATTGGATCAACAACCGTAGTCTTGCAGCAAACAGAGTCAAAGATCAAACATGCGTTTAAGTTCCTTTGTGAATAGAGATATAGCTTAACACGAAATGATTTCCTGGACTTTGCTCGCTTTTATTTACTTTGTGCAAATCAATCAGACCTATTTAAAAACAGCAGGTCGGGCAAAAACTGGTTTTTATGCATTTATAAACCGATGTTGTAAAGAAATTTCCACATGAAAAACTCACAATTTAGTATCTGCCAAAACCGTTTCTAGCATCAAATATTCAATTTCTGATTCTGGTTGGAGGAGCATTTATTGAATGGTTGAAGGAAGTGTATATAGAATGTCAAGCTAACTTGTAGCATTCATATTTTATATCTTGGTGGACATGCGTCTCACGTCAGTTTGGCAGCTGTATTGCTATGTTGGGAAAACAATATAATCTTGATTGTCTACTAACTCATTCATCTCATATTCTATAGCCACTGGACATAAGTGTCTATTGCAAGGTTAAGCAAATATGAAAGCAACTTCATACCAAATATTACAAAGAGACAAAATGTAAAAGCTTAAATTAAATAAAGTTTTGCTCCGTTACTCAGAAACGTTTCATTGACCAACGTCCTTAACGCAAACGCCTACAATAAAGCCTTTAAGTATGATCTTTATACTGTATACTTTCTATTTAAAGTATAATTTTCACAATAGATATTTTTATTCTGGCTTTTGCTTATCAAGCCAAAAGAAAATTGAAGGACATTTTTGAGATTTAAAACATTGTATACATTTAGTATAAAAATGTTGTAACTGATATTTTTTAGAACTGTTATTTTTGCAAAACGGTGAAAATACAATTTATAAGTCAAGATATCTCGCATAAAATGATGCAAGGTCAAATTTTCTGACATATGGGACTAGAATAGTTATTAATTTTCGTTATTTGCCTACAGATTGGTATTACCCCCAAAACTACATCTGGTTAAAAATTAAACTTAATTTTTGCCACTTTGTAAGTTACAACGTATTTGCTTTGTACCTGCAATTTATTTAAAAAAGGTTTAGCATATTTATTTTTTTTCAAGTTAATTACAGCATGCCTCTGTTTACGATTAAGAGTTTTTAGTTCATTTTTAGTTGACTCTTATAACAAAGTAATAATAAAAAAATTTTTGGTCAACAACTATTTTTTTTATATATAATAAATATAATGACAAAGTTCTACACAGAACTTTCTGAATTATGTTAATCTTAATGGTCAAATTATTGGTAACCTGAATTGTTTACAAATTTTTTCTTAAAAAATGAATAAATATTGAAACAAAAAATTTCAACTTTTTGACGGTTGTTTACGTTTTTAATTTAGTCTATTTTTAGTTTCTTGTCGGCGATTTATATTGTTTAATTGCCATTTTAAAGAAGTTTTTGCTCCATTTGCACGTGCTTAGTTCTTTATCTGGCAACTATTGGCATATTGGTTTAGGTTTGATTTTGTTTTAAAATTTTCCATTTCGATTTTTTGTATTTTATGTATTAAATATTTAAAAAATTTTTAAATGTCTTTTATGTATTACAAATTTTACACACAGAAAACAGCAGCGGCTTTGATTAAAAATTAGTGAAGTTAAAAAGTGTTGTTTAAAAGTTAAAAAAGAAGAGATTTTTAAAAAAGAAGATATTTTTGGGATCTAAAACTTGGTTATGAATAATAAAAATTCTTGTTTTTTTTTAATTTAAGAAAGAAACCAATTTCTTTTTCATTAATATTTTAAAATTATTAGGTAAGCTCACCTTATACACTATCTGAGGTTCCTTATTAAGGATACTCAAAAAAGATGGAGATTGCATTTAATGAGAAGGTTTCCTGTTGTTCTTCTTACTAAAAGGTAACCTCCAAACATGATAGCTTTAACGTTTTCCTTTTTCATTTTTGGTATTGGTTTTGTATTATTAGTATTTATGCTTTTAATACATTTCTGAGCCATAACAAAGATGTTTTTAAGATGAAATTGTTACTTTTATTGATAATTGATGGTTTTCTGTATTTTTATTAAACGCAACTCGGCTTGTGTGAACTTAGCTCCATGCATCTACTCAATACTAAATTCTCCATTTAAAATGCCAAAATTATAATTGCATTTATGATTTTTTTTTGTTTATTTTTTATTCCCACTCATACTATATATTTCCTTATCATAAACCGACTATAAACCGCCATATATTCTCTAATTCTTAACTCTGCAAATATATTGAATCCTTCCCTGCTGCATATATTCTCTAATTCTTAACTCTGCAAATATATCGAATCCTTCATCATAAACAGGAAATAAAGAGTCGGCCTAGTATTTTTGTACGCAGAATACAATTTTTTATTATTTTATTCAAGGAGCTGGGTGTTAATGGGGAGCCAGTTGTGTCCGGCGAAGTTGTAAAAGTCAAATACTTTTGTTTTTTTAGAAATCTCAACAAACTAGTATCAAATCATAAATAATGACCATCAGTTAGGACAATAACAAATCATGTGGTCACTAATATATTTTTTCTAAAATATGATTTGGCGCATAACTATTTCGATGATGTACAGTTAGACATCCCTACTTTAACTTATTTTTTCTTTTAATATATTCTCTATTCTCTTTCATCTACTTTCCTCTTCCAACACTAAATTATTTGGATTACCATTAACTCCATTAACTCCATAGTTCAAACTGAGCGTTTAATTATGAGTATAAATTCTAGTAGTAGTATTTCTCTGATTAACTTTAAAGTATCAACATACACCATTCTGCAACAATGTTATACCAAAGATTTAAATATTAAGAATATCAAGTCTGTTAAACTAAAAAAAATAATATAAAATAAAATAATTGAAAAAATAATAACAAAGTAAAAAATATTTGTCTTAAAACTACATTTATTTTCATATTGCATCACATACACATTTAAATTTATATTATAGTTACATAAACATTTAAATATAAATATTATTTATGTTTTCTTCTCAACTTTAAAAAAAAAATAATATTTGCAACACACGGCAGCAAGCACATCAGCATATACATAATATTATTTATAATTTTTTTAATAAAAATCACGCTTACAATGTAAATTATGACATCATTTAGACAATGCTAAAACCGGTTTCTACAGCTGTTTATCTTAAATTACAGAAAACTACAGTCCTTGGCGTCTAAAATTGCAAGAACTGCTGATTGCAGTTGGGGGACTTGATAACGTATTTAGTTCTAAATGATCTTGGTATGATATTTTCAGCACTATTGTAATATGGCATTGATTTTAGTGCTCTCATACTCCGACACACTAATAAACACAAAGAACTTTAATTTTTTAGATAAGTAAAAAGATTAATACCAAATGTAGTCAAAATACAAAATTCAGGTTAAATCCACCTCTCGCAGTGCAGGTAGTGCTTCTCGCATTGTCTTGCATAAATCCTGAAAAACGACTCTGTTAAATTCACCAAAACTGTTCCATCAATTTCTTATTCTACATACAATGAAAAGTAAATGATATCGTCTTCTATGTTTAATAGAGTTTCAGTGAAAATCAAGATTTATTTCATTTTGGCCTAACTGATAGTAGGATATATTATTTTTTAGAACAAATCCGTTAATTTGTATGTTCATGCATTATATTCAAGTATTGTTAATGTTTTTTTATTTCTCTGAACGTATAATTATATGCGAAAATTTAATATAATTAATTATTTAAGTACAAAAGTAATTGTCAATGTTACTGAATAATATGTTAAATTAATTTCATTAAAGTCATTTTTAAAAAACAACAACAGAAAAATGATTAAAAGCAGTTGGTTAAAAAAAATGTTTGTTTAACCAACAGTGTTATCTTAAAAATATGTTTGTTATGACATTTCTTTTTATTTGTTTAGACACCTTAAAACAAGGTTACAATAGCATTTTACAAAAATTCTACTGTGCCTGTTACTGCAGCAAGTCGCAGATCATTTCTAAATCTTAGATGTTAAATTTGAAAACATCGAGTTTAAGGTTAGGCATAAGGTAACATTTTTAAAATTTTGTAAGCAAATTAGTGGCGTAGCGAGGGTCATTCGCTTCCGGGGCCAAAATAGCAAAATGGTGCCTTTTTACAATAAGAAATTAATTTTCTGGATTTACTCAAAAATTGTTAAATTGCTTATAACAAGAGTTTAAAATGCTGATAATACAGAAATTTGTTAAATATGGCATAATTTTCCCAAAAACACATTGAGAATATGGTGTCTGAAAACTTAATTTAGCTTTATTCGTATTGGCTTCATACGGGCAAAACTACTCAGAACAGCTTCTTGATCTAGATCATTTTTTTCTTTCAATTGGCACTAAATTTGATAATTTTTCCTCATTCATAGTTCACTCATAGTTTATAGTTAGCTGAAATTCCTAACTCATAGTTCACCGTTATTTATAGTTAGCGAAAATTAATCACTCATAGTTCACCTTTATTTATAGCTGAAATTTAGGACATTGTTACTATTCAACTCATCTGTGCTCATTTTTTTGTGAACAACTCATTTTTTTGTGAAGATTTCTTACAGAAATAGAAATTTTTGAACAACATTATTTAAAGTTTGGATACCGTTGAATATTGAGAAATTTGATATATTCTAAACTATCTACATTCCCATAACTCTTTGGATCTAAACATTTGAATTTTTGGTCAACTTTTATGATCCGTTCAAAGCAGTTTTTATTGTGCTTATCACAGAGTCTAGTGATACCAAGTAAGCATTAACAACAAAATTCTTTCTTTTTTTTCATTAAATTCAAATTCACTTTTTGTTTCCAACTCTTTTCCGTTGATTATCTGTTGTTATTTTGAACTTTAAGACAAAGGACTTCTTTTTCTAGTTCCTGTTAATTTTCTAGTCTTTTTTTTTCTTCATGTTTTTAAGTTGAAATTCAAAAACTCATATGTAAATGTAAACGTAATTTAAAAACTTGTGTTAGCAGTTTACGCCAAAACACTAGAGGAACCAAACGTTCAAGTTTCTGAAGAGATACTAGAACTGCTTCTTCCAGGTGCTGGCCTTTACAATTTTTTTATCTTCCCTGCACAAATTTGGAAAATTCTGTAATAAAAAATCAACTAATGCTGTGCTGGATGCCCATCCCACGTGTCGCAGAGACGTTGCAGGCTTCGGGACAAATCTTTCCACACTCTGACTTTGCTCCTCTTTAAAAGTAACGGTAATCTTGAAAAACTGTTAATAAAAAAATATGGTTCCAAAAAATAATTGATTGCAAATTAGAACTCACAGCATCATTACTAGATTCCAATTGTCACCATAACAATGTGTAAACATAGGAGTGCAATGTCTTTTGCTCTTTCATGCAGTCCAGAAATTTTAACAACAATGGTATTTGCGTCATCATAGGACTGACAATAAGAAAGTTCTTCTGGGATACCAAGGTCATGTAATAATGACTTAAGAAGGGTAAAAAAAATTTCAGCATATGTAATAGGTAGTTTTAAAAACTGAGCAAAACTTTTATATATATATATATACACAATAAGTGAATAACTAAACAAATAAGTAAATAAATAACTATATAAACTAAATGACTAATTAGACAATTACCTAAAAGAAGAAATTATAATTTATGATTAAAAATCAGAAAGTATACCACATACATAATATATTTGTATAACTGGTTGACAGGCATTCATGCCTATACAAGTCTAGTTTGTAAATAACTTCTTTACAGTGACAGATATTCATAAAACTACAATGACTTAAAACGGTAAACAATTTTATTTTAAAGGAAAAAAACAAAAAATTATGAATTAACTGGTTTTAACATAGTGGGACAATTTAGATTTGTTTTTATGCGTTAAAAATGTTTTTGGTAGAAACCCTTGGGGCACCCCTCCCCACTTGAAATCTACTCGCTACTTTCAAAGATGTGTATGCATCAATATCTCCAGCAATGACTACTGAACTACAAACGAAAGACATACATTTATTCTTAATAGAGAAGTAGATTGTTTTCCTAACTTGTTTTCCTAACTTATTTTCCTAACTTGTTTATACTCTACAAAATTGACTTGACACATCCTTTTACATCTACTTATGATTAGAGAAGTTTCAGTAGACTAAAGATTATCAAAAATTATCTGTGATCAACAATGAAAAAACACTGTCTTTTTAAATTGACATTAATTTCAATCGAATGTGAATTTGCTGAGAGCATAGACTTTAAATAATTAATGAATCATTTTGCTTTAACCCAGTGGGCACAGACGTCCGTAAGACGTCTACACATTGCCTTAAACGTTACAAGTCCAACCAAGGACGTAATAGTAGATGGACGTTCAACTAATTGTTTAAAAGCCAAGATATCCGCGTTATCAATTTTTATAAATGACACTAGCTAAACATTAGGAAACATTTGCGTCACGTGGAAATACTATTATATAACTATACATCAAAATGATAACTGACTAACCTATCCAATTAAATAAAAAAACTTTATTGTGGAAAGTATTGCGTTTATTATATTTTACTATATTCTTAAAAAATACTGTATATATTAGGATTGTTCGCCGTAAACAAAAACTTACGAAAATTTTGCATTTTTATCTTCTGTATTTCAAGTTGGTATTGCGGAAATTGTACTTGAGCAAATTCACCTTCCGTAAGGCATCATACGAAAAAAATATATAATTATTCCGAAATAACCCTTTACGAAAATGAACTTGCGAAACATTTCGAAAGAATACTTGCGTAACAGTTCCTTACTGAAGGAGCGTTTCGGAATGTGACTCGAAAGCACTCATTAAATTGTTATACAAAAAAATGTTATTATTTATTGTTTAAATAAAATAATGTTGTTGAATAATTTTTCAATAGTTTTTGCATATCTATCTATCTATCTATCTATCTATCTATCTATCTATCTATCTATCTATCTATCTATATATATATATATATATATATATATATATATATATATATATATATATATATATATATATATATATATATATATATATATATATATATATATATATATATATATATATATATATATATAATATATATATATATATATATATATATATATATATATATATATATATATATATATATATATATATATATATATTTGAAAAAATGTTACATAGTTATTTCTCTAAATTGAAAAAATGTGCTGCATTTTTTCAATTTAGAGAAATAACTATGTAACTGTTTAGAGACAAAGTTCTTCAAGTTTTATTCATCACAAAGTTCATTATTTGTACACGAAAATTAATAAATTAATCTAAAGTATTAAAAAAAGTTGATTTCCTTCTGGACAAAACGAGTGAAACTCGACAAAATGTTGACCAAGCTGTATTTCGCTATCAATATTTCGTGGCGAATCCTTTGTTGAATCGATGAATACAAAAACGTTCTAAGTCATACTATTTTTAAGTCAGACAACTTAAAAATAATATGACTTATTACTATTTTTAAGTCAGACAAACTATTTTTAAGTCAGACAACTTTAACTATGTACTTTGGATTTAATAAGTTTTTTCTCGTTCCCCGAAAAAATAGTTTTTATGACTTAGAACGTTTTTGTATACATCAATTCTGTTGTCGATCACAGCCTTGCATCTTCGAGGCATAGATTCGATCAGGTGATTAATGAAGCTTTGTGGAATCGCTGCCCAGGCCTTTTGAATTTGTTCAATAAGTTGATCCTTATTACGAACACCTTCACGATTAATTCTGCGGTTGACGATCTTCCACAGGTTCTCGATAGGGTTGAGATCCGGAGGTTAAGGCAGCCATTCCATCACCGATAGGTGGTTGTCTTGAAACCACTGCTTGACTACTTTTGCAGTGTGTTTCGGATCGTTGTCTTGCTGAAAATTCCATTTTATTGGCATATTCCATTCAGGATGAGGTAACATAACATCTTTCAGGAATTTTTATACATGAAACGGTCCATTATTCCATCGTTTTGATGTATTGGACCTAGACCGTTAGCAGAAAAACACACCCAGACCATTACATTGCCTCTACCATGCTTCACGGTCTTATGGCAGTAACGTAAATTGAGGCATTTTCCGGCCGGTCGACGTACACAGCAAATGCTATCGCTCCCAATGATGTTGAACTTCAATTCATCACTGAACAGGACAGTTCGCCATTTCTGCACATTCCAGTCAATATGAGATGTAGCAAACAGGTGTCTTTTCTTCTGGTTTTTTAGTGAAATCAGCGGTTTCTTTGCAGGGCGTCGAGAAAACAATCCAGCTTCAACAGCATGTCGTCTGATTGTTCAGTCCGATGCAGGCAGCTCTAATTGCTTTTGTATCTCGACTGATGATATCCAGGGATCCTTCTTGACGGATCTGACAATCATAGAATCCTCTCTAGAAGTGGTGGAACGCGGTCTTCCACCTTTGTTATCTGCTGCCAACTTCACCGTAGAACGATATTTGGAACATAGTCTTGATACGGTCCATTTTTTGTACAAATTCTTTTTTGTGACATTCCACATACGTAATCGCCAATAATTTTCTCTCTTAGTTCCAATCCAAGACTGTCGGGAGCCATTTTTGCACTTGATGTCATAAAAATAATAAAAAATAAATAATCACGCTTCTCAAAGTTTACCGTGTTACATTTACCTTGTGATGATACAATAATGCCCTGTGGAACAAAACGTCTTGGTTGGATGTGGACTGTATTGATGTAATGAAACACTTGCTGTATTTCACTTCTTGTATTGATGTTCTACGATAAAACACTTTGATAAAACTCACTTCGATAAACTGTCTTGATAATACTGACTGATTGACTTCCATATACTGACTGGATTAAATGTCGATTTACATGTCTCTTATATAGTAAAATGAACCTGTGTGAACTTGTTCTGGAAGATTCTAGATGCTTCTTTTCGATGCTTCTGGAAGCTTCTGGATGCGTCTGGATGCTTCTGAATGTTTCTGGATACTTCTGGATGCTACTGGATGTTTCCAGATGCTTCTTCTGGAAACTTCTGGAAGCTTCTGCATGCTTCTGGAAACTTCTGGATACTTCCTTTAATTATTAAAAAACTTCCGTGACGTTGACACGGACCAGACTTAAGAAAATGAAACAAACCAAAAAAGTTGCACTTGTGTGTCCGCTGCAAAATGGCACTTGTCAACGAAATTCTGCCTGTGTGCTGTCACCTGTCAGCTGATTGCTCATGTCATGACATGCTATGACTCCAGACTCCTGAACTGTTTGCTGTGGTAGCATAGTTCGTTTCGTTTTTAAGACATGTAAAATTAGGAACACTTTTTAGCATTGTTCGATGTTGGTTGCAAATGTTTTGTCCAATACTGTATATATATATATATATATATATATATATATATATATATATATATATATATATATATATATATATATATATATATATATATATAGTGACCTAGAAAGGTAAAGAAGACAGGGGGGTTACTAAAACAGAAAGTAAGGGGGCCTAACGCAGCTAAAATTTAAATAAAAAAACGGAAATTTTGAGTTATTTTGAGGAAAAGAAATCCTGAAGAGCTTCTATGTTAAAATTGTTTCCAGGGACAAAGAACCGAGGAAGGGTTGAATTGTACATGCCCGCTATTTTGCTGCAAAGCCTTGCAACTAAATTTTTACTGCTAGAGATAAGAGCTAGAGATTTAAAACTTTCAGCAGTTGTATATTCCCAATAATGTTAGGAAGTTGAAAATTAAAACATTATCAGGGCCAACGACACAAGGGGCAACAAATACCCTTCCCACCCTGACTTTTTTTTTTTTTTTGTAAAGGAAAACATTCTAGAAAAATAATTGAAAAGAATGTTTTCAAATTTTTTTAAAATTTACTTGTTGTTATTGAGGTAATAAAAGCGAAAGCGCATATAACAGAGCACCTCAAAAATAAAAAAATTGAAACTGACTAAACATAAAATTATTCTATTTGAAAACAAGTGAGAGCTATTTTTAAGCATTTTATTACATAATTAAGTTTTAGCATTCATGATTTAAATTAGGACTTTTTTTGATTTCAACATAGGCATTGTTTCCCGATTACGCAATTGCATTCGTATGTTCAAGTTATCCTTCTTTATTTAATTCTTATGAATTAAATGACATTCTAAAAAGTATATTTGATCAAAGTCTTGATTTTTTTATAAAAGTTTAAAACTGAAACTTATCAATATCATATAAAAAATTAGTATTTTAATTACTAAGTTAATTATACGTATTTGATTCATAAAACGTAATTAAATACAGGGTGAGGCAAAATTAACTCCCCCATTTGGTTTGCTAACAATTTTGAAATAAATGATTTTTTCAAATAATATGTTTATTTAGCATTTAAATTTTTTGTTTGTCAATTTTCAAAAATGATATCAACTAAATGTCCACCTTTAGCGGTTCTACACAAATCAGCTCTTTTTATTGAATATATCATTACTTTTTTTAGTATTTTAACCGGTATATTTTCTATTTCTTGTCGAATATTGTTTTTCAGTTAATCAAGAGTTTGTGGTTTATTCACGTACACCTTTTCTTTTAAATAACCCCATAAATAGAAGTCTGGAGCTGTTAAATCAGGTGATCTTGAAGGCCAATTCAAATCACCAAAACGAGAAATTAATCAACCTGGAAAAAGGTCTTTCAAAATCCGTGTTGTTTCTTTGGCTGTATGTGGTGTGGCACCGTCCTGTTGAAACCACATATTGTCTAGATTTTGTTCTTCCATTTGTGGCATTAAAAAGTCTCGGATCATTTGTCGATAATTATCACCAGTAACAGTTGTTGTTTGTTCATTTTTGTCTTCAAAAAATTAAGGTCCAATGACATTTTTGGCATGAACAGCGCACCAAACTGTTATTTTTTTGTGGATGCAATGATATTTCATGAATGATTTGTGGGCTTTCACTTCCCCAGAATCGAGAATTTTGTTTATTGACATGGCCAATGAGATGAAACTGAGTTTCGTCACTCATTATCATTTTTTCACTAAAATTATCAATTTCTCTCGCAAGATTCAAAATGACATTACTGTACTTCAAACGCTGATTATGGTCTCTGGGCAATAGCTTTTGCACTAACTGGATTTTATAAGGGAAAAGGTGTAAATCTTTTTTCAAAATTCATCGAAGAGAGCGCTGAGAAAAGTTTAATTGTTGAGCACGTCTTCTTGTTGATGTTTTTGGACAACACTTTCACAAACATGAGCGATATTTTCTTCAGAGCGGGTTGTTCTTGGTCTTCCAGAATGGCGAGTCTAAAGTTGTTCCATATTGTTCAAATTGATTTGATAAAGCATGAATTGTTTTATTATCAGGTGCTGATTGATTACGATGTCTTTTTCGATATTCTCGTTGAGCTAACACAACTGACTTATTTTTTTGAATAAAAATAGTCACGATTTCTGCACGTTGTTGTGGATTGAATCGATTCATAATTAGTTTTGTGCTATTCTACTTTACAACTGTAAAAAAAATAATGACAGTTAATATCAAAATAAAAAATAAAAGCTCTTTCAAATAGGGGAGTTAATTTTGCCTCACCCTGTATATTTATTATGCCACGTTTCGTAAATTTTTTTCCATTAAGAACTGTTTCGCAAGTTGCGGTGCGAAAGAGTTTCGTTTCGAAAGAAATTTGGTTTTTTATCATTATTTTTAAAAATTAAACCTTAAAATGTTTATATGTTTCAATACTGAATATAAAATTTTATTATAAATGTTTTGGTACAAAAAATTTTTACTTTTTAGAATTTAATTCTTTTAGCCAACAAAATTTTTTTTATAGACTTCAAAACGTCGTTTAGCGAAAGAGCTCATTCGGCAAGTGCGACTTCCGTAAGCGCTACTTTCGTATATAGCAAAATAGTTTTATTTCGTAATTCAACTTGCGAAAGGCTACATTTCGTAAGTAGCATTTGCGAAATGAACATCGACGGGTTTTTTTGTTTCGTAAAATTCGGAACGAAAAAAAAAATTCCTGGTTCTCAGTATCCTTCCGAAAGAATTTTATTTTTCTGGAATTGTACGAAATCTTCCTAGTGTAGCGTTATTCCTTCTAGTTTAGCGTTAATTTTTAAAACCTCGTGTAAATATTTTATCGTATTTTAAAATGGCGTATTTACCTTCTCTTCTTAGTTTTTTAACTTCTTCCCACAGCATTTTTCGATGATATATTGTTTCTTGAGCGAAGTCTTCATTTATGTATAGGCCAGTTCTTTTAAGATACTTTACAGCATTGAGAATTTAGTTTTTGTCTTGGAAGTTTAAAAGTTTTAAGACAAATGTTCTTGGCTTGTTGTCTTTGAACTGTCCAACACAATAACTTCGTTCAACCACCATTTTGCTTTGTATTTTCAGTTTTGTTTTGAAAATTTCTTTGACAGGTTTTTCGCAGCCTTCCCAACTTTCGTCTGGTGTTTCTTGTAGTCCATCTATTCTTAAGTTGTTTCTTCTTGATTGATTCAGTTAGTATAACTGCTTGTATTACTCCTGTATAAATATATAAAATTTTAAATTGTATGATTATTCTAGAACTCTACTTTTTATAAAAAATTCAAATACCGAACAATCTAATAGTGGCGAGTAGCGATTGCCAATTATTTCTAGTTCAATCTATAAATGATCTGTGATATAATCCACGACACGTAGAAATTTCTTTTTTTCACAGTATTTATATTTACAATATTCTTTTTTTCACAATATTTTTATTACAATATTACCGGGTTTTGAATCCATTGAAAATAAACATGACATCCATTTAAGACAATTATGACATTCATTTGCGGTAGTGGTGTAGTGGTAGAGCGCTCGCTTCATAAGCGAGAGGTTCCAAGTTCGATTCCAACCACGTTCCTGGTAGTACCGCGCCCAACTTGTTTCTCCGCGGAGCGGCCTTGTTCTTCGAGGTTTTTGTTTCGGAGTTATAGAGTTGAGAGAGGGTTATAACCACAAGTAGCCTTCTCATCTGTAGTGGCCTTCTCGGCCTTGGGGAGGTGAATTATAAAAAAAAAAAAAATAATAATCATTTAAAACATCGTGACAATCAATAAAAAAATCGTAATTTTCAATTAAAACATTTAACGCATGCGCAATCCAAACATTCTATTTTATTCAAAAAAAAATGTTTTATTTACATATTTATTTATTAAATATTATTTAAATTTATTTTTTATTGATATTGTATTCATTTATTGTAATTTAATGGAATTTATTTTAATTTTAAACGAATTTCATATTTGATTTAAATGGATGCAAAACCCGGTATGTGCGTACGCCTTACTTTGAAAATACACTGAGAGGCTTGATGTTGAGAGATGTGTATTCTATGAAAAAAGAATATGGGAATCGTGTCACAGCAAGTATAAGAGCACCAAGATATTAAAGAAAAAGAAGTAAAATTGTCCAAGTGGAGATTCGCTCCTCGGCCTTTCCGAGCATGAAGAGAACGCCTTATCCAAAGCAGCTAAACGCACAACTACTGTCTCAAACAAAATAAATACTATTATATATTAAAGAGGTGTTAATCATCATGCATATTTTAGATTAACGTTATGGTTGTTTTACCAATAAGATAAGGCCATGTAAAGAATGTGTACCTAAACGGTATGAATTAGTTGAAGCTTAATAAATATGTATACATGTGTGTACGCCTTACAGGGTTTTTTATCCATTTAAAAAAAATATGGCATCAACTTAAAAATAAAATAGATTCCATTAAATTAAAATAAATTAACATAATGTTAATAAAAAAAAATTTAAATATATAAATAAAACCTTTTTTTTTTGTGAGTAATATAGAAGTTAAGATTGCGCAGGCGTTAAATGTTTTAACCGAAAATCACGATTGTTTTAATCGATTGTCACGATGATTTAAATGAATGTCATGGCTGTTTTAAATGAATGTCACGGTTGTTTTATGTTTGTTTTAAATGGATGCATAACAGGTATCACATATTGCATTTTTACAAAAACGTTATTTTTGACGTCAAAGTTTTTTCTACAAATATGTTATTATTAAACAAAGCTCGCTTATCAATTAAAATATACAAACACATGAGGCATTCTTAATTACACATATTGGATTTTTATTTCCCAAAAGTTAGCATTTTATGGGTAATAAAGTGTTTACTGAAAGAAGTTAGCTAAGTAAAAATGTCAGCTAAATGTCGGTATATTTTATAAAAATATTTTAAAAAACGACGCCAAAAAATATAACCCGCATATAATTTAAGAAATTGGCAGCGCCTTTGATTTATAACAATGCGTCATAAGTCCGTCTATTTATATGTCCTTGTCCAAACAAAGATGTATTAATATAGATGGACCACTGATCTCAAAATATAACTAAAGTTAAATCTCAAATATCAAAATATAACAAAATATAAAATCTCAAATCTCAAAATATAAATAAAGTTATATTTTGAGATCAGTGAGATGGACGTTTAACTAATTGTTTAAAAGTCAAGATATCCGCGCTGGTAATTGTTATAAATAACAATAGCAAAACAATAGAAAACGTTGGCTGTAAATATTTTTATTCAAATATACTTCAAAATGACAAATGTCTCATCTATCCAATTAAATAAAAAAACTTTGTTATGCAAAGTATTGTGATTAATATGTTTTATTATTTTGTTAAAAAGTATTATATATTTAATTACCCTTGTATAACTCCTGTATAACAATATAACAAAGTTATATGATTGTTCTAGAACACTACTTGTAAAAAAGTTCTAATACCGAAAAATATCAAAACTAAGTTTTGAGACTAAAAAAGATTTGGTTTCTTCAAAAATGAGAAGTTTAAACTTTATTATAAATTCAAAGTGTAGAAAGTAATGGTTGCCAACAATCTGTAGTTCAATCTTTAAATGATTTATGATATGACCTACAACACGTAGAAAATTCTTTTTACTGTACAATACTCATATTAGTATATCACATATTCCATTTTTACAAAAACATTATTTTTGACATCAAAGTTTTTTTAACAAAAAAGCTATTATAAAACAAAGCTTACATATTATTTAAAATATTTTCAAATGCGTAAGACATTCTTAATTACATAAAATTTATATATTGCAAAAGTTAGTATTTTACGGGTAATAAAACATTTACTGAAAGAAGTTAGCAAAGCAAAAATGTCATTTATATTTTGGTACGTAAAATTATTTCAAAAAATGACGCTAAAAATTAAAATCGCATAGAACTTTAGTAACTGGCGGCGCTTTTGATCTATAATGTTTTAAACGTCCATCTATTTATATGAACGAACGTGTCTGTACCCGCTGGAAATGAAATCTTTTAGAAAATTTTTTTGTATTAACTAGTATAAAAGTTAATTTCTGCCCCCCCCCCCCTACCTAACTCTACAATCTAACGCTAAACCTCAATCCACCACCGCCCTACCAGACTGCCATTTGTTTTGCCAAATAAAAGCAGGACAGGCAACAAAAGCTGGCATTTTTTGCAAAGTATATCAACTATTCACGCAATTTTTTTCTCTGTTTACGTGACTTCAAAAGAAAATTTATTTTGTAGCCCGTCGCAGGTTTACTGTACTGTCACGTTACTCAGACCTCAAAAATTAATTTCTTCGGAGCTGATTTTATAACGGTATATTATTATGTAATCGACAAACTTAGTATTGCTACAATTCCAGTCCGCTGGATCACTGGAATAACCCGAAGACATCGCATCAGTTTCATTAACTAATTGTGATTCACTTGTCGATAATTATTTTGCTTGATTTCAAGTTTCGTTAAACATTGCTGCTTTTTTCTTTCTGTTTCTCAGCGGAGTCCTTTCAACGCTTACCTGCTGACTTTCTTCTTCCTGTTTTGTTCATAACTTTTTTATGTAGTGCACTGACGCAATCTTGGAAATAATCATGATAAGCAAATTTATCAATTTACTATTTCTCTATTTATTTAGTCCTCTTCGTAAAAAGACTGAAGTCATTTATAATAAATATAAAGTTATTGTATAAAATATTTATTTTAAGTTCTAAAATAAAACAAGTTAAGTATTGATCATTTACAAATTAACTTATATGATAAGTGATTCTTGAACTTGACTAATAAATTACCAGCTGAGTCTAATTTAAATTAAAACAATGATGATGTTAGGACTTTAGTCGTTCACCCCTTAAGTCTAAACATAATAGTAAAATTCTAAGTGATAAAAATCCCTTAAGTCATCATCTTAAAAAACTAGCAATGAGAATTGAAGAGTACACCGGAAACAACGGCAGAGTCACATTTAAAAAGTTTTGAGAAAGTATATATTAATCATTTATAAAAGTCTTTGTATAAAGTAAGAAAAATTTTTTTTAATAAAAGTTACATATTTTATTAAAACTGAAAACTTCGAATAAAATAATCAAGAAATAATTTTTTTTAATTTACTTCTATGCTTTATATGAAAACTTTTATAAATGATTAATATGTACTTTCTCAAAACTATATAAATGTGACTCTTTTCCCCGTGTACTCTTAAATTGCATATAACGCAAATTATGTTTTGTCATAGTTGGAGTACTACCTCAAAGTCTTGGTTATATTAATAACTAAAACTAAGTTGCAGACTAAGCAACCGACCGACTAAAATTAACGAAACATTTTTTTTAGTGTTGTTATCAACTTCGAATAAATCGACTAAAAGTCGACTTTAAATAATCGATTTAGTCGAGTAAAAATTTTAAAATTCTTATATCTTTTCATTCGATTTAACTTTTTAATCTTTAATTTTTGTTTGTTCATTTAGTAATAATAGAATGTACTATTATAATGATTAGGGCTCTAGGCCAAAATTAAGTTGTGAAGCTCCAAAATCTAAATGTCATTAATGTATACAATCACATTGTAAATATGATTGAAATGACTTTTTTGATATATAGCAAATATTTAAGTATAAAGGTCCCTAAATCATTAAGATCTAAATATAAGATGTCTCGTTGTCAGAGCGACCCTTCTCTCATTCATTCATATTTAATGATATGGTATCAAAAAAAAAGAAAACGAATATAAATTACATTATTATTTTTATTACAACTTATTTCAAAAAAATAAATTTTTTCTATACTTCGACTTTTAGTCGACTTGGTCAATTTCAAAAAGGTATTAATTGATTTTTGTCGACTTTAGAAAATGCATAAGTCAATTTCGTTGACAGTCCAATTATTTAATAGTCGTAACAACAGGGTTGTTCGCCGTAAAAAAAAACTTACAAAAATTTCGCACTATTTATCTTCCGTATTTCAAGTTGCTATTGCGGAAGTTGCACATGCGCAAGTTCACCTTCCGTAACGCATTATACGAAAAAAATAATAATAATTCCGTAATAACCCTTTACAAAAAAAAACTTGCAAAACAAATCATTTCGAGAGAAAACTTGCGTTTCTTAAATAACAGTTTCTTACGGAAGGAACGTTTCGGAATGTGCGCTTACTTGACTCGAAAGCATTCATTAAACGGTTATACAAAAAAATGTTATTTTTATTATTTAAATAAAATAAGGTTGTTAAATGATTCTTCAATAGTTTATATATATATATATATATATATATATATATATATATATATATATATATATATATATATATATATATATATGTATATATATATAATTATTTTTTTAAATAACACGGTGTTTTTTATTCTTGACATGTTTCGTAAAATTTTATTTACATTTTCAAAAGATTATTTTACAATAATAAAAAACTCTGAAATATATATTAAAAAATAGAAGTCTTTACAGAGAAATATTAACGGACAAAAAATTATACATAATAAACCAATATATTTATTACAAAATAACTCGGTAAATAACCAATTAAAATAACCAACTGTCAAAAAAATATATATATATATATATAAATAAACTGACAGTAAAATATTATTTTACTATTATTTTACTGCCAGTTTATATATATATATATATATATATATATATATATATATATAGAACCCTTAGATGTTGTCCGAAAGTTTTTTCGATATTTTGTTGACAAAAAGTAAAAATTAAAATGCAAGACCGGAATTTTTTTTTTTTAATAATGATAGACTGCCTGCCCCAACCAAACCCTCAGTCGATGTAGCAGCACTCCCTTGCGAGTCAGGCTATTTGTCAGTCGATGTAGCAGCACTCCCTTGCGAGTCAGGCTATTTGTCAGTCGATGTAGCAGCACTCCCTTGCGAGTCAGGCTATAAGATAGTCGATGTAGCAACACTCCGCGCATGATTTACAGAAAAAAAATAAAAATAAAAACATTTTATTAAAAAAAATAAAAATAAAAACATTTTATTAAAAAAAATAAAAATAAAAACATTGTTTATATTGTTAAAAACATTCAAAATGTTATAAAAGCATTCAGAATGTTTTTAAAAACATTCTGGTCAATTAAATTTGCGTTTTTGTGGTTTTTTTAAAAAACGATTAATTTGTAATTAAATTAATGGTTTTTACTTTCGTCCAACACGGAAATGTTGGACGAAAGTCAAAAGTAATTAAAAGTGACGTATGTGTTGGCGTAAGAATCACTTTTTTCCTTCCGCTCTTCCTAAAGCCAACAAACTATAGAACTATATATATATATATATATATATATATATATATATATATATATATATATATATATATATATATATATATATATATATATATATATATATATATATATATATATATATATATATATATATATATATATATATATATATATATATAGTTCTATAGTTTGTTGGCTTTAGGAAGAGCGGAAGGAAAAAAGTGATTCTTACGCCAACACATACGTCACTTTTAATTACTTTTGACTTTCGTCCAACATTTCCGTGTTGGACGAAAGTAAAAACCATTAATTTAATTACAAATAAATCGTTTTTAAAAAAAACCACAAAAGCGCAAATTTAATTGTTTTTAAAACATTCTCAAATTAAATTTAATTTAATTTGAGAATATTTTAAAAACATTCTGAATGTTTTTAACAATATAAACAATGTTTTTATTTTTTTTAATAAAATGTTTTTATTTTTAATGTTTTTAATAAAATGTTTTTATTTTTATTTTTTTTACTGTAAATCATGCGCGGAGTGTTGCTACATCGACTATCTTATAGCCTGACTCGCAAGGGAGTGCTGCTACATCGACTGACAAATAGCCTGACTCGCAAGGGAGTGCTGCTACATCGACTGATAAATAGCCTGACTCGCAAGGGAGTGCTGCTACATCGACTGACAAATAGCCTGACCCGCAAGGGAGTCAGGCTATTTGTATATATATATTATGGATATATATATATATATATATATATATATATATATATATATATATATATATATATATATATATATATATATATATATATATATATATATATATATATATATTGACAGTTGGTTATTTTAATTGGTTATTTACCGAGTTATTTTGTAATAAATATATTGGTTTATTATGTATAATTTTTTGTCCGTTAATATTTCTCTGTAAAGACTATATATATATATATATATATATATATATATATATATATATATATATATATATATATATATATATATATATATATATATATATATATATATATATATATATATATATATATATATATATATATATATATATATATATATATATATATATACAGTGCACAGTGGGCCAGTGACTGGACAAAAGTATAAAAACCAAAGTCAGAATTATAATGTCATAATGGTTTTAAACAATTATATAGATATTATAAAACAATTTAAAACCGTTTATATACACTTAAAATTTTAATGAATATGCTTATGATGTGGTTGAAGTAGACGCAAATGTAAATTAGAAAAAAAAAAGTTATAAAGAGAAAAATGTTGTTTAAAAAATTGATGGAAATAAATAACATTTACATAAAATATTGCGCTTTTTAAAATATTAAATTATAACTCTATATATTGTCTGGATTTTAAAAGTTGTTTGACTAAAATTGGTATGTAATTAACATATTTGCAGCAACTTTAAACACGCTTATTATTTTATATTTCATTGTATGACTTTTGCTTTTATTTGACAAAGTTTTTTTTTTTTATAGCTACATCTTGCTTTTATACTTAGATATTTTGAAGCTTATATATGTTTTCTTTAATAATTTCATAAATTTGGTTGCCACTAGGCGCCACTTTGGTTTTCTTTCACATTTGAACAACTCTTACCTGACAAAAAATCTGTAATTGCGCTCAAAAACTTTTATTTGCACAAAATTTTCAAAAACGCGGAAAACATATAATACGATCTTACTCATACTAAGCGTAGTACTGAACAATAATATACATATATATATCGTAATTCAAATTTTGTTCTTATTAATTTAGCGCTAGTCAAACCAAATGGATTTAATAATCTGTTTTAATTGGTTTGGTGGGGTTACTCATTTTAGATGTTGAACTGCTGTTTTTATTTAGGTTTCATGAGTGTCACAAGAAACGAAATTCACCAGTTTATCAGACTCAACAGTCTGTCAATACATAAAAAAGAAGACAGTATACTTGTATATAACTTTATTAAAGAGAGTCAATTTCATTTATTTATTTCTAAATATGGTAAAAGATGGACTCGAAGTAAACGAACCGATGCAAAGTTTATTAGGAAGAATTCAGCTTGGCTTGAAAATGATTTTAATACATTAACGAAGGAGAGTAAAAATAACTAACTCGACCTACATTACCATTTGAAGATTCGTCTTCAAAAACAAAGAAAAGAAAAGTTGCAACTTTGTCAGCTTCAAACTCTTGTGAGCTGCTGTTTGCTAGTGGCACACACCTGTGGAAAGAAGGTAGAAGAAAAGATGCTCAGATAGCAATAAAGTTGGCTGATAACAAAGATGCTGAACTAGATCATTCTGATAATACATCTGAAGAAGCGTTGGCTCTTTTGTTAGATAATGAGATGAGCAAATCTTAATATCAGCGCTTAAGAAACAATGCGAAAAGCAAATAAAGTAATTTATATCCACCATACAATGATGTACGTGAGGCAAAAGAGAGATGTTTGCCTAGTCGTGAATCATGGGAAGCAACAGATTACTCTGCACGCATCAATTTCCAAGCATTGGTAGATCATACTGTGCTGCGGTTGTTGGAAGTACAACATGATGTTATCAATTCGTTTGTTTTTGATAGGTTAGTTCTGCGCTCAAAGGTAGGTTTTGATGGGTCAACTGGGCATTTATACACAAGTTACTGATGAGCTGGAAAAGAGAAGCTTTTTCCAAGAAGCAAGTTTGTTTCTTACCTGCTTTGTATCACTTGAATTGACAGGGTTCTCTGGTCAAGTGGGGAAAATTGTTTGGAGAAATCCACATCCGTCATCAACATTGTACTGCCGAATTGTGCGGTTTAGGTTTGTAAAGGAGACAACTGATGTAATGAATGCAGAGCATCAATTTCTTGAAAATGCTATTGGAAATTTAACTACAACTCCTCTGCCTAAGTATGAAAACTTAACTGTTCTTCACAAAGTTGATGTTACCATGATAGATGGAAAAATAGCCACTGCATTATCTACAGTTACTAATTCAAGTTAGTGCTGCTCAGTTTGTGGTTCAATGCCAAGTCAAATGAACCAACTTAATATTGTTTGCAATTTGGCATTAACTCCGACCGGATTGAAGTATAGTTTGTCAACACTTCATGCATGGATTCGTAGCATGGAGTGTTTGTTAAAAGTCGGCTACAAAGCTGAAGTGAAGAAATGGGCATTAAGGTCAGATACAGACAAAGAAAAAGTTAAAGCTAAAAAGAATTTAATTCAATCTCGGTTCAAAAATGAAGTTGGGCTGGTGATTGATATCCCTAGGTCTGATGGTTCTGGATCATCAAATAATGGCAATACTGCCCGACGTTTCTTTAGAAACGCTAAACAAACAGCAGCAATTATCAATGTTGATGTGCATTTAATTAAAAGGATATATGTTGTGCTGTGCACTTTGTCACCTGGTTTTATGGTTGATGCTAATAAATTAAAAGACTATTGCTTAGAAACAGCACAGCTTTTTATACAACTTTATCCCTGGTACTACATGCCACAGAGCTTGCACAAAATCTTGATACATGGATGGCAGGTTGTTGATGAGATAGTGTGGCCAATTGGGATGATGAGTGAAGAGGCCTTTTTAAGAGTATTATTTTTTTACAGGGAACCAAGTTTATCCAGCAACGTGTAATAGAACGTGTAATAACCCTAGTTGATCATATTAAACTGAAAAAAGTTTTGCTTTTCGTGAGCGAGGATCAAAGGGAAGATTTCATAATAAAACACGTGCTAAATAGTGTACATAGCACAAATAAAACATAAAACTAATAAAATTTGGCTGTTGCTAAGCAAAATTGGGTATCCATAGCAACTAAATAAAAAAAATTTATTTACTTTTTTAAAAAGCGTGACCTCATATTGGCACTTATGTAAAATTGGTGAACATAGCACTTGTAAAAATATCTGAAAAAAAAATTTATGTTTTTGCTGCCCAAAATTAGGTATCCATAGCAACGAATTAAAAAAATAACACCTTCATAAGAAGCGCCGATCATATTATTTCTCATCCTAATTTTAGTCAATATAGCCCTAATATTAAATAAGTTATGAATTTTGTCCAGTAAAAGTGAATTCTGGCCCACTGTGCAGTGATCAAGAAAGGTTAAGAAAGGTAGGATGGGGGGCGTATATAAAAACGTCGTAAAATATTTGGTTCCATTACTAAGTTTAATTGAACTTTAAGTGTTGTTTGACCGTCTTCTTTTTTCTTACTGAATCTGGCAATTAATTTATCACTACCTCTCTGACTAACTTTTTTTGCGGTTCTGCTCTTTTGGAAGAAAGACATGTTATTTAATAGCGAGAAATTTTTACAAAAAGATTGATATTACAATTGAAAACATCGAAAAAATGATTTCAAGTAAGTTTGAGGAACATAAAAAAAGTATTCTCAAAGAAACGGAACGTTTATAAAAAGACTAGGAAAAATCATTTACCTTTACAATCAGTGCAAATCTCAAAATTATTACAAATGGATTAGACATGCTAGAGAAAGACAATAATAACAACAAATGTAAAATATTAAATATAGAAAATGACTTAGGTGACAAAGAAATCAATTCATTGTATAAAAAATCCATAGATATAGAAAGTCGATCAAGAAGAAACAACTTAAGAATAGATGGACTACAAGAAACACCAGACGAAAGTTGGGAGGCTGCGAAAAACTTTGAAATGATGATTGATTTTGAAATGATGCGCTTTAACGTCTTTGAAACTGCGAATAGTATACTCAATGATGCTGATACGCAAATTTTTTAAATGAATAATTTTAATTTTCGTTATTTTGAAACAGAAACTTTTAAAATTGAACTTGAAGCTTATAAAAATAATTTTACGGTAATTCACATAAATATAAGAAGCATAAATAAAAATTTTGACAAACTTGAACATTTCCTAATTGATTGCAGTTATTTATTCAGTATGATTTGCCTAACTGAAACCTAGTGTTCTGATGAATTAATTCAAAATAACTCTAACTTTCAAATTCCCAATTATAAATTATTATCTTCTGAAAGGAAAGCATACAAAAAAGGAGGAGAGATCGCAATTTATGTTGGGAATGATCAAGTAATAAAAGTGAGAACAGATCACTCCATTTCTAATCCCGATAGTAAGGTCTTTACAATAGAGATCATCAACTCCTAGTTTATAAATATTATAGTCTCTACCTGTTATAGGCTACCTGAAGGTAGTATTAAAAAATGTTCTAATTATCTAGAAGATATTTTTTTCAAAATTAATAAAGAGCAAAAAAGTTGTTCTGTATCGGGGACTTAAACATTGTTTTTTTTGTTGATTGTTTAAAATACAAAGAGTATCCGATTGCTAAATTATTTTTTGATAACATGTTTCAACATTGTATTTTACCAATTATTAATAAACTCACACGGGTAACCTCGAGTTTTATTTCTGCTATAGATAACATACTAACAAACTCATTTCTAGATACCTCCTTAAAAGCAGGAATAATAAAATTTGATACAACAGATCATTTTCCAATTTACTTTACAATAAAACATGATACAAAAATATGTAATAACTCGAAAAAAATGTTTTAAAGACACACTATCGGCAGTAGATTGGGTTAAAGTGTATCAAGAATGTAACCTCGGAAACACAAACTCTGCATATAATACTTTCACAGATATTTTTCTAAAACACTATAATAATCATTTTCCAATCAAAGAAAAAGAAATCAAAGTACAACATTTGAGCTGTTCATGGATCACCAGCGGAATCAAAAAATCTTCAAAAACTATATGTTAAATATTTGAAAAACAGAAATGAAGATAACCTATCTACTTATAAACAATATAAAAATCCTTTCGAAAAAATCAGAAAACATTCTAAAAAAATTTATTATTCTAAACTGCTTCAAAAACCAAATGGAGATACCAAAAAAACATGGAACATCATGAAAGAAATAATCGAAAATATATAAAAACAAACAGCTTACCAGATAAAATTATTATAAATGAAACAGAACACAACGATAAGAACTCTAATGCCGAACAGTTCAACAATTTCTTCACAAGTATTGGCCCTAACATGGCATTTAATATTCAAACCCCAAATAACTTCTTTGAAAATTATTTTACTGATCTAAATAGCGAACTAACTTTCAACGGGTATAGCTATGAAGAACTCGAAAATGCAAAAAACTCTTTAAAAATTAACAAAGCACCAGGAATTGATTAAACTTGTAGCAATGTAGTAATGAGTATCTTTTTGATAAAAAAAAAACCCTCTTCGAAATTTTTAAATCTTCAACAGGAATTACAACAGAAACCGTTCCAGAGAAATTAAAAATTGCAAAAATTGTACCAATATATAAACTATATATATATAACAAAAATTGTACCAATATAAAAACTGGAGAACCATACTTACTAAACAATTATAGACCAATCTCAATTCTTCCTGTATTCTCAAAACTCCTAGAACGAATAATTTATAATAAATTATACAAATATATAGCAAACAACGACATCTAAAATACAAAACACTTCGGCTTTCAAAAGCAACATGCAACCAAAGATGCAATCGCAGATTTTGTAAATAGCATCTATTACTCATTTGTTAATAAAGAATTCGTTCTAGGAATCTTTATAGATCTATCGAAAGCATTCAATACTGTTGATCATGCTATCCTGCTCAAAAAATGCTGCTTGAAAAATATGGCGTAAAAAATGTTGCATTACTCTGGTTTAAAAACGTTTTGCTGAACAGACAGCAATGTGTTAAAACTGATGAAAATATCTGTTCAAAAATGCTTAAGTATAAATGTGGCGTTCCCCAAGGTTCCATTCTAGCTCCCTAATTGTTCTTAATATACATTAGTGATCTTTCGAAAGTCTTAAACAAACTTGATGTCATAATGTTTGCAGATGATACTAATTTATTTTATTCATCTCAGTTATTAGAACTCTTTAAAACAACGAATATTAAACTTAAAAAACCTATTATCTGTCTCAAATCTAATAAATTATCTTTAAATACAGAAAAAACCAGTTACATTTTATTCCATCCCAACCAAAAAAGAAAAAAAAAATTCCAAATATATTACCTTTGCTAAAAATAGAAAACAAAAACATTGAAGGAACCTCAACAACTAAATTTCTAGGTTTACTAATTGACGAAAATATTTCATGGAAAGGACACATTGACTATTTAAATACTAAAATAACCAAAAACATTGGCGTGCTATACAAAGCTAGACCGATGTTATCCCAAGAAAATCTAAAACATCTTTATTTCTCATTTATACAGACCTATCATACATATGGTAATACAGCATTGGCAAGTACCAATAAATCCAATTCGAAATCACTTTATCGACATCAAAAACATGCCGTTAGGATTGTCGATAAAAAAGATAAATTCACTCATGCTGAACCTTTGTTAAAACTCCTTAATGCACTAAAATTCTTTAGAATAAACATTTATCAAAACTTATTGCTTATGCTGAAATATAAACTTGGGCTTGTCCCATCTCATTTCTCAAATGATTTCTTTAAAAGCAATAGAAATAGATATGACACTCGAGAAGTAGGAAACTTTAATATACCGCTTAGAAAAACAAAACCATTGCGTTTCACAATTTCATATCGCGTTCCCTATCTAGTGCTAGTAAATTTACCGATATTTTAAAAAACCGGTAATTCGGTAAAAAAAAATTATTACCGGGTTACCGGTAATTTACCGGGTTTTTTTCTAAAGGCTTAAATAGTAATAATATAAACACTGAAAACAACAAAAAGCATAACAAATGAATATATTAATAAAACAGCATCAGTTTACAGGTCCATCCTGGTTAAAAATAAATAAATTAAACAATCAAAAAGATTTTTTTTATATAATAAAATATAATTAATTCATTTATTATACATTAACATTTTTGTATTTTAGCGTAAACATAAACAAACATAAACATAAAGAAAACTTTATTTTCAAAATAAAAATAATTAGTATGGTCAATTCTTTTCAAGGAGCATAAATTGTTTATTGAAGTAAGTTCTTAAAAAACACATTACATTTAATGTTTCGTCTTTTAAACTTGTTATGAACCTTGTGCCAATTAAACCTGCTGCAGAAAAAGCTCTTTCCGACTCTACACTGGTTGGGCGAACTGCTGAAATATACTTTTGGAGTTTGTTTAAATATTTTCCTTTAATATTTTTTTCCTTGAAATACGCCATTTCTTTCCTGACTATATTTAAAAGACCGGATGTTGTCTTCGGATCACTAATCTCTTCGTGAGCAATAGTTATCTTTTTTTTTAAATTACTAAATCAAGTTCTTCCTTCATTGACATTGCTTGACTTGAAGTCGCCACTGCTGATAAAACCGTAGATTCACTAGTTGATTCAGTTTCATACACTTGCACAACTTCAGCTTCAGTAGTTTTGGAATCGTTTTTTAAAAATTGTTGAATGATTTCTACAATATTTTTTTCCATAACCAATTTACTAGTTGTATTAAACACGCCATAATTATTTTCATTATTTAAAGCTGTACGTGGACATGTTTCATGAAGATATGAATATATATGCGGTAGTGGTGTAGTGGTAGAGCGCTCGCTTTCCGAGTTCGATTCCCACCACGCCCCTGGTAGTACCGCGCTCAACTTGTTTCTCCGCGCAGCGGCCTTGTTCATCAAAGTTTGTGTTTCGGAGTTATAGAGTTGAGAGAAGGTGATAACCACAAGTAGCCTCCTCATCTGTAGTGGCCTTCTTGGCTTTGGGAGGTGAATTATTTAAAAAATATATATATATCAGAATATACGGTTCTTCTCTCACTTATTCGAAATATTAAATCTTGTTTCAATTCATTACTTAAGAAATTATTTTGGTTACTTAGTTCATCCAACATGAACCTTATTGTCAAATCTGCAACATATAGATTCGTGTCCCTTGAACAGAGAGCTTCCACAGCTACTCTAACAGGTTGCAAAGCCATTATTATATTTGATACAACATTGAGATCATTTTCTGATAAATCTATATCGGGTTTGATATCGACTAGACTCTTACGAACACAATTTTTAATCTCATAAATTCTTTCCAGCGTTATCAACATGCTGCTCTACCGTGTTTTTGTGTCAAGGATTAGCGCAAGTTCTTTTTTAAATTCATCCCTAACATGTTTTTGGAGGATGTCATTTTTTGTTGGTGATCTACAGAACATGACAACAATTTTTCGAACTTTTGTTATTATTGGACCTATACTTTCATGTTGAATTGATGAATCAGTAGTTGATGTATCCTCAATAACGTCAAAAACCCCAATATCTTCCATTACATCGTCCTCTTCATCTTTACCAAGTTCAAATTCAGTAATAGCCACTTCTTGATTTTCTACGGAAATATCATCCGAAACAGATCTTTTATACAGCACCTTGACTACTGATAACTGGATGCCGTGGGCTAAACAAAGTTGATGATTTACGTCCAGTAATCTGCCTACCTTTTTCATTACGGCGGCCCCATCCGTAGTAATGGAAATTATATTTTCTATCGCAATACTAAATTCTTTAAGTGTATTTTGAAGATACGATATACATTTTTCAGCATGCATCGATCCTTTAATCCTAACCAATCCGAGATTCCAAAATACATTATCATACGAGTGGACATTCACATTCATAAACCTTCGATTTTTGAGAGAGTCCATTCATCGAAAGTCAAGATGGATAATTCACCACGGGCTATTCTTTCTGATAATTCTGTAACGATTTGTTTTCGGATATTGTCACCGTACTGCAACACCATTTTCTTAATTGTTTTTGGAGACTTTGGGCAATCATATCCTTTGGATTTAAATAATTGCTATGATCATTTAAAAAGATTTGCACATCATACGATCGTATGATGTGCAAATCTTTTTAAATGATAAACAATCTCGTTCTGTCAGTCGTGCTGAAACAGCTGGAAATGAGTCATCAATCGTTTTAATAATGTTTTAATAATGTTGAAATAATCAGAAATTTTTGATCTAGAATTTGTATCGTTCGTAACGGAAGTTGTGGTATTGATATTAGAACAGCTAGCTTCTGCATCATCATGTTGAACTCTTTTTAGCAGATTAATTTTATGTTTTCTGATAAGGTGATTGTGCAAACCACTTGTGCTGCCGCCAGAGCATTTTATATATATTTTTTTGCATACATTGCATATAGCTGAATCGCCAGCTTTCGTACGTAGAAAATGATTCAACAATTAATTTTGTCCGGATCCAGTAGACATCATAGATAAGGCTATTTTTTTAAAAAAATACAATATGTAAATTTTGGAACATAATACAAATATATTCTATAATATAATTTTAAAGACTTTTTGTGAAATACTTACTCAACACAATAAAAATATAGAATATTCGTTTTATTTTCAAAGTTATGTTTTGTGTTTATTTTCAATTTTTTTTTATGTTATTTTATAATTTTATCATCCAGTGCAAAAAACCAAATAATTAAAAAAAAACTCACTAACGCACTATTTAAATTAAATAAAATGTCACCTGTAACTGTAACCAGATGGGACGAGAGCACAAAATAAACTGAATGTAATTATAAATAAACTACATAAACAAATCCTAATTGTTTGTAAATTTTTTCTTTCTCTGTTAAAATACGAAAATTTAAGAAAAATCAATCAAGTAGGCTGTATTTTTTTTTAAGAAATGCATATTGTAATATTGTAAGAAAACAAAATTTTTTTCCATTATAAAGTTCTTAATTTTTTGCGATTTCAACTGTTTTTTTATAATATGTAAAAAAGTTAGCTTTTTTGTAGAATTTTTCTTTTTAGTTAGAAAAAAATACTACTAATAATTTATTCAGAATTTCCATAAAATTTTACCGAATTACCGGTAAATTATTTGAAAAATACCGGTAAATTTAAACATAATTTTTAATCAATTTACCGGTAAACCGGTTTACCGGTTTTGCTATTCCTATCCCTATCTCTATAATAAACTGATATCCAGAAATGCCATAATTACAAAAGTGGATAACCTAAATTGTTTAAAAATTCGTTTTAAATATAAACAATTATATGAACTTACACTAGACTAATACTGAAACTAGAAACAAAATTAACGTTGGAACGAAAATCCCAAAAAACTTCAATAACAAATATCAATATAAAAAAATATATAAATCAATAATAATTTTATTTATGCCTAATCAGATATTTATATGTACAAAATCTAGCATTCATCAATTATTTATTATCTTACATTTTATTATATGTGAATCCAATATAAGATGAACTACCATTATATTTTGTGAAACTAGAAACGTATAAAACGAAAATACAAAAAATATTACCAGTACAAGCGGTTTCTTGATGACAAGACCATCTGGTCTTCTGCAAGTTTTCCACGTACTTTTAATATTAATGATACCCTGTAGTTATACTTTTTGTATTCTACAAAATTGTGAGATTTTTATTTTTTTTTCTCACCATTATATATCTTATAAATATTGTAAATTTGTATCAGTTTTATAGAATCGAAACTTTCAGCGCTTGTATAGTCCGGGTGAGGTTCTACGTTAAAATATTTTTCCAGGGACGAAAACACGGTGACAACAAAATCTTGCAACTAACAGGGACGAAAACACGGTTGCAACAAAATCTTGCAACTAATTTTTTATTGCTCTCCAAAATAGCTAGAGCTTCAAAACTTTCAGCAGTTGTAGTCCCAATATTGCTGCGATGTTGAAAATAAAACATTTACCAGGGCCAACGACACAAGGGGCAACAAATGCCCTTCCCAGCAAACTCGCCATGCTTGGCCCACAATCGGCGTCATTACTGGCCCACCATCGGCCGACAAGCATAGTCCAATCCAAGTCTTGCTCACCGTTTAAGGCATGGTACATGCATGACAGCCGTTTTTCAAACGGCATTTAGGCGATGCTCTGCCGTTGCCTTTTTTAATGCTACTTTTGGTTCATTTTGCTTGTTTTTGATATTTGTTGCTGTTTTTATAAATACCCAATACTCAGGCCCGCCGTGAGCCTTTGCGGCGCCCAGGGTCAAAATTTCCCAAGCGCCCTACTGAAAGTGAAAGCTGATCTAATGATCCATAATTCAATACGTATAATAAGCCATTTGATAACAAATCAAAGAGGATAAAAGAAGATAGAATTTTTTAATTTTAATTAATGAACATTTGAACAGTTTATTTCTAGATAATTGCAATGGTCTTTTGACTTGGTTATACACTCATACATAAAATGATAAAGTTGACACTAGAACATGGTAGAAACAGACCAAAGACAATCATTAAACACTATTGGATGTTAAGAGCAAAAATTTGTCTAGAATACAACAGCTATTGTTGTTTCAACTTCAGAGGAAATTGATCTTTCGAGCTTTACTCATGGCGAATTTGGAAATCACTTCACCGTAGCACAACTTTTTGGCAAGATCATGCTCAATGGAAATAACCAGAAGATTCTTGGCTCATTGTAGACCTTAAAGCTGTCTTAACTAGAGCAAGCTTACTAAAAGATCTCTCGCCTTCCGCAACAGAAACAGGGATGGTGTTGAAGATGCGCAACAAAATGCAGACTGATTCGAAGAGCGGCTGAAGACCTTTCTGGTATATTCCATTCAATAACGTCATGGAAGTGAGAGATTCTTTTGGACCAAAAAGATTGGATCGCTTCAGAGCATCGAGGTGGCGGACCTTTTCAATAAGTTTCTCTTCCTCAACATCGGTCGCGTAGATTTGTGCCAAGACCTTGCATTTCTCCTCCAATTGGATAGGTGCTTCAACACTTTCTTCTGATTCTTCTTCATTTGACATAACAAGAGATTTCAATGACCACAAGAACGAAAACATATTCGTCGTTTTCTCAGCAGCTTGGAATCTATCACTGACCTGCTGAATAAGAGTATCAACAGCGGTATTGAATACGCTCACCTCAAACTCTTTTGCCTCGTCTTCATGGAAATGAGCGGTGTTCCTCACCTCTTCGTGAAAGGTCTTCCTTTTTTTCGTCCTCTTCTTCACAAATTCTGATTGAAAACCAAAAGAAGCAAGACCAGATGCTATCAAACGTGCCTCATTAAGGATGCTGGTCCAAGATGATCTCAGTCGATTTAGATCTTCAATAAGAGTCTTAATGAGTTTCATCTCGTCGTCCAAGGAGATATTTTCTGATTGGAGTGCAAGGCTCACGTAGTTGATTGATTGAAGAGTTTTATACCAAAAGGTTGTCATTACGATGAACTCGAATGAATGAACCCACTTCTCCAGAGATTTTACTTCATTCAAATGATCAGCTGTTAGATCAAAATTGCGGAGTTTTTTCAAAGATTCGAGGATTTCCCTGGATCGCTTGACTAACGGCTTCACGGCCTCGATTCGCGCACTCCATCTGGTTTGCGACGTTTGATGAAGGGACAAACCAGTGGTTTCAATCAAGACTTTCCACCGACTAGGGCTTCCACTGAAAAGATTGTAAAGTGACTGGACTCGGCCAAAGTAGTTCTTGACTTTAACCGAAGATTCAGCAGAATGAACACCAGCAAGGTTGAGACTATGAGCGCTGCATGACATATAGAGAGCTTGAGGATTTTTTTGCAGTATAATCGCCTGTACTCCTTTGTATATACCGGACATGTTCGCTCCATTGTCATATCCTTGACCTCTGCAGTTTTTGAGATCGATTCCATTTTGTTCTAAGACATCCATAATAAGCTTGGCAATGTCAGCACCTATCTTTTTTTCAAGATTCTCGACCCTCAGAAAGCGCTCCTTCACGGTCCATCTTTTGTCAGTACCAAAGTATACAAAGCGGAAAGATGTGCTGCCCACAAAGCAGGATCATTGGAAGGAATGGTAGCGATGGGTTCTTCTGTTGGCAGCACCTGAGAATAAATTTTAAAAAATTTTATTTTATTAGCTTAAAAGTTTATTAACATCATTTCTTTTAAAGAGGTAGAACTTACCAAAATATTCTCTTCATTCACAGCTACCATTCCGATTTGACATTCCGACCAGACATGTTTTAATTCTTTTTGAAACAGCATCCGCTCATAAGCAAAAAACTGTTTGAATTTCTTCTTGATTGGGTCTATCAGACTATCACATTGATATCACGTGTTTCAAAATTGTTTCAAATTTGAGAGATTTTGAAAATTAGAGAAATAAATTTAATAAAATTGTTTTAATATTTTATATCAATATCAAACTACTTGGATTTAATCTAATCTCTTTTTTTAATAAAGTAAAAAATCTCCGTTTTTAATTGAATGAAAATCTCCGTGCACTAAAGTTATTTTAAACATTTAATTCAGCGGGTTGTTAAATTAATCATTAGTATTCACTTTATTTGCGAGTTTCCGCTATATAAAAAGAATCGCTTTATTTAAAACTAATGTTTTGAAAGTAAAGCTAATTTCTTAGTTGTAAAGCATTAATTACTTTTTTTATTTAAAAAGTCCAATTATGAAGCACTTCATTACAAAGTTGAAAATTTAAACTAAAAAAAATTGACCGGCCAAAAAAAGCAATTGACCGTCTATTATATGTTTTAGCTGGTCAAATTGACCGGCTGCTTTTGATTTCTTATTTTCCACGCTGCTTCGCAGTACTTCATCTTTTTTTTAAATAAACATGGAAAAAAAATTATTTATATTCGGCTTCGTGCGCCCCTGTTGACCTGGCGCCCGGGACAAAACAACCTAGTAGACCCCCCCTCACGGCGGCCCTGCCAATACTTTAATAAACGCGAGATTTTAACTTAGAGACTTTTTGGAGACAAATGCAAGATTTTAACTTAAAGAATTTAAAGTAAAACAAGTCAGGAAGAAAAAGGTGAAGCGAGGTGATGTTTGCTTACCTAAAATAGTCGCATGGGTGATATAAAATGGAATGTGGGATATTTTAAACTATATATACACAGTCATATTAGCAATAGCAAAGAAAAATATTGCGTTGTTTATCCAATATTTCACAACTCATTGACTGATAACATTGGATAATCGTGTTGTTTCAAAAAATACCATCAATGAATTACTACATATAAAAATTATAAAAACATTTTCCAATTATCTTAAAATTATAAACACATTGTGATCTACACAAATGTAACTATAAATATTCTGTATTTCAATAAAAGATTTTATTTTATTTTGTTTTAAAATATGACAAGAAAAAGATTTTAAATGGTTTGTTATTAATAAAATCAAACATAAGAGAAAAATTTGATTTAAATCATTAGTCATCCAAAAATAATCATTTGATTTAAATCTTGATTTTAATCGGCCACCGCTGCAAATTGCGCTGATTTTTGTTGTTCAGAAGAAAATGCGGGAAATCACTGGATAAATTGCGGGAAGCGGGATATACTTTGTTTTTATTTTTGTCGTCGTCATTTTTGTCGTTGCTACTGTTTTATTTTCGCTGTTTTGTTGTTATTTTTATTGTTGTTGTTGTTGTTTTTTTTGTTGTTGTTTTTGTCGTTGCTGTTGCTGCTGCTGTTGCAGTTGTTTTTATTATTGCTGTTACTTTTATTTTTAATGTAATTGTTGCTGTTGTTGTTATTTTTATAGTTTTTTATTTTGTTTTTGTTGACAACAATATATATATATATTTTTTGTCTTTGCTGTTGTTGTTATTTTTTTTAGAACAAGTCTTTATAATAAGTCATATAATTATATCAAGAAAATCGGTCAAGAAAATCGATCGTTGATGATGGATTCATATTACTTCTTGCAGTACATTATTTTAATGTCCTTTTTTTTCAATGTTAAAAATAATCAGTTTTTAAAAAAATGTTCTTGGAACATAGATACTAATGTTTTTATAGACCAATGGATTAGAACTGGACAGCTCTATTCATATTGTATGCAGGTAAGTTTTTTTAATTAGCGTAAAATATGAAAAATTTGAAAAATATTGAAAGTGATCATTATTTTACAAAAAAATAAAAAATAAAAAAAATAAATGTAATAGTCAAACGATATTATTAAAAACTTTGTACTAATTTGAAGGAAGCAATGCATAGCATTTTAAAGTTCAAATATAGTTATTCTGTTTAAAGTTTATTGTTATAAGTACAAGTTTTATACCCTTATTATATTTTTGTGTTTTATATTAAATTATAAGTAACAAAAGTTTGTAGTAAAAAAGTTAAAAAAAAAAGTTATAAAGTCACTTGTTTTGACATTTATTAAAAATGTTTGTTTTCAACATGTTTTATTTGAATGTTATCATTTTGATTTGTCATTTAAGTAATAAGTTTTAAAATCTGCAAGTGACATAAAATAATAAACTCAAGTTTTATGTTATATTTAGTATATGCCACTTAATGTAGGAATGTGTTTAAAAGTTTTACATTGTTTGAGTATTATAATGTTGTATGTCATCAGAAAGAAGATCAATACAGTATTTATAAGGTGAAAAAAATGGAAGTTGATTAATTCTATACAAAGTTATGACAATTTAAGTACCAATTTATTTAACCGATATATGGATTTGTTGAAAAAACTGTGGTCAAAATAAAGTTGACTAAAATTGTCATAACTTCAAATGCAAATAACTTTTTCAATAGATAGGTGTAAAAGTGGGCTACAAGTATTTGCTGGGCATGTTCTGGAAAAAAACTGTAAGAAGCGAAACACTTTTCTCAGAAAAAACTTTTTTTTAAAGAAGTTAGTAATGTTAATAAGCAAAAAGTGATTATAATTTTATAGTAGACTAATAATGTGTATGAGAGGTGCAACACTAGATTTGGAGTTAGGTGTAATGTTAATGGTACAATGCACCCTAGTATCAAATATCGATTGTTTTTATATATTTTATTATCATTAGTAACATTAGTAAAATTGGCATACAATATAAAATTTTTTAATGCTATATATAGCGAACAACTTTTTTTACAAAAAATTGTTCGCTATATATAGCATTTAAAAATACAACTAGTGACTCTTGTCAACAATTATCAATCTATACAAAATGTTATAATAATAAAAGTAACATGTGAGTTTTGTGAATAATTAGCAAAGCTAGTTATTGACAAATTAGTGACGCACATTAAAATCACAACACTATGTTATACAAATTTTAACATATATAAAAGGTGTTTACATTTATTTATGAAAGGGATATATTCTGTTCATCCTCCCCCTTCCCCCTCTTGGCTTAAAAAAATTCTTAAATAAATTTATAAAAATCTTTTAAAATAAATTTTTAAATTAACTGGGTATGCGGTACTCAAATATTCAACAACTATTACTGTAATTATAAATTAGTAGCAGTACAAAATGCGCTATATCACATTATTTGACCATTTAACTACATTTAACCAGATAAACTAATTGTCAAGTGGTACTTGGACAATTAGTTATTCTGGTCATCTGTTCTGGGTAGAGGATATGCATTAAAGTAAGCAAGTTTTTTGCTATTTCATAAAAGCTTGACCAAGAATAACATCAGCACAAAAGTTATTGACAAGGTGATATCTGCATACTTTTGTGATATCTGCATTGTTACTTTACAGTAGTCCTGAATTTTTGAATGGCAATGATGCTATAGATATACTGCTAAAGCGTTTTGTATATAGAGTTTCATTCTTATTGACAATGTATTAATTTATAACCTTGTCTGAGCTTTCCGTATCTCATTTCCGTAACTCATGCTTATTTCGCACATTTATTTCACAATAGGAGTTGTGCAAGAATAAATGATCAGCCATCATATCAAATATAATTTTCTTCATTAGTTTGTCTACTGCACAAGTTAGAGAGATTAATCTATAATTACCTGAATCTGTTCAATAATGTTTTTTTTGAAATTGGTGTAATTTTTGATTGTTTCTAACCAGGCCTGATTTTAATTTGGCCTAGTCCAGCCCTCAGAATTAGGGTTGGTATTCTGCAATGCCAACCTAGCTGCTGACCTTTTTGACAAATATGTATTATTGTATGTAACTCTTCGAAAATATGTATTCAATTTGTAGACATCTTAACTAGCTTATTTTGTAAAAAAGTCAATATTAATTTTTTTTTACCTTAAAGCTTTTTGAAACATGGCTGCAACATAGCACTACATCGAATATATTGATGTCACGAAAAATTAAAGTATATACATGTTTTTTGCGCACAAATAAGATACTATCATGTAAACCTTATTTGTATGCGGTTACAAATGATGACTTTGTTTTCATAAATACCCTTTGTAGACATTTTAGTGGTTTCTTTCTTTTACTATTTTTATCTACCAGTTTTACGATACACGTGACACATCATAATATTATACTGTTATGATGTCTTATATTTATTATTAATAAGATAAGATGGAATTTCAAGTGAAAATTTTTTTTTCAATAAGTACAGTAACAGGCAGCCACAACCACAAAAGTTGCCTGCCCTCCCAGGAAATTTCCTGACGTTCCGGTGGGCTAGTCCAACCCTGGTTCAAGCCCTCCCCTTCGTGTAATAAATTTTAAAATTTTTTCAATTTTGTGGTATATATTTATAGCAAAAATATATATAGGGAAGAAAATATATATAGCAAAATAACTGATTGGTAAAATAAAATTTTAAAGTTTTAAATATATATATATACATATATATATATATATATATATATATATATATATATATATATATATAATATATATATATATATATATATATATATATATATATATATATATATATATATATATATATATATATATATATATATATGTTTTATATTCATGTACATATATTACACACAATTGTTCCATAAACGGCTCGCAAACTCAACTTATGCTAAAGTCGCTAACACTTGCAGAAGTTTGTGCGTAACGCTATACAAATGGCGGAACTAAAAAGATGCTGTAGTTTTAGAAAACAGAAATTATCAAGAAAAGGGAAAGTCATGGCAAGTCTAAAATTGAAGTTTCAAATTTTCCACTTGGATGAGACAATATGTTTCGTTTTTTTTCTTTCAATTTTGTCAATTTTTTTAAATACAATAACACAAATACAAAAATACAAAACAAAACAGTTTAAGCAAAAAAGACTAAGAATTATTAGAAAATTTTTTTTATATTATTAATAACTATAATATTACTAACTGTTGACCTAAAAGTATTTGAGGTCTGCAAAAAATTTCCAACTTTGTTTGTATGTTTTATGGTAAAAGATTTGTATCTTTTTTTGTTTTAAATTTTTTTTGCAGACCTGATGCCGACCTCTAAAAGATTAAGTTTGGCAAATTATTGCTGACCTCATTTTTCCTAATTCCTAGAGCTGTCTAGTCTCTAATTTAAATTGTGTATTCATCAATAAGCACCTCAGCATTAACAGTACCTATTTAATTAATCCATGCTGTTGTTGTGATAGGAGATTGTGCAAGAACAGATGATCAGCCATCATATAACATAAAATTTTCTTTGTATACTACAAAGGTTTGATAGAATATATAAATATCTGAAGTCAGAGAGGTATATATATATATATACATATATATATATATATATATATATATATATATATATATATATATATATATATATATATATATATATATATATATATATATATATATATAGAGAGAGAGAGAGAGAGAGAGAGAGAGAGAGAGAGAGATATACATATATATATATATATATATATATATATATATTATATATATATATATATATATATATATATATATATATATATATATATATATATTTGTATATATATAAACTGTTTAAAACAAAATAAAAACAAAAGCAAATCAATGCAATAGTTTCTTTTGATGAAAATAACATGCTAAACTTTCTTGACATAACTATTATTAACAATAAAACTGGTACATTTAATTTTAAAGTTTACTGTAAAGATGCCATAACTAACATCGAAATAATACCTAACTCATGCTATGATCCAAAAATTGTAAACAGAGTTTTCAAAGGATTTGTTCATAGGGCATTATATTTATGCTTTGATCACAATATTGAGCAAAAGTTATTATTTCTAATTGATGTTTTTGTAGAAAATGGTTTTAAAAAAACAAGCCTGGAAAATATTATATAAACCACTAAAGAAAATTTACATAATAAAAAACAAAACATTGAAACTCAACATTCATCAATTTCATCAAAAAATGTTATATCTTTACCATGGATTACAGTAAGTTAAAAAAAGTTTTCAAAAAAGCAGGTTACTCATCAGTCTTTAAATCACCAAAAAATTTACAACACATACTTACTACAAAAAATAAACCTTCTCTTCTTATAAACTTATACCCAGGTGTGTACAAACTTGAATGCTCCTGCAAAAAATGTTATATCGGTGAAGCAAAATTATCTGGCATTTACCAACCAAAATCTTATCTGGCATTTACCAACATCAGAAAAATACATACAAAGGAAAATGGGGTTATTCAGCAATAGCGGAGCATTTGAAAAATTGTCATGGTAATTTTACATGGAACAATAAAAATACTTTAAAAATAGAGGCCAACAATTTTAACAGAAAAATGAGGGAAGTCCTTGAAATACAACGCCATGAATTTGCACCTTTAGACAGGAATGTGCACCTTTAGACGGCGGTCTGAATCAGAATGAGGGAGGTTGCTTCACAACTTCGTTTTGGAAACCTATGTTTCAATATTCGAATCAAAAGAAACTATTGCATTGATTTGTTTTTGTTTTTAATTTTTATTGATGTTTTTTAATATATATACTATACTTGACAACAAGAGTATCTATACTCCCTTGAAATATTGTATAAAAATTAACTTAAAAAATAAAGAGTTACATCCATAATAGAAGTTTTTATTTAATAAAAACAACTTTTATTTTGTTTTTAGTTCTTTTTATTTTAATTTCTTCAAGTTTATATGTTATTTTTATTAGTAAATAAATTTAACAAACTAAAATTCACTATTTTATATCAATAGATAATAGTTTATAATCATTAGTTCATTGCATATTAATTATCATTAATTTGGACGAACTTTTGCAAAATGCGTAAAAAATTGTATTAAAAAAATAAAAATTAATTAAATGCAATAAGCATCTTTGATATATCTTATAGCTTAGTAAATAGAATAAAAAATTATTAGAAAAAAACTCCCTTATTTGGCTTATATCTCTTAAATTAGACGTTTGTTAATAAATAAAGATACAAATGTCAATGTTCATTAAAGATTTAAGATTTTAAATTTTTTCCAGTCTTCAAAATAATTTTTTAAAAAACAACCATAAACTTTACATTTTATAGTAAAATTTAAAGACAACCAAGCTAGAGTATATAAATATATAATCAGTATAAACTAATCATTTATTAATTTAGGTTTAAAAATAACAATTAACAGAATAAAGATTCTGTTAATTGTTATTTTTAAACTTAAATTAATAAATGATTAGTTTATACTGGTTATATATATTTATATACTCTAGCTAACAGAAGAAAACCATAAATTTATGAAGTCTTTAGTTTAAAGTTTATAAACCATAAATTTATGAAGTCTTTAGTTTAAAGTTTATAAACCATAAATTTATAAAGTCTTTAGTTTAGAGTTATTAAAACATAAATTTATAAAATCTTTAGAGTTTATAAACCATAAATTTATAAAGTTTTAGTTTAGAGTTTATAAAACATAGATTTAAATTTATAAAGTTTTAGTTTAGAGTTTATAAAACATAGATTTATAAAGTCTTTAGTTTAGAGCTTATAAAATTCAACAGCAATAGTTCAAATAGTTTTTTCAGATTTAAAGTATCCAAAAAGTTCTTTACCAAAATTAACCCCCTCCATTTTTATTGGAGAGAGATTAAAAAATACAAAATCTGCAATCTGTTAGATTTACAATCTGTGGTATTTCTGTGGTAGATGGTAGATCTGTGGTAATCTATAGTAGATTGTAGAAAATGCGGTAGATTGAAGAGTTTGTGGTAGATTGAAGAATATGTTGTTGATTGCAGGTTTACCCCTATCTAAAATATTTTTATAATTATAAATGATAGTATAATTTTTACTTAGTGTTTTCAAATTTTATTTAGTGTTTTTATAAGATCTTGGTTATAATTTTTATTATTGCTATTTGCTTTTTTTTACTTTTTTTTAGGGAATTGATAAAGAAAATAAAGTTGATTTGAAATGTACAAACATCAACTGTAGACAGGTTTTTATTATTACTGCTTAATTGTATAAATTAAAATCTTGTATATCATTTATATCATATTGCATTTTATATCTTTTATATCATATCATGATATAAAAGATATAAAACCTTTCTCAACACTATAACTTTGTAACATGAACCTTGATGAACAAGACTACTGCGCTGAGAAACAAGTTAAGCGCGGTACTACCAGGGACGTGGTGGGGGTTGAATTCGGAAGTTCTCGCTTATGAGGTAAGCACTCTACTACTACACCACTACCGCATTACTCTGAGTACTTTACCACTACACCACTACCACATTTTTAATTTGTCATTGAATATATTTTTGAATAAATTAATTAAAAATCTGTAAATTTTTGAAGTATAATTTTGTTTTTGAGTTGTTTTAAACTTAACTAAATAATCTTGTTGTAAATTTAAATTTTTTTTTAAACGAAAAATCAAATTAAATTATAAGCTTTGTCAAAAGTGCTAAATTGCCTCTACTGTTCTAAACTTGCCTCAACTGTGTCACATATTTTGAATGTTTTTAAGGTTTCTTGTTTTAAATTATTCTAAGAGAAACTAATGCAAGTAAACACTTTTTTTATTTATTTGCATAATTAAAAAAAAAAATTGATTTTTTTTTATCCAAGAAAAAAAAAATTAGTCTAACTTCTATTTATTTTTTATTTGCAAAAAAAACAACAACTTATATTTCATTTTTATTTTTTTCAGCTATTAAAGAAATACTTTTAAAGAACTTTTGACATTAATTTAATCTGAAAGAGTTTGAGAATGCATGTTAAAAAGAAAGGAAATGCTCGAAAAAAAAATGTTTTAAGAAAGAAAAAAAACAACACTTGCCAATTGATCAAACAGCTATATTAATAATGAATGTCTAGATTTAAATGTTTACCAGTTATTGAGTTACCTCTTACATAGAATTTATGTGCATTTAAAAAAATATGTTTGTGCAATTAAATATTATGTGCAATTAAAAAAATATAGCCCTTTTTATTAACCATTTGAAAAATATTTTGATATAAATAACTCAATGCTTGTAATTACTCAATAATAATTTTCTAATAACTAATGATTTACTTGAACAAAGGCAAAACACGCCCTACAATTACTCATGTTTTGGATGGAAAATGTTCTGTTCAATAGAATTAATTCTATTTTGAATATTAATTTATTTTTTTATTAGAATTTAATTTTATCAAATGTTATTGAGTATTAAATTTTGAATAAGTAAACATTAAGAACCAGACCCCTAATTTACTAAACTTTTAAACTTTTATTTCTTTAAGTGAATCTAACAAATTACTTTATTTGCTATCATCTAAAATCAGGAAAAAAAATTTTTCAACAAAATAAACTAAAATGTTTTGTTACTGTTAAGAAAAACTGTGTTTAAAAAAAGTTGTTAATATTGAATCTTAATAAATATTATGTTGCATTTAAAAACAACTATTTCCTTATATCATGGTCAGTTTGTTTAGAGCATTAGTTAATAGAATGAGTTAAAAGAAGATTTAAGCAATGGCAAAGTAACAATTATGCAACACTACTGTTACAATGATTCCCACTAGACGAGTTTAATGATTTTTTGTGCTGCATTGACTAGCTTACTACACACACACACACACACACATATATATGTATATATATATATATATATATATATATATATATATATATATATATATATATATATATATATATATATATATATATATATATATATATATATATATATATATATATATAGTATATATATATACATATATATATATATGTATATATATATATACATATATATATATATTATATATATATATATATATAATATATATATATATATATATATATATATATATATATATATATATATATATATATATATTATATATATATATATATATATATATATATATATATATATTATATATATATATATATATACAGTGGTGGCCAAAAATTAAAGACCACTCATTTTTTTTCAAATGTATTTTTAACCTTAGTATAATTTTATTTTGGAAAAAGGTATCAAAAAAAGAAAAACATTTTTAGTAAGAATTTTTATTGTATTTTATATTTATTATAAAAGAATTTATAATTTTTTTACAAAATAATGTTAAAAAATTAAAAAACTGACTAGTATAAAATATAAATGGGAAAAAAAATTGGACAAAATTTTAAGACCAGTTTCAAAAATATTTCAAAAAGCAATAAAAAAATAATTTAGAAACGTGTTGTTCCTCCATTTGTTTTCAAGCACTCTTGTACTCGTTCTGGCATTGAATTCATTAAAGTTTTGATTACTTCATCAGGCACATTTTTCAAATGATGAGAGATAGAAGATTTCAAATCTTCCAAATTGTAAAGTTGTTCTTTACCAAGCTTGTGATCAAGCCACGACCATAAATTCTCTATTGGATTCAAGTCTGGACTATTGGCAGGCCATGGAAGCACTTGAATTTTATTAGAATTGAACAAATCGCTAACAACATGTGCTTTATGACACGGCGCATTATCTTGCTGGAAAATAAACCCATCTTGCAACTGCCATAAATCAATGCTAGGAATAAGCAAGTTTTCCAAAATTTCGATGTACCTTTCTTTGTTAAGTCTACCATCGAATAAATGAAAAACGCCAACTCCACAGGCACTCATACAGGCTCAAATGCTTATTGAACCACTGCCTTGTTTTGTTCATTTCAAAATGCATGATTCATCGAACCGTTCACTTGGACGTCTACAGAACATTACGCGACCTTTTCTGTTGTCTACCTCAACGTTCATTTCATCACTAAAGACCACATGGCTCCACTGATCTGTTGACCAATTTTTATGTAGTTTGCACCACTCTTTCTTGGCAAATTTTTGTTTTTATTTAAGCGTGGTTTTTTTGCAGCAGCACACCATAAATAATTTAAATTGTGGAGGACCCTTTGCACAGTTCTAGGGCTTGCTTTCAGACCATTTGACAGTGTCCATTTCGTAGGCAAGTCTGTAGATGATGCTTGTCTGTTTTCTTTCATTAATCTCACTAACGAGCGAACATCACGGTCATTTGAAATTTTATTGCGTCCAGTCCTATGACAATCATTAATTGACTCTTTGTATCGTTGAATTATGTTAATAATGCAAGAGTGAGACCTTCCGAGTTTTTCTGCTATTTGTCTGATGCTATAGCCTTCTTCTTTTAATACAAGAGCCACGTATCTGTCTTTTTTTTCAATCTTTGCACGCATTTTTGCAATATTTTTATATCCTTATTGCAATTCAAAAAATAAATGTTTATTTGATATCGAAACTCAGGTTTCGACATTTTATTTTATAGCCAACGTAATAACCAATTGAGACTGTTAAAAAAAATAATAGATTATTATTTTTAATAAGTGCAAATTAAAGATTTGAAAGTGGTTGCTAAATTTTGTCCAATTTATTTAAAGAAGATTTATAAGTACTCATCAGTTTTTTAATAAGTTAAACACTATTTAATTAGAATTAGATTAAAAAAATTATACCACTTTAATCCGTATGTTTTAATTAACATTTTAATTAAGATATTAAAAAAAAGAATTTAATATGTCAATTAGAATCTTCTTAATTTTAATTTAAAGATTAAGAAACCAAGTAAAAAATGAGTTGTCTTTAATTTTTGGCCACCGCTGTATACACACACATTTTGCAAAACCATGAAGTAAACAATAAAAAAAATCTTAACTAAAACAAATGTCTAAATTTAGGAGACTTTACTGAAAGTTATCAATATGTTGCCATCATGAGTTTCAAAGTTACTGAGCAAAGATACTGGAGATATTTTAATATACTGGAGATACTTTATTATACTGGAGGTACAAAGATACTTCAAAGCACTGAGTGAAGTTCACATGTGTGAAGTTTAATTTGATGGCTGTGAAGCACAATTTATAAACCTATATATATATATATATATATATATACATATATATATATATATATATATATATATATATATATATATATATATATATATATATATATATATATATATATATATATATATATATATATATATATATATATATATATATATATATATATATATATATGTATATATATATATATATATATATATATATATATATATATATATATATATATATATATATATATATATATATATATATATATGTATTAGGGTGGCTTTTAAAGCAACATTTTTGAAAAAAACCTGTTTCTACCCCTTTACTTTGTTCTATATAATACTAAAACACTAGGTTTAAAATTTTTTTGAACAAAAGATTATTTTAGGGGTAGCTCTTAAAACCCTTAAAAATTTGACTGGTCCATAAAATTTTGAAAATAAAAGTTCTTCTAAAGTATGTCAACCTGGTACTCAAAAGAAGCGAAATTATATAAAAACTTCAAAAACAGTAATCACTTTACAAAAAAAGCATGTTTAAAAAAACTATTTTTTTAAAACTTAAAAATAATGACTTTTTTTATTTTCAGCTTAAAAACAATAGTTTTTATGCATTTATTTAAGAAAAAAGTTATTTTTTTGTAAATTGATTATTATTTTTAAAGTTTTTATTAAAGGTTTTTTTGTGTTATTTTTTAACTTATTGTTAATAGTATCATGATTTTATATAATTAAATATTTTTATTATTATTTGCTTTAAAAATAGTTACTATACTTAGTTATAAATAAATACAATATCTTGATGTTTATTTCAATAAATATTTCAGGCCTTGTTACAAGATTTCGCTGCGTAGCGAAAACGCGTAACGGATTTCTAAGTAACTCAACTCAGCAAATATGTTTTGCATCGTTAGAAGTTATATTGCGTCACTCCCGTCTTTTCAAGTACCGCATTGTAATTAAAGTTATTTTATTAACGAGTTAAAAATCATACAAACAGTTTGTTTTTTTCTCACTATAACAAAAGTTACAAATATAATCTGAGTTCTTATTTAAAAAATCATTTTTATTGTTTTTTTCAAATATGAACTAAATTTTATTTTGAAAAGATTTTTTTTTTCATGAAACGTAAAATAATGTTTGTTTATTTTCTTATCATTTTACAGTTGGTTTTTGGTTATTTTATTAACTGTTAATAAATTTTTTCTTATTTAATTTGTGAACTCATTTTAATAATGTTTTTAAACAAGAAAGAGATTTTTGTTGTTGTTTATCAGTTACCGATAACATATTCCTGATCATAATTTATTTTCATAAATTAAACAAACGTCATTAAAACTTTACATTATTGAATTAACAATAAACAAAATATCTTATTAATCAAATATTTACATCAAAATAAATCGTGCATTTTTTAAACTATTATGACTAAAAATAAATGTTATATTTAAAAAAAATTTATATATTTAATTCTTTAAGATAAAACTTAAAACACTTAATTTTTTCCAACTAATTTTTAACAACAACAAAAATGTAAAATAGATTACTTTTAAGATATGTTTTTAAAAAATGTTTTTTACAACTTTAAAATATTGTATGTATATATTTTTAATTAATTTAAAAATAATCAAGTAAAATCAAAGTAAATATGCAAATACTAAATAAAATTTTCAAAAATTTTGAATGCGTTTGAAAAATGTTCAATATGTTCATTTTATCTTCCTTAAGAAAAACAAACTTTTTACTTTTATTAAAACTCCATCACAGATTTTTATGAATTTTTTATTTTATACACTTTTATTCTTTCAATAAATTTCAATAAATAAATTTTATATATATTTTTTATTTTTTATTTTTATATATTTTAATTAAGTTCTTTTTTTTGCAAGAGTAAATTATTTAGTAAGAAAAAAATGAAATGCCCCATAGAGTCTCTGAAATGCTAAAACAAAGGCAATTGCTTTTTATACACCCAAGTAGTTAGATTCTTAAATGATATTGCTCTGTTAGTTAAATTGCTAACTGCATATATAAAATGCATTTGTGGATTTTATAAGCCTGCTAATATGCAGGAGAATTTCCAGTTTGTGTAATTAGATTATAAAAACTGGAATAATTAGAGAAACAGATATCCTATTAATGGATATCCATATAATTAGATATTCAAAAAAATCATGAAATTTTAACTATACGATTAATAGTGTATCAGGTTTTATCAAATCAGACTTAACATGAGACAAATCAGACTGGATATCTGGTTTTGCTCACTCCTACCCCACATGCTACAGGAAGAATTCACATAAATAAAAGCATTTTTGATCAATACCAGTACAATGGGATTTTTGTTCATCATGCAAAGCCAATTTCTATGGAATTATTTCCAGGTAGTAACATCCTGTTTCAGAAAGATAGCAAACATAACAAAGCATGTTGAAAAAAAAAGCTAACCTTGTACTGATAGTCTAGTAAATCACTCAAAGATAAAATTAAAAAAAGACTGTTTAATGATGAAGCATGTCTTTTCAATTGGGCTAAAGAAGCATGGAATACTTTAGAACCATTGTTGTTAAAAAAGCTTGTTCATAGTATGCCTCAGATAATCAAAGAATCATAGCACCTTTTACAGTCTTAGCTGAAAAAGTTATGCTATCACTAAGTACTAATTTAGGAATAGAAAGTTGAGACAATCATAACATTTATTTTTCACCACTTCTGAATAAAACAACATTGTCAGACTTAATGCAGCGAACGATGTGGTAGAAAAAAAAATCATTTGATGTGTGTTTTTTAGCACATAGTGATGTTATTATATGCTGAGTTTCATAGTTTTTGCTTAACGTTTTAAAAGCATTTTTATGTTTTTTTTGTTGTGACAGTCGTAACCCTGACAGTTATAACGAAAATTCTAATATTAAAAAACAACAAATAAAACAACCCAATGATGTAACAAAAAATGTATAAATGATTATTTAAAACCATGGTTTTAAATAATCATTTATACTATAAATGATTATTTAAAACCACCACTATAGTATTATCAAAGTTCTCAGTTATGATTTTACAATACATTTTTTAACCCTACACAACAGGGCTATAAATAAACCTCAAACATGTTTATACAACATTTAAAACATGTTTTTACAACTTTAAGACCAGGTTACGTTATGATAAGATTATTTTATTTAATAACTTTTTTGCTTAAAAGTATTTTTAAATTTAAAAAAAAAGATTTTTGGATTTAAGTTTTTTTTTTTCCTCATTCTCGCAGAGTTGCTCACATATATATATATATATATATATATATATATATATATATATATATATATATATATATATATATATATATATATATATATATATATATATATATATATATATATATATATATATATATATATATATATATATATATATATATATATATATATATATATATATATATATATATGTATATATATATATATATATATATATATATACACACATACATGCATACATATGTATATATACATATATATATATATATATATATATATATATATATATATATATATATATATATATATAATTAAATATATATATATATAAATAAATATATATACACACAAATATGCATCTAATTTTTTTTTTAGTGTATGACAGTCTGCAACCAACCTTTGCCATTCAATGTATCAGTTTGCCAGTCATTATGCAATGTAAATATTTTTAGTTGTAATTTTTAAAATTTAATTTGACTAGCTGATAAGGATTCAAATTTTTGTTTTTTTGTTTAACAAACTTCCAGCAAACTAGGTTTATTAGGAGTGCAACAATGCATTGGCATTGGCTCGCTGATGTATCAACCATTTGGCCAATGCATTGGCACTGGCCTTGGTAACCATCAGTCAATCACTGTTTTGAGAATGTCTTTTTTTTATTTTTGTGTTTCTTTTAGTGCTAGCAAGCTAAGTGGTACTAGAGCACAGCCATTCGGAATGATAAACATTAATGTCGCCAAAAACAAAAATATTGCATAAAAGAATGGCGGTTTAATAAAAATGGTTTAAGCAACTTAGAAATTAAACTTAAGTAACTTAAAAATAAGATTGAGAAAAGTTCAATTTTTGGTAGAAGAAGTATTAATAAGTAGAAAGAACAACGAAAGAAGAAGTATCATTAAGAAAAAGAAAAACAAAAGTACATCAAAGAATGACTCACTAAGCATGTGAATATTTGAGGATTAGTGAGTCAACACTAAAACCTAAGATAAAATACCAAAATATTACTTACAAAGAGCTTACAAAGTGAATTTGAAAAAAAATAGAATTTGACAGATTAAATATAATTTAAGTCCTTATTTTAATTTCCACCCAAGTGGAAATTAAAATATGGACAGTTACAATTCAGTGGTGAAAAGTTTTTACATTTATTGCTGCTATTGTTCTGATTCTAATTATATTAACTTTGACCCAAAAAATTGATAGTACTTGGCACCCTAAGTAATAAGCTATAAAGTTGATCATTCCTGTCATAGCATCTAACAAAATAAAAAAGCAAAATAAAATTTATAGTTCCATTTTAAAGTAAATTCTTTTGAGGTTTTAAAAAAATTTATGATTTTTATTATTGCAATAGCATAGCCAAAATCTATAGAATCTATAGAATGATTACGCAGTTTACAATTTAAGTAAGTTTTAATTAACAATTAATGTTAATGATAAAACATATATTTACATATAATTATTATATTACATATATATACATGTATATTACGTAAATATACACATTATAAATTATTGCTTCAACTTGCAAGAAGAAAGTTTATTCATTGGTGTGAAAAAAATGTGATTGATTTATTGTTGTGCAAGAAAACTAGAAACTAATTGGGCATAGAATCATGTATGAAATTATTTGAATTTTTAAAACGTATGATGGAATTTCAGATGCTGCTGTGTGGATACTAAGAACAAAAGTAATTGCTGAAATGCAGAACAAAAAGCTAGAACTACTCTGTCATTTCAGATTTTTACCCACTTTATATTCTTCATTCTACATTCTACATTATGATCTTTGTTCTACATTCAACAATCTTTGTTCTATTTCTGCAATATTTGCTCTACGTTCTACGATAAATGTTCTATTTTTGCGATATTTGGTTTATGTTCTATGTTTTACAACCTTTGTTTTACGTTCTTTGGCTTGTTCTTCTCTTTAGCCCAGTTAGTTTACCTTAGTTAGTTTACCCCAGTTAGTTTGTAGTTTTTTTGCATAAACAAAACAATAAAGATGTTTTTATTTTCTTAACTCAATGAAAACCTTATGTAATACCTTACGTAATACCTTATGTAATACCTTATGTAATGAGTCTCTTGCAAATTCTAATGACAATTTATATTAATTTATAAATCTCAAAAAATGCCATTAAAACTTGCATAAACATTAACAAATACATTAAAGCTTACAAACTTATTAACAGTAATTATCGATTAAAAGCCCACTTAAATTACTAACTACTTGATATCAAAAAATATTCAAGTAATCATGATCATAAAGTAAATTTGTTTTGTAGTTTTAAAAGAAAATATAAATTATGATTTGATCATAAAATTGAAAACCACAAAAGAAAAAGTTTTAAATTAAGTGTGTCATTTAAAGTTTCAAAATTTGTACAAGAATAAACTATTTTTATAAATGCAAATTTTTGTAATACAATGATAACATTGATAATAATCAAAGCTAATAAACAAGCTTTAACATTTAAGCAAACTTCAGTTTTATAATTTCAACTGATAAACTTCTTGTGATAAGAAAATTGAAGAGTAATTTTTATTTATTATGTTTTTAGAAACAAGAATCTAAAATTATTCAAACAATAATGCAATGTTTGATAGAAAAAATTAGATTTAAAATTATTGTGTTATAATTATTTGTAATATTACAAATAAATATAACACATAACAAAACTTGTTTTATTTTGTGATGTTTTAGGCTTCACAAGCATGTATTTTGGGCTGTCAGTTTTACTCGAAATTGGTTGCTAGTAAGTTTTTAAAAAAAATATTGTAACAAAGTTTTGAAAATAATTTTAGGGTTCAAATTAATGTAATGAGACAATAGTTTTCCGTCTATAATAGGTTTAAAGTCAGGATCATTCTTACTAATTTTTTATAATTTCAGAAAACTTATTTTAAAAACTATACTTTTACGAAGTCTTTTGGTAAACAGTTTAGGAGTTACTTTTATGAAGGATTATGGTAAACATTAGCTTATGAGTTACTTTTATGAAGGTTAATCCAATGTAAACCTCTGAATACTTGCTGTTTAATATATTTTGCTGTAGATAAAAATACTTATCATTATAGTAATTATATATTTATATGTTTGTACTAATGTAATAAATATTGTATTATAAATCTTTCTTTTTTAGATGATGAAAATGGTTCAAATTTACCTAGTAGTTCTGCTGCTTTTATATCAGTTATTGACAATTATTTTTTGAGCTCCACTTTTAAATGGCCTGTCATTATGTCAAATAACAGTCTCTTATTAAGCATATACTTGGTAACTATTACAAATCAAAATGGCATTTTTCAAAAAGAAACAGTGTTAGGTTTAGTAAGTTTCTTATTGAATATGTTGAGATCATTCAAGTCTTACTTTTTTTTCTTTGCTGTTATTTTTTATAAGACAAAAGGCTGTCATGAAATATGTTGATTTAGTCTTTTTTTCTGATTTTTATTTCTAATTAAAGTAAGTTTAAATTTAATTTAATTAATCAGAAATAATTGGTGATTTTGATAAGGTGATTGATTTATATTTTGGACTTTTCCTTCAAGTATTTTAATTAGTTTTATCAAATTTAAAAGTTTTTTTTTGTAAATTTTTGTTGTTGCTATTTTTAAAGCATATCAAAACCTCACTTTCACTTTTATTTTTTTATCAAAACCTCACTTTCACTTTTATTTTTTTATCAAAACCTCACTTTCACTTTTATTTTTTTTGTTACTTTTCATAACTTTTAATCTTTACTTTTCGCGATTATTTTTTCATTATGTTGTATATTTCTCTATGTTGTATATTTCTCTATGTTGTATATTTCTCTATGTTGTATATTTCTCTATGTTGTATATTTCTCTATGTTGTATATTTCTCTATGTTGCATATTTCTCTATGTTGTATATTTCTCTATGTTGTATATTTCTCTATGTTGTATATTTCTCTATGTTGTATATTTCTATATGAGCTACTTTTTGTAATTTGCATCAAAATGTTTTATTAAAAAAAAGAAAACGTTTTTTTTGTAAATAGTGATCTATTTAGTCAAAATGCTATTTGTTACTACTTTTATTTTTTTAAAGAAGTTTTGTTTAAGTATTATGTTAAGGTATTGTCAAATGTTTAAGTATTATGTTAAGGTATTGTCAAATGTTTAAGTATTATGTTAAGGTATTGTCAAATGTTTAAGTATTATGTTAAGGTATTGTCAAATGTTTAAGTATTATGTTAAGGTATTGTCAAATGTTTAAGTATTATGTTAAGGTATTGTCAAATGTTTAAGTATTATGTTAAGGTATTGTCAAATGTTTAAGTATTATGTTAAGGTATTGTCAAATGTCTTTTTTTATATCAAACATACAAAAACAAAAATAAAAGGAATTTCATTACTTTTACTTTTGTTTTTGTATGTTTGATATTTAAATTTTCACTTTTAAATTTTTTAAATGCATTTTACATATTCTTTTTAGTAAAACTAAAATGTAAAATTATAAAAATTGCACAAAATTGTATAATAATAGTGGATAAAATGCCTCAATTTTTATTACTAAGTTTGTATGTTTATATATTATTATATTTATTATTATTATATATATATATATATATATATATATATATATATATATATATATATATATATATATATATATATATATATATATATATATATATATATATATATATATATATATATATATATATATTAATGCGGTAGCGGTGTAGTGGTAGAGCGCTCGCTTTATAAGCGAGAGGTTCCGAGTTCGATCCCCACCACGTCAACTTGTTTCTCTGCGCAGCAGCCTTGTTCGTCAAGTTTCGTGTTTCGGAGTTATAGAGGGTTATTTCGGGGTTGAGAGAGGGTTTTAACCACAATTAAGTAGCCTCCTCGTCTGTTGTGGCCTTCTGCGCCTTGGGGAGGTGAATTAACAAAAAAATATATATATATATATTTAATACTTTTATGTTCATTTTTTCTACAAGAAAGCAACAGATTAATTTTTTTTTTTAATCATAAAATTTTTACTTAATTTTTACCCCAAAATTTTTTTACATTTTTCGTGTTTTGTTTTTAATTTTATTTTATTGAAATTTTTGAATTGATATTATTTGTTTACACTAATGTAGAAAAAGTCCAATTGATTAATCATACAATATATTGAGCAGCTTAATGCTCATTCGTGCGTGTTGGCACAGAACTCATGGCAGCCATTAAACCTGAGTAAATGGCGAGCCAGTGTCTCAGCACTTTTTTTATAAAGTATAAGAAATTTATGTAAATTGTGAATATGTAACTTTTTTCCATTGATAACAGTAAGTCATTTTACATTTAACATAAAAATTCCATTTGTATAGCATCACATGCAATAGTATGTACATGTAAATGTCAGTAGGTTAAGTTTAGTTAGTGCGTGCAGTATATGGAGCATTCATGTATAATATATGTATAATATTAATTGTATAATATATGTATAATAATGTATAATAATAATGTATGTATAATATATGTATAATAATTTATGTATAATAATCTATGTATATAATATATGTATACAATATATATAATATATATAATTGTGGGGGAAGAGGCACACAGGTTGACTATATCCTCTGTAGGAGAAGAAACCTGAAAGAGGTTAGTGATTGCAAGGTGGCACCAGGAGAGAGTGTAGCTAAACAGCATAGGATGGTGATATGTATGATGGTTTTTGAGGTGAAGAAGAAGAAGAGAGTGAGAACAGAACCTAAAATCAGGTGGTGGAAGTTAAAGGATGAAGACTGTTGTGTAAAGTTCATGGATGAGGTGAGACAGGCACTGGGTGGTGGTGTTCTGGATACCTGGGATGAAATGTCAAATACAGTGAGGGATGTGGCTTGGAAGATACTTGGTGTGACATCAGGACAGAAGAAGATAGACAAGGAGACGTGGTGGTGGAATGAGGAAGTTCAGGAAAGTTTAAGAAAAAAGCGGTTGTCTAAAAAGAATTGGCATCTCCAACAAGATGAAGAAAGTAGACAGAAGTACAAGGAGATGTGTGGCAAGACAAAGAGAGCAGTGGCAAAAGCTAAAGAGGTCTAATGAGGAGAGTGTCTTGGGAAGGTGGAAGGAGTATTTTGAGGAACTGATGAATCAAGAGAATGATAGGGAAGGAAGGTTAGAAGAGACAGAGGTTGTGAATCAAGAGGTTCCCCAGGTGAGCAAGGAGGAGGTAAGGGCTGCAATTCAGAGAATGAAGTGTGGTAAGGCAGTTGGATCGGACGATATTCCAGTGGAGGCATGGAAATGTTTGGGAGAGATAGCAGTTGAGTTTTTGACAGGGTAATTTAACAGAATCTTGGAAGGTCAGAAGATGCCTGAGGAGTTGAGACATAGTGGACAGGTCCAGTTACAAGGAGTTGATTTGGTGAAGGTTGGCGAGTTTACCTACTTAGGGTTGAGGGTACAGAGTAATGGAGGAAGTGAAAGAGAGGTAAAGAAGAGAGTGCAAGCAAGGTGGTGTGGATGGCACAAAGTGTCGGGTGTGATCTGTGATAGAAGGGTGTTGGCTAGAATGAAGGGTAAGATCTATAGGACAGTAGTGAGACCTGCTATGTTGTATGGACTGGAGACAGTGGCACCGACAAAGAGACAAGTGAGGGAGATGGAGGTGTCTGAGATGAAGATGTTAAGATTCTCATTTGGAGTGACCAAGAAGGATAGGATCAGAAATGTGTTAATTAGAGGATCAGCACATGTAGCATGTTTTGGAGATAAAGTTAGATAATCAAGATTGAGATGGTTTGGACATGTACAGAGGAGACAGGAGAGCTATATTGGCAGGTTTTGGGGATGGAACTTCCAGGTAAGAGGAGGAGAGGTAGACCTAAGAGGAGGTTTATTGATGCAGTGGTGGAGGATATGAGAGTGGCTGGTGTGTCAGTGGAGGACACTCACGACAAGGCTAGATGGAGGAGTTTGATCCGCTGTGGCGACCCCTAAACGGGAAATGCCAAAAGAAAAAGAAGAAGAAGAAGATATAATATATGTATATATATATTATATACATATAATAATATATGTATAATCATGTATAATATATGTATAATAATAATAATATATGTATAGTAATAATTTTGAAAATATTCTAACAATTATAAGTCTTTTTTGGTTAAACTGTTTTGTTCTGTAATTAAAATAGCAGCAAGAAGAGGAAAAAATGTTTTTTTGCTTATCTGTGATTTGAACTCATCTTATCTGTGAACTCAGCTTATCTGTGTGGATTTGAACTCAGCTTATCTGTGAACTCAGCTTATCTGTGTGGATTTGAACTCATGAAAAGGTTTGACACTGAGGTCAATGCACTGAGCTACTGAATATGTGTTATTAGAAATCAAAATTAATTTATAAACTTATTATACCGATGCTCTAATTAAACACTTTTATACTTTTAAGCTTTAAATAAGCTCAACTATAATGCATAGAAACAAAAGAAATGTTTGAAAACCACAAAATTAAAAAAATTAAAAAAAAAAGGCTAGTATAACAATTACATTTAACTAAATTACAATTAAATAGAATTTTATTCATAATAGAAATGTAATTATGCAAATATAAATATCTTCTTGACTCATTATTGATTTATTATCTCCTAATGAGGATACAGCTCTAAAACTTAATTTTATGGTTCTGAGGCCAGCTGGTAGTCAGGTTTTTCCAAACTCTGTGGTAGCTCTCAGAGAGACTGATTCTATCAACAGCTATAAAATATCAGAGTACTAACAGTGCCATGTTGCACATGTTAAACTGAGTGCTATCTCTGCTTTGAGTAAAGTTCTTTAACAAATCCTTAATACTTTTTTACTTATTTAAAAATGAGAAAAAAAAGTGCTAAAAACTATAAAACACAAAAGACCATGATCATCACCAAGCTCTCCAAATCTATTATTCACCAATATTTGTGGTCTTTGAAGTAACTTTTTTTCTGTTGAGTTTAATCTTTTGCAAAGTTCACCAACCTATTTGCTCTTTATGAGACTAATTTGAGTTCAGCTGTTTCATCTTGTAATCTTAGTGTTGATGGTTATCTTCCTTTAATTGGTAAAGACTCCAATAGTCACATGATTAGCCTGAGCATTTACATTTGTATAAACTCACCCATTTGTCAGGAAACTAGGATTGAATCCTCAGGATATTCTTTTATGTGCTTTTGTTTAGTATTACTTCACTTTATCACCTTTCTCTTTGTTCTATATTGCTTGCCACATCACAAGACCACTTTTTTCGATATTTTTTCTGATCAAATTGCCCAAGCCTTTCTTTTTATCTTTCAGCCAATATCATTGCTGTTGGTGACTTTAACTTTATCATCTTGTTATTCTTCATCATCAGAATCCTCCTATTATTGTAACTAGTACAACTACCTGAAAGCTCACTCTTACCGTAATTTTTCTCTGTGATGACCATTGGGCAGAAATCTTTCATCTTCTTGCTGAAAAATGTGCTTCTCATGTAGCTTCTTGGATTCAGACTGGCATGGAATCTTTTATTCTCTCTTAAGGATTCCAAATCAAGCCTCACTCTTCTCCATGGTTTTCCTCTCATTGTGCTGTTGCAATTTCCAACTTTAACCATTTCTTCCATATCTATCACCAAAACAATTCTCCAGAAAATAGACATCTGTTTCCTATTGCTAGAAACAATCATAAAAAAGGTTTTGTCTAATGACAAAGCCTTCTATTTTCAGGTTTCGGAATCTTGTGTTTCATCTCAAAAATTAGGCTCCAGAGACTTCTGGAGAATCTTTAACAGTGCCTATAATAAGGGCAAATCTGTTCCTGCATGTTCCAAAAACTTTTACTTGTCTATTTTTTTCCTGCGCACCTTAAACCTCTGGAACTCTCCCATCTTCATGTTTTCCTGACTCATACAACCTTCAAATTTTTAGGTCTTCTGTCAACTATTTCCTTGCTCTATAACTCTATTCTTTTTTTCTTCAGAATAAAGAAAAAAAAAGTGTAAACTTCTATTTATTTAATATTAAAACTTATACCAAGTTTTAGAGTTAAACTTTTACTTGAATGTTGCAATAAAAGATTGCAATGCGGCAATTTTTTTTTAAATTTTGGTTTATAGTTTTTTTTTCTATTTTAAAAAGTCTTTTGTTTATTAAATACTATTAAAATATTAGGTCATACAATACACCTTAATGGTCAAAGTTGTTAGCTTGCAGCATTTCTAAAGTGCATCACCGTGGGTTCAAATCCTTAAGCTAACAAATTTTTTTAAAATCTTTTTTGATTTTTTAGAATACAAAATAAAAGGTTTTAGAAGTTCTATAAATATTATATACATAACATATATAAAGATATTATATACTATAACAAACAACAGGGATATTTCTAAAAACATCAAAACACTGGTAGAATTTTGTTGCGCATGTGTCATGATAGAGGTATGTATGTTATTAAATGTACTCAGGTAATTAATCCTAAAAAAAATAATATAATAATAGCCTGTAGCTAGCAAAAACTTTAAAACTTTATTTTAGGAGTTAAAAGTTTATATACGGATAAATTGAAAAAATTTATAATAATGTATTGTGTTAAAATAATAATGTATTTTGGTGTGGATTTGAACCCTCTCAAAAAAAAGCACATTAAGCCAATGAGCATTGAAGTTATGCATGTTATAGTAAAACAATTTTTTTTATAAATCTCTTATAAGCTTTATGTATGCAGAAAAGGTGCTTTTTTTGCTTTTAAAGCAATTAATGAATTTCTTAATGAATGAAAACTCTTAATGAATTGTTTTCCTACTGTTGACTAAAAAGTATTGAAGTAAATAAGGAATAGGCATAGAAATGATTAGTGTGGAATAGATAAGTATAGAAATGGTTGGTTTGGTGAAGACCAGCATCTTATGGGTCTGGGGAGCTAGAATATATGTTACGAAAAAGTATAGAAAAGGTCAGTGTAGAATAGACTTACAAAGACCCATATTTTTATGGTTTGGGTCAGCTAGTGTTGTTTTATTTAAACATTATTGGTAATGTTGTTTTTAATTTGGACTCTAGTCAATATTAACAACATAATAACAAATTAAATGATTTATAATAAAGGTATAACAAAACATAATATGAAATAATAAAGAATAAAAATATACATTAAAGTATAATAATAATATAAGCAAAATAATAAAACATTTTAACTCAAGTTTTAATAATAAAATAAAATATAAACTATAATTTTAACTAGGATATAGTTTTTGAAAATGTATTTGTAGTGCAGAACAATTTTGAAAGTTATAAATAAGTTTTTACAACATCAAAAATCAGTGAAACCCATAATTAGTTTGTGATTATAAGCTTCATTTGAAATTTCATAAGAAAAACTTGGAATGGAGTAAAGCAACAATGTCAAAAGTATTACATCAAACAAAATGTCAAAATAAATTAGACACAGTATTTTGATAAATCTTCATTTTTTTATGCAATACAAAGTTATATATATATATAAATACAAACCCCTACAAAAAAATATTTTTATGTTTAATAACTTTTCAAATGTTTTCTAGCAAATTTTGATTTATTTTAGGTAGCTGATAACCAAATGCAAGTTTTTGAAGCAGATGTTTGCAGGAATCTTATTGATAAATCATATATGTTTGAAGAATATAATAGTTTTAGAATAAATGTTTATCCTATTAACTACAATGGGTGCAAGAAATTTGATAACTTTTCAAGTGTTTTTTCAAGTAAATTTTTTTTTGTATAATACATTTTAAAACTTATAAATGAATGAAAATTTAAAATACAATTAAAAGAGCATTTGTTAAAGTGGTGTTATTTGTTAAAGTAGTGTTATTTGTTAAAGTGGTGTTATTTGTTATATATTATTTAATTTTTTTTAAAACTCTCTTAAACCAACATAAGTGTTGAAAATATTTTATCTGTTGTTACAAAATCAAAAAGTTATGCAAAATCTATTTCGTCTTATCTGTGTATTTTTTTTTCTATTTTACAATAAGAAATTCTAGTTGTTTTATTGTCGTTTTATCGAAAATTATAGTATTGTGGTTTTATACTTTTTACCTAAACAAAGTTCTGTTATATCTTACATCTGAGTCAAGTGAATAAATTTTAAACACTTGGTATTAAACAAAGTATTTTCCTTTAAACACACAATGATTTTTAATGTATTTACTTTTTACATGTTTTACTACAGAAGTTTATGAATGTATCATTCATGTAGTTTATTAGTTTATTAGTTTTCCATTCAAAGTATCCGCACAAACAAAAAAGCTGCAAGTAAAAATCATGTTTATAACATTTTTATTTTCTTTATTTTCTTTAGTTTAACTTAAAAACACCTGCACAGACTATTTAAGTAGAAAAAAAGAATCTAGTTGGTGACAGCAGACTTATTTATACAACAAAAGCTTCAAGTTATTTTTTTGAGTTATTTTTCTAAAATCTTTAGCTCGTGATACATAGGAGCAAGCAAACATAAAATTTTTAGCTCGTGATACATAGGAGCAAGCTCGTGATAGGAGCAAGCAAACAATAGACAATTATAGCTGTAAAAATTGTTCAATTTAATTTCAACATTTTTTTTTAATTCTTAAACTCAAGACATGTTTCTCAGATGGCTCCATAGTAACAAAATGCTTCTGTAACCATACTAATAACAAACTTCTGTAACCATATTATTAACAAACTTCTGTAACCATAGTAATAACAAACTTCTGTAACCATATTATTAACAAACTTTTGATGACTTTTTAATAAATTATAATATCAGTTTTAATTGTTACTTTTTTTTTAAAGATTTTAAGAAGACAGCTGCGGTATCAAACATAAACATAAGCTCATATGGGATGTATTTACGAGATTATGAATCTGAATATATAAGTTGGAATATAACTTATGTCTTACCTAAAGGTAAATATTTTTATTTCAAGTTTATTTTTCTAAAACATAGATAAAATACTCAACAACTTAACATTTAACTTATAACAATGAAACTTACAACAGTGCGATATATGAAGTTTTATTTATCAATTCATAAAATAATCTATCAATTCATAAAATAATGTTTTTCAATACACAAAATGGGTTTACGTTGTGTTTATACTTTAATGGGTTCAAAATGATTCCTAAAGAACAGAAGTTTTTGCAATGCAATAGTTACACAATAATTACTTTTGTTCTTAAATAGCCATCTGATTTTATTGGTTGGAAATCCTAACAAAAAAGTGTGAATGAAACTACATTGGAACTTTAAATTGGAAAATAGTTATTTTAAGAAATTAAATTTAAGAAACAAATTTTTAATTAAAGATCTTTTTTAACTTATGGAGGAGTATTATTTTACCATAAAAACTTTTACAGGAATATATATATGTGTGTGTGTTTTGTTAAGCCCTGTGACAATACACTAAAACATTTTGCTACCAAAAGCTTCAGTACATACATCAGCTATCTTATAGCCTGCTGCCGCAAAAGAGTGCAACTACATCTCCTAAGGGATTGGCATGGGACAGCAAACTTTTTTTCGCTATTCGTTGTTTTTTTCTTCTTTTTCTGAAAAAGTCAGATGCTATAAAAATAAGCATAACTAGTAAGCAAATGCTTCTCTAAACATGCACACACACATATACAGTCCCTGATCAAATTATTAGCCCACATTGCTATTTTAGTAATTTTTCTCATTTTAGTAGTAAAATTTGATTTTTTTTTCAAAAATACAAAAACAAATTCTTTATTTATATAAAATATAGTTATTTTCTAACATAAAATACACAAAATTTTGATAAGAATATATTTATTAAGAGAAATTCTCAATATTTTGTTGATCCTCCCTTATTTTTAATCACTGCACAAAAGCGATTTGGCATACTATAGAGACAATTTAAAGCCATTTCTTTCAAATGCGCATTATGGTTCCAATGCCAAATAACTTTTTCAATCAATAGGGTCCTAATTGTGACCTTTTCGCTGGAAATTTCTGTCTTTAATAACTCCATACATTTTCTATAAGGTTTAAATCCGGGAAGTTCCCTGGCCAATCCGATAGTGGAATTTTTTGAGAAGCTAATAATTTGTTAATGGATTTTGCTGTGTGGCATGGGGTTCCATCTTGCACAAATATTTTTTTTTGCTTATTTGGAAACCACTCCTTTAATTGAGGTAAAAGACAAGTTTCAATAACTTTTTTGTATCGATTCTGTTTTAATATTCCATCTACAATGAACAGTCAACCAATGCCTTTCCTGCTGATAACCGATCAAAACATGACTTTAGAAGAATGTTTAATTGTTTGGATTATACAATTTTTATGGAATTTTTCAAGACTTACCAATTTCCAGTCATCAACAGTGAAACTACAATACTTCTTCACCCAATTCAGGCGTTTTTTTCTCTGTACTTTAGTTAATCTTGGCTTTTGTGCTGGCCTTCTACTTCTAATGCCCAACTCATGCAAACTTCGTCGAACAGTGATTGTTGCTACATTTATTCCCACCTCATTTAACTTGCTGGTTATTGCAGAACATGTTGCAAATCTATTTTTGTTTACTATTTTTACTAGCATTCTCTCATTCCTGGGTGTTATTTTCTTTTTTTGACCGCATTTGCCTTGTCTCTGAACACATAATGGGAGGCCATTTTTCAATTTATCTTGGATTCGTTTTACAGTGCATCTTGATATATCACATTTTCTTGATATTTCACTTATTGAGGAATGCTTGTTGGTCAAAAGATATTGAATAAATGCTTTTTTTTTTCAGAACTTATGTCTTCTTTTTTTCGCATTTTGTAATTTAGAGCTTTTAAACGACTTATTTTTACTGATTCTATTTTAAGAAATTAAAAATTGGTTTTTATAGAAAAATACATAATAAAATATAGAAATAATTGCTTAAAAATTGTTCCAAAGTATATTATAATACAAACCTTATGTAATTAAATAATAATGGTTAAAGAAAACATGAAATAAGTATGGATGACAAAAATGAGTTTTATGAATTAAACAGGTGCCACTTATCCCCCTGAAATATTTGACACCTTAAATATAATTTTATATTTCTAAAAGCTTGAAAGTGTTAAGTTATAAACGAAGAAAATATAAATCAACTAGTAACAATATTGCAATCAGATTTAAATGGCACCAAAAACATTAAATCGTCAAAAATTAACAAAATTGATAAGGTGGGGTAATAATTTGATCAGGGATTGTATATAGTTAGTGATTTCTTCAAATAATAAAATTTCAAATTTACTAAATGAAACATTTTTGCAATCATTTAATTTGTGCTTTGTAATATTAATATAACAGTTTAATGTTTTGACAAAACTCCATCCTGATTTATACTGATTTTAAAAAGTTTTCTCATAATTAGTAAGCGACCGATTTTGATATTTGACCGGGGCCAAGTTTGATAATATATAGCCGGGGCCGGGTTTGTGACCGTCGCTGCATAAAGATTTATACATCCTAAAGAATATTTTTTTAATTCAAAATTCATGTTATATTATGTATATATATGCATATATAAAAATCTTAATGATCAACATGATCATAATAATCATCATTACCATCATCATCATCATCATCATCATCATCATCATAATCATCATCATCATCATCATCATCAGTATGTGGTTCTGTGTTCGCTATTGTAACGCTGTCATCGGCACACAGGATTTTAGAATTTACCCGCATCGCTTGCGATTTAAAACTTTTTTTTTTTTTAATTTTTATCAGAAAGATATAAATTTTTAAGATATGTTAGTTACGAAAAAAATTTTTGAGAAAAAAACCTTACAGGTAAGACCCATAACGAAAAAGGCGTTGCATTACCGAAAAATCTAAAAAAGAGGATTTAGGCATGGGGATCATCAAAAAATGATTCGGATATGTCTTTTTTATTCATTCCCTTTAAATCAAGCTATAAACGAAAAAAATCCACTTACCTAAACTTTGAGGTTTTTCATATCATCATGGCGATTTTAAGTTTCTGAGTTCAAGTAAACTTTCTATAATATATTAATGTGCAATCTCCTACTTTGATTTTGAAAAAAAACGTTACATAAAATTTTTTTAAAAACTTTTTTAAAGTTATTTTTCTTGATGGATGTAATATATATTATGTCGAATGTCCAAAAAACATTTACTTTGCTTTTGACATTATTTTTTTTGCGGGGAATTAGGGTTTTAAACAGTAGTTGTTGCAATACCGAAACTATCCAGGTTGCATTACCGAACTCACTTATTTTTTGATAATGGACAAATAGAAAAGGTTCGTTATTTCTAATTTATTGTTTAGGTTTAATTCCTTTTTTTTTCCTTTAATCAAACTCCTTTTATAAAATCTAAACTTCATCGTAAAAAAGCAGGAGTGCTCCGCAGAATGGGTTTTTTTGGGTAAAAGAAATTGACTAATGGAAAAATGAAAACAGAAGAAATTAAAATATTTTTTTACATTTTACAATTGTTTATACTTTTTTTTCAAAAAATAAATTTCAAATAAATAAAAACAGTTTAATACACTAGTATCTATCCCAAACCAATACGTTTTTTTGGAAAATCCTACTGTAAGCGTTTTTCCAAAATAAACAAATTTAGCAATTTTAAGTTTATAATAAATGTAAATAAGTTTACAATGATCATTTCGTATTCTTACATACATACATGCATCTTAATACTAGTTTTAAATAAGAAAAATAAAGCATAAGGCATTTTACTTTCTTACTTTTATTATTTGAGTTTGAATTCAATCAAGAGCGCGTTGAGGGTGAGAATCAAGGTAGTAAGCCCCACCTCCCACCCCACCCCACGCACACCTCTTGGGGATAAGCTATATATTTTTCAAAGTAATAAGATATTTGTTTATAACATCAATAAAATATTGTGCAGAACTTAGTAACTATGCCCTATTGTGTAAAGGTTATTGATTTATCTTAACTATAACAAAGTCTAAATTTCAATTAGCTTTTTAATTATTTTTTAGCTCTCAGACCCTCCCTTGCTGCAAGGGCTGAACCAGCGTTTTTTTTGTTGAGAGATAACTTCCAAACATGGAACTCCAAACATTTATTTATTTATACTTACGTCAATTAAAGAGGCTTTGCAAAAAATTGCGATGATTAAATTACTATGTAATAAAATTGCGATGGTCAAATTACTAAAAGACATTACTTCTTAAAATGGAAAACTAACATACTCAATTCATGTGAGAAAAAATTCAACAATAAGAGATTTATTTTTCGAAAAGGAAAATACCAAGAAATGAATATCATGTTTTATAAAGTGAATTGGGATGAAATATTTGATAAAATAAATACAAACCAATGTTATGAATACTTTTGAAAAATTTATAAAAAAGCTTGCAAACAATATATTCCTCACCACTTCAAACCCACTAGTTCTATCCAAAATCCATGCATCAACATAAAAATCAAGAATCTAATTAGAAAAAAACGTAATCTATGGTGCAGAGTGCGTGCTACAAACTTCAAAAATACAAACCTAAATAATGAATACAAACTAGTTAATAAAATGATTAAAAAGCAAATTAAAAAAATCTACTCTTGATCATGAAATAAACTTAGCAAAAGATGTAAAACATAACCCAAAACTCTTCTATGCACAAAAAAATCAAACACATACAAAACTACAGGAACTTAAAACTAGTGACAATAAAATAATAACTGATAAAAAAAGTCATTGCTAATCTACTAAATTGTAGTTTCCAATCAGTATTTGTCAAAGAAAATCAAGGATCTAGCACATTTCATCAATAAAACAATGCATTTATTTGAATGTGACTGGGACCAAGAACTAAAAGAAGATATTGTACATAATTACTTATTAAAACTTAATGAAAACAAGTCACTTGGTTGTGATAGCATCAGTGCCTATGTGCTAAAGCATTGTGCAGAAGGATTATCCAAACCTTTGTCATTAATACTCAAGAAATCGATTCATTCAGAAGAGATGCCAGAATTATGGAAATCTGCAAACATTACATCACTTTTTAAAAAAGGAGACAAGGAAGATCCGCTCAACTACAGACCTATCTCTTTAATATCGATACAATGTAAGATAATAGAGAAAATAATTAGAAAAAAGCTGATAATTTATATAACAGAAAACAATCTGTTAAAACCTCAACAACATGGATTTGTACAAAATAAAGGATGCCTAACAAACCTTTTAGAAACTTTCGATATTATTACAACTGAAATTGAAGATGATTATCCAGTTGATATATTATTCTTAGATTTTGCAAAGGCGTTCCATAAGGTGCCCCACCATCAACTTATATATAAAATTTCTAACTATGGAATAAAAGGCAATATTTTAAATTGAATTGATTTTTTTTTTAAAAACAGAAAACAAGGAGTGGTAATGAGTGAAGCTGTACCAGATTGGTGAGAGATTTATAGCGGTGAGCCACAGGGTTCTGTATTGGGGCCTCTTCTCTTTCTGTTACATATCAATGATCTTCCCCAATGTATCTCTTCAATTACAAAACTATACGCTGATGATACTTAAATCATATCTTTTATAAAAGAACATAATGATCTAATTAATATGCAAAATGACATTGATTTGTTAACTGAATGGTCAAATGTATGGTTATTGGATTTTAACATAAGCAAATGCAGTGTTATGCACATTGGAAGAAAAAATATTAACTATAATTACACTATGAAACACGACAATCAAAGTTTTATTTTAAAAATGACAACAAAATAATTAGACTTAGGTGTAATAGTTTCATCCAATATGAAATGGAATCATTAGGTTCAAGCAGCTACAAGTAAAGCACAAAGAATCTTATGTTTAATAAGAAAAAGTTTTACTTATCTTAACACTGAATAGGTAAGGCAGTTATGCACATCGCTGGTTAGACCACACCTGGAATTCGCAGTTCCAGTGTGGAGTCCAGGTAATAAAAACGATATCAATGACCTAGAAAAATTCAAAGACGAGCAACAAAGGTAGCACCTGAACTAAAACATCTAAGTTATACTGAAAAATTGACAAAGTTGTGTCTCACAACTCTGGAAACAAGACGTACAAGAGATGATCTTATTGAGTTTTTCAAAATAACAACTGGTATTGATAAGATATTGTGGTATAAAGAGCTTTATAAAGCTTCTTCCCAAAGTCTAAGAGGTCATTCAATGAAATTTGAAAGAGAATTTGCAAAAACAACCATTAGACACAATTTTTTTACGAACAGAGTGATACCTCATTGGAATGCTTTACCTGAAAAAGCGGTTTCTGCAATGACAGTAAATTCTTTTAAAGGTAGACTAGATAAACATTTGTTAACGGCTGTTAAAGTATAAATTTTAAATTTTATGCTCCGCTACAATAGTCGTTACAGCACTTTTTATTACTATTATAGCCCGATAAAAAAAAATGCCTCCAAAAAACACCCCTCCCCTGACCTCAAATGTGAAGGTAACAAATTACCAAAATATTTTTTTTCTATTGTTAACTAAAGACATATTCATCAATCAATTTTAAATTATATGCAATAATCTCTTAGCGTTTAAAAATTATGTCCATTAAAAGTTTGAATCCCCCTCAATTTGAGGGGGATTACAATATTTATCTCGCTATAATTTTTGAACGCTAAAAGATTATTTCATGAAATTTCAAACTAATTGTTAAATTTGAAATTAGTTTAGAATAGTATAAAAAATATTTTGCAAACTAATTGCCCTCACATATGGGGTAGGGGGGCTAAATTTATTTGGGTATAATATTTATTTTTATTTTAGTATTTGCAAAGCATCGTTATTTAATGTAAGTATAACCATAAAAATGTTTGGAGTTTACTCCATGTCTAAAAGTTATTTCAAACATAAAAAAAAGGCAAGATCAGCCTCTGCCTTTGTTAGTGAATGATAAATCCCGCCCCGATTTAAAATCAAGAAACTGAAAAATATTATCTTTTTAAAAAATAATCATTTTCAGGATTTGCATTTTATTTCTATTTGAAAATTCAGAAACACAGTTTCTATAATGACTAATAGAATAACATAATACTAATTTTAGTATTATCTAAATCATTAATAATAATAAAGTTCGATTTGCAACTTAGGCAAGTAAGGTTTCCATTGTAAAATAATTATTCCACGCTGGCTATCAGCCCTCTTTAAAAGGTTTTGCAGGAATGGAGATAACGCTTTAGGATCAAAGGTGCTTACGGATCAAGAGTGCAAGTGCTTTCCTATATCTCTTTAATATTTGTTGAATATAAGGAAATCGGCAAAATGCAAAGTACACACTAGTGAAATGCGAACTTTAGTGCAAACCAAAATATTATATTTTAAGGACCATGATTATATTATTAATTTAAATACAAATAAATATGAATATATTAGTAATGTATGTTATTAAGTGTAAATGCATTTACTGACTATTAGAGAGAGCATGCAGGTAAATGTAAATACATCGACTGAGGGTTTTGGTTGGAGCAGCGTAGTCATTTATAGTCATGATTATTGTTTAAAAACGGCTAAAAAAGCTGTTGCAACATGAAATACCTATAGAATAATGGTCCGCAATTCAATTTCGCATTTTACCTTGTATTTATATTGATGCACTTTTTGTAGTTAATGCATCAACTAAAAAAAAAATTATATTTTACATTTATTTTCATCAACTTAAGGAAAATATGTTGTACCTAATAAGCGGAGCCCAAATTTAATTTCTCTAAATGTTTCATTATTTATTTGTTTGATTATTTTATTATTTTCTAAATGTTTCAGTATTTTTAATTTTTTTTCCAATAGTATATTGTAAGCTATATTTCTATGATGTAACGATGTCGAAATATTTTATCAGAAATTTAAATATCAAGTTTTATTTCAATTATAAAAACGAAATTGAATAATTTATAGGTTTTATTAATAATAATGTATTTCTAAAATTAAAATAGATTGAATACAACATTTTCTGCAAACATCAAGAACGTTAACGTAACCATTTCTGCCACTAATCCTATCGGCTAAGTCAGTTTAGCTTTTTCAATCTTCTACATTGGTTTCGATATTGAAAATATAAATAAAACATAAAAAATTAATGTATATATATATATATATATATATATATATATATATATATATATATATATATATAAAACACCCAACTCACACTTGCTGAACATATATGTGTATATATATATATACATATATATATATATATATATATATATACATATATATATATATATATATATATATATATATATATATATATATATATATATATATATATATATATATATATATATATATATATATATATATATATATATATATATATATAATAAACATTTATTTTTCAAATTTAAAGAACACACAATTTATTAATTAATATCTAAAACTATTTTATTGAATTGCTTTAATAAATTTGACTTTAAAATACTCACATTGATTTTCTGAATAAATTGATACTGAAAAATCTACATCTAAAAGATAAAAAAAAAGATAAAAACGTTATTCTAATTACATTAAAGCTAATTATTTCAATTCTTTTACATTTTTTTAAATTTTGAAAGTATTGCTGTACAGCCCTCGGAATTAGGGTCGGCATTTGGCAATGCAAACCTAACTGCCGAACTAAGCGTTTGAGGTTGCTAAATATTTCCAAACATTTTAGGTTTCTACTTTTTATGGAACTAGTCAATAAATGTTTTTGCTGACCTGATGATGACCTAAAACATATCAAGGTCTGCAATTTTTTGCCAACTTTAGTTTTTTTTATTTTCAAGGGTTGGGTGTTTTATAATAATAAAAAATAACTTATTTCTATACCTTGTTGCTATAAACATTAAATATAATATATAAATTGATTGAATACCAGTCTTACCAATTCCACAAGTTAATTCTGGTGAGCTACAGAAACGCTTTTTATCTCTTAAAAAAAATTAATAATTGTGTAGTAATAACTAATAATGGTAAATTAGTTGAAAGAAAAATAAAATAAAAATATAAAAGTTTGTATTGCCTTCCAGAAATGTAAGTACAGAGAGCTAATTCAGCCTAAATCGAGAATACGCAAAAATATTATTAAAAATAGTTATGATATTATTACAAGTTATTTAAAAAAAATCCCTTATTTAAATAATTATACAAATTAGTAATATTTAATTATATAAATAAGTAATATTTAATTATATAAATAAGTAATATTTAATTATTTAAGTAATTATTTACTAGAATAAAAAATTGAAAAACAAAAGCTTTTAGATTACCTTTATTCTTGACACATTACTAGCTTTAGCAAAAATAAATACAATAGATTCTGGCACTAGAATTTTAACTATCACTAGTCACTATCCTAAAAAGATCATCACTTAAAAAAAACAAAAATAATACTGGAAAATTGAATATTATCCAAATAGATGATTTTAAAATGAAATAATTAGAAATAAATATATGATTAATATTATAGATTATGATTACCTTCAAACTATTAAAAGCTAAAACAAAAGCTTTAAAAAGATCATGCAATTAATCTTCTGTCATTAGGCTAAGAAGATCTCTGTTACAAAGATATTTTTGAATAAATAAACGGAAATGCAAAAACATGTTAAATAATCAAGAAAAAAACAAAACAAAAATAAAGCAAATGGAATTATAGAGTGTAAATTCCTATATTTTTTATGTAATACAAACTTTTCTCCACCAACAATAAACCAGTTATGTCTGTAACTGTATAACTGAAAATCAAATACAAAAATACTATTTAAGGATTTAGCATTTAGTAAGTTGTTATCTACTTAGACTAAAAGTCGATTTTAAATACTTGAAGTCAAAACTATTTGACTTCAAGTATTGAAAATTGAATACTCAAAAATAAAATATTGCAAAAGATTTTATTTACATATTACACGTCATTTTGTTTCCAAACTGATGTTTAAACAACTCCCAATAAATAAACAAATGCTAAAATATATTTTTAAGAACACAGTATTTAATGAACTCTAGGGACCTTCAAATTTGTTCAAAACAAACTCCCTTCATAATTAAATAGTAACTGGCAAAGGTGGAATTTGAATCTGCAATCCTGCTGCGACAGGCTATCCGATCACAATAATAGCAGCACACTATACAACTGAGCTATCCCGACTCAATAGTATATCATATAAAAATGTATCTGTGAATTATAAATTTAAGTAAGATACTTACTTGACCAGAATAAATAGATTATAGCAACTGAGAAGTGCTATTTCAATCATACATTTCTTTGTAAACAGATTCAATCCTATAAACAATTAATTATATCCTTATTATATTGCAAACAGTTATAAAAAAAATATTACCACAAAATATGGTAGACTGTATCGGGGATCTTTCTCTCACATCTAGACTTGAAATTTAAAAAGAATTTCATGCAAGTTATTAGATTGTATTGCAACCTTACACATGTGAATCTATCGAACATAAAAATTCTGATCCAAAAATAAAAAATCTATTATTAAATCATCATTTAGTAAAATCTTTACTTTTTGGCTTTTTTTTGACTGCCAATTTTGTGAATTCAAGCTTAATGCCTTATTAAGACAATACATTTATTGAACAACACTTTTATTTCTCATATAATTACACATCAAAAATTGTATACAAGTGTGTGTATCAAAATTTATAAAATATATATAATTTTTAACATATATATATAATTTATAACATATAATATTCACAAATACGTGTATCAAAAATTATATACAAATATGAATAAATCGTATACCTGCTGTAAAAAATGTATCCAAGTCTTCGATATCATTTGAACTACCTTGAAAGAATTATTAGACAAGTTTGAATTTTTGTTTTGTTTTAAACAGAAAAAGTGAAAAACAACAACTTTATATTTAGAGTATAAGTAGAGTGCTCAATGTTCTTATAAGAACAGAGCAATTATAAATTAGTAGAAAATCACTTAACAAAAATTTATCTCATTGATAAAATTTTGTTAAGTGATTATCAAATTAACCACTGTGTTTTATCAATAAAGACTCATCAGAAATGATGATTTTATGATGAATCTTTATTGATGAAACACAGTGTTAAATGAGATAAATTTTTGTTAAGTGATTTTCTACTAATTTATAATTGCTCTGTTCTTTTAAGAACATTGAGCACTCTACTTGTAAAATACATTTTAAAACTTTTAAAATATATATATATATATATATATATATATATATATATATATATATATATATATATATAAATATATATATATATATATATATATATATATATATATATGTATATATATAATATTTTATGCATGTATATAATATTTTATTTAGTATTTAATGGCGATTGAACAAATTTATTGCCGGATTACGATCAAATAAATTCTTAAAAAACAAAAAACTTATCAGGCTTTAACGTGCGTTCCCGGAGTTGCAATAACGAACAACAAGTTGCAATAACGAACAAAATTGTTACAAAAACGAACATAGGCCGCGTCAGGTTGCATTAGCGAACAAAAATGTTCGGTAATGCAAATTTTGCGTTGCTATACCGAATATCCATATGATCACCATCATCATCATCATCATCATCATCATTATTATCATCATCATCATCATCATCATCATCATCATCATCATCATCATCATCATTATCACCACCACCATCATCATCATTATCATCATCATCATCATCATCATCATCATCATCATCATCATCATCATTATCACCACCACCATCATCATCATTATCATCATCATCATCATCATCATCATCATCATCATCATTATCTGATCATCTTCTCTTTTGGCAAATAATTCACCATAGAAATACTAAAGTTTATAAAAATATGAAAGGATAAAAGTTTGAATGCTTTAATTCCTTCTCTTCAATTTTAGGTCAAGCCTCATTCTACTCTACATTTTTCACCATTTTGAGCAGTTGCTTTATTAAATATTAATCATTTTTTTCATATTTTTTCCAAGAACATCTCTCTTAAGAACAAATGTTAAGCTCTGTTTTTTTCAGTTTACTAAATCCTATATCTTATCTCAGATGTTAGGTTCTAAATACTTTTGGTTAGTCTTCAACAGTGTAATGAACTAAAGTAAGTCTAACATTTAATCTTTAATACATGGGTCTGATCTTTTTACTTCTCCCCAAAATAAAGCACTCTTGAATCTAATGGCTATACTCTTTCTGCCAGTTAAAACAAATCACTTTGGCTTCCAATGCTAAAGTTAATTCTTGATCAAACACTTCAATTTTTGCTAAATTTTAAAAAAGTGCTGAATAAGTGGTTGCGGTTTTTCAAAACTCTAGAAAACACTTTGACCTCTCCAACTAGTTACACCTATTAGTAACTTTAAGAGTAGCACAAGGTTCTATATTTGCTTCTGTATTAACAAAACTCATTTACTGCAAAAAAAATAGTGCAATATTGGCATTCCTATATTAATGAATAACAACCCTCTTACTTTCAAACGAAGTCTAAAAGCACATTGTAAATGTAATTAGTCCTGCTTCATCTGCCAAGCTTGAGACACTCTCCCATTTATGTAAGGTTGCATTTCTTTTATTTTTCTACAAATACTATCATGATTCATGCTCAAACGAGCTATCATCCTTATTACGATAAACCAAAACACATTCTTGATTGGCTTCTTATTCAAAAAGTTGCATCCTTTTACTGTATATGTCCCTTCATGCTATAAAAACTTTTATTAATCCAGTTTTTTTCCTTGCACATCAAAAAAACCTTATAAAATATTTATTATAAACCTTATTACCCATCTTCACGTTTTTTTTTTCATACAACCTGCAACTTTTTAAGTCTTCAGTTAACTGTTTCCTAGTATTTTAACTTATTAACTATTTCAAAGTAATTCATAACTTAATAGCAGTTGCTTGCAATTTTGTTGAAAGTATACTAGATTTTAAAAATATGTAAATATATGCAAGTATTTTATAAATAGTAAATGTAAGCATAAAATTATAAAATATAAAGTTTTAAAAATTTTTTTCTAGCCACGGATATCAACTCCTGTTAAATCTTATAATTTTGCCGGGGCCTGGTTTACTTTTTTTTGCCGGGGACAGGGCCGTGGCCCCAGTCACTTACTATTTATAATTAGTGTTAATATCTTATTGTTGAAATTTGTTATTTTTAACACTGCAGAATAGCAAATTTTAAGGCAAAACTAATAAAAAAGTTTAACATAAGTGCTATGTTGACTAAATTTTGTAAGAATTTTATAATGAGATCTGAGCTTCTTGTAATAGTGAAGTTTTTTTATTTGGTTGCTATAAATACCTAATTTTGCATCGCAACAAACTATTTTCAATAGATTGTTTATTTGTGCTATATACACTAAATTCTTTATGTGCGTTTACATATGGGTTGTACTATTATTGAAGGCGTTTTTTATTTGGTTGTTATGGGTATCTAATTTAACATAACAACAATCTTTTTTTGCTAGTTGCAGCAGTTACCAATAAATATATAACAGTTTACAAACTGAACTCAAGTATGGCTTGTCAACATTACATGCTTGAAGAAAGGTTCAAGGAATGCTTTTTAATAAAAAAAATGCAGAGTAGATAGAGCTGTTAATGGATTTTTTCAGATATGTTTGATACTTTTTCAGATTCCTTAAAGAAATGGCGTGCAGCACTCTAAATCATTTCTTTAGGGAATATGAAAAAGTATCAAACAGTTTAGTTTACCAAAAATTATTCTTGACGATAACTTTGTCTTTGTACATTTTCTTGTGGTTCAGATGTTAATGCTACTTAATTCCAAAAGTATTGTTTACAAGTTGCTCGGATGTACGTAAACTTTTTTCCATGGTTACATGCTAGTATTCATAAGATTTTTCATGATAAAAAATGTCTCCTCCGATAGGCATATTTTCTAAAGGGGCTCAAGAAGCAACAAGCTATTTTTTTCAAAAACATTGTGAACATTTAGTTGTAAAATAATGAAAAAATAATGAAGGCATAATAAAGAACATAATATAACATAATAAAGAAATTTTATTATGTCCATCTGATCCATATATTAGCAGTTTGAGAAAACCGGTATCGAATTAGATTAAAATTCAACTTCCACAAGAAACAATTCAGTTATTAAAATCATCAAGCTTTTGTTGTGATACCTAAGTTTTTAATTATGTTATTTTAATTTTAATTATTATCAATACAACAGTGTTTTATCAATATTTTAAAATAACAATGTTTCAGCTTAAAATTTTTTTAATTTTAGTAATAAGATAAATGGTTACCATACCTTATAAATAGTAACTGTTGCAATATATCAAATTTCCACTTATATTTTACAATTATTTCTAACATTTGCACTTATAGAAAGTATTTTATGCACTTTGTATAAAAACTGACTAAGCCTTCAAAAAGCTTTTTTCTATACAAAATGAGGTATCTGTAGCAACCAAATGAAAAAACACCCTTGATAGTAGTATTGCCCTCCTATAAATGCATGTGCTGAATATAGAGTATTTAGATCAAATAAAAAGTTTGCAATTGCATAAGACAGCTTGTTGCCATGCAAAATTAGGTATCCATAGCAATCAAATAGAAAATACCCTTTTTTATAGGAGGCACAGACCTCATATTAGTACTCATACCTAATTTACTTTATATACCACTAATATTAAATTATATATTACCATTTCTTCAAAATTGGCTAAATTTATACTGTGCTTTGGCCACCCACTTTTTCACAAAATTTTAACTTTTTAAACAATATGAAATAAGTTTTTGTAAATATAATCTGACCCCCAAAAAAAAGCCAGAACCACGTCTATAATTACAGATTATACAAAATATATACTTTTTTTAATTTTTTTTTATTTGTTAATTTACCTCCTCCTTGGGTTTTGTTAAGTTACCTCCTCCTAGGGTTTTGTTAATTCACCACCTCCTATTAGGATAGATATTGCTGTTACAATAGGCAAACATATCCAGAAAAAATATGTTCATACATATATGCTTCATAGATATTCAGATTATATAAGCTATTTGGTTAAATGTCAGTCTCTGTCATTTAATTATTCTAGATAATTTTTCATAAACAGTTTAGTAAAATGAGTAGAGAATATAAATTATTTTAACTTTATTAAATGTGTTATTTATTTGTATTTGCATCAAACTTTATTGATTTTGCATCAAATTATATTAATCAAATATTAATTATAATATCAAGATATATTAATGAAGATTTGACAGAGCTATATAGATTAAATATTGTAAAAGTAAAATAATTTAAATTTAAAAAGTATATAAAAAGTGCAATTTTTAGCATAAAAACAACAGCAATGCAATTAATGTGCTTATATACCTGATGTATAAAAAATGTATAAGTCAGCATGATATAGTTTTAATTCAGTTAATATACAACTGAGCAACAATGTATATAAAAAGTTACGTATATTTTTGCACTTAAAAACAGTTTTGTCCACTACCTGGCCCACTGCTACTGGGCCACTGTGCACTGTAAACTCTTTATTTACGATCTTATTGTTTTCTTGAAAACAATTTTGGTTTCATTTTCTTTGTTTATTTTTGTTTATTATTATATACACTTGTTATTGTAAGATATAGTAAATAATATTGTATTATGTGGTTTTAACATTTTATATATGTTTATATTATATATTTTGTTTATATCTGTTATATTTAATGTTTATATTTTTCTGAAAGTTATTGGTGTTGCACAAATTTAGGAGAGGTTTGGGTGTTTGATTTTTTTTAGTGAGGTTCATTTTATTACAATAATGACTTATATGATGTAGGTTTTTTTAGTTTATTACAATAACAACCTATACGATGTAGGTAACAGGCAAAGGTAGAAATGCATTCTACCTTTATCAACAATAAAGATAGAATGCATTTCTGACAAGCAAGCCTTTATTTGTAAGGTTCTCCAAAACATCATTGGTGAATGTATTGTGACCCTGGGGATGGAGCTTTATCTACTTCACTACCTAGTTTTATTTGGCTTATACAACACCGAGATTTTTATTATCTTTCTGCCCTCCCCTTTTGATTGATATATCTACATATATATATACAGATATATCTTCATATATTTGTATTGTGAACTATGTTTTATTTTTTCTCTATATGTATGTATGTATGTATGTATGTATGTATGTATGTATGTATGTATGTATGTATGTATGTATGTATGTATGTAGATTTGTATATATATATATATATATACATATATATATATATATATATATATATATATATATATATATATATATATATATATATATATACATATCTATATATATATATATATATATATATATATACATATCTATATATATATATATATATATATATATATATATATATATATATATATATATATATATATATATATATATATATATATATATATATATATATATATATATATATATATATATATATATATATATATATATATATATATATATATATATATATATATATATACATTATTATTTTATCTTAGTCTGTTCAACATTTCTTTTCATATTTTTTTATCCTCCCTTTCTTCTTCTTTTTTTTATTTATTTCACTTGGGTCGGAGGATAAAAAAAAAGGACGAGATCCTTTTTTTTATTCTTCCTATCTTCTTTTAATTCCCCTATTTTAAATGGGCTTGACAGCTAGATCTAGTTTTTTTTTAAAAAAAAAGACAAACTAAAAAATCAAACAACTTCCCTTGAAATACTTCCCTTAAGTTATAATATTAGTTCTGTTGTTTTATTTACATGATTTTATTCTTGTATTTCCAAGTTTAATGAAGTACAATAAACTTTCTTATTACAATAAAAGTGTTAACATTTGTAAACAATCTTTCTGATGATTTGTACAATTAGCAGTTAATTAAATAATTGAATAATTAGTTAAAATAAATAAATTTATTTATTTTAATAAATCGTTTAAGAGTTTGAAAAATTTTTTATAAAATTTATCTATCAATCTATTTGAAATGCTGTAACAATTTACATATTTAAGTTTTATTTATATTTAGATATGTCTTTTTTCAATTCGGTGGCAGCTGAAACATTAGTACCTGATTGCTTAGCTAACAATGTTGTCAAAACTTTTTTCCCAGTTAAATTGACTTTTGTATGTCTTTTTTTCAAATTTATTTTTTACATAAAGTTACAGGTTTTACAAATAAATGTATTTATTATTTTATGTTTTTATTTTTTATTCAACAAATAATGTATCATTAATAAAGTTATCAAAATAATGCATCAATGGTGTGACACTTATTTTGTTACTAAATAGTTTTGTAATTATAAATTGTTGGTCATAATTTTATAATCATAGTCTACTTTTGACTTGCATTAGCATGTCAAAAAGACCATTCTTGTAAACAAATATTAGATAAGAAGATAAATATACATACATACATACATACATACATTCATAAATACATACATACATTCATAGATACATACATACATAAATTATTTACAATTTAATTATAGTTGACATATATACTAACATACAAATAATAGCTCTATATTAGGCTAATTTAAGTTAAATAAAAAAACTGCTGAGATTCAACTAGTTTAATGTCCTTAATAAATACCATGCATAATTTGCATGGACAGTGTTTGTGAATTTTATTTTGAACCCCTTCAAAGGTAATTCTAATTAGCAACCTGTCATAACCTAATTCCAAACTGGCGATACCAAATGTGCGATCAGTAAATCATCAAAAGAAGTTTAGTTTTTTTATACACAAATCTAAGGGCTCTCTCTTTCAGCTCTTTTGTAGATGCAGTTTATAGAATTAATTTGTTTTCTACTATAAAATATTCAAACTAATGGAGAATACAAAAAATGAGATTTAATAAATGTATAAGTTTTTGTTGACATAAAAGAAATAAATGAAGCATAATCCTAAGTAGTTTTTCATTTTTAGATAATATTATTTCCATATTACAGGTGTTAACTTTATGAAGCACTTCCAGATTGGCTTTGATACAATTATTTTTAAACCATAAAGAAAATTGATATGCAGCATTTTGCAGATCACTCTCAACAGAAATTGGGTCTAACAATAAGTATTGTTATCATCAGCATAATCTGCAACAACAGTGTTGTGTAAAAATAGAAATAAATCACTTATAAAGCTATTAAACAATAGCAAATAATTGATCCTTGTGGAATGCCTAGCAAATTATGAGAGTAAGAAATTTATTGATCATTTTTTTTTTGCTCTCAGTTTTCTGTTGCTAAGATACAATTAAATAAAGTTTAATGCATTTCTGCTGAAACCAAATGATTTTTGTTGTCTTTTTTTACATTTTTAAATTGCAGATATATTTTCTTATTTCGTCAATTTTTATTCTGTTGATATGAGAAAGAATTTAAAAATAAATTTTTTTATCTCAAAAATACTTGAGTGCATTGAATATCGAGATATCTAGGGCTTTATGTTTTCTTTATTATTCTTTCTTAGGGCTCTTGTTATTATTATTATTTTTTCTCAAGGTGCTTGTTTAATAACATTAAAGCGTTGCTTATTAAATTATTCAGTTCTTTTTTCTATTGGTTTCTTCTTTTATTTCTCTTATTAAATGACATTTAATAAGAGAAAAAAAAGTTTTTTCATAATTTTTATATTTTTGGTGTTTAATAATCTTTCTGGGTTGTTTAGGAAAGTTACATTTCATAGCTGTTGTTTTCAACTTATGGTTAAGTCAGATTCTGTCTCAATTGCAGTGAAGTTGCAAAAACTTAAAAGATTATTTGTTAAAATAAGGTTAATTCTTGTTGAATTGTTTGGGTTTTTAAAGCAAGTTGGTTTTTTTATAAGCAATTTTACCTTTTAAATGTAACAAAATTCCTCTATAGACTTGTTGCTTATTTAAGTGTTGAAATCACCCATTATTACTAAATGTTTATAATCTCCTAAAAATGTCTCAATTTTTTAAAATATTTTTGAAAATTTTTTTATTAAGGGGTAGCAATTTATAAACATACTTATATAATTCAAGCTTTTTGTTTATGTCTTGTGAGAAACTGCTGCCTTGTAAAGCTGTGAACTATTTGCAATATAAAACTGCTGCTATATGCTGCACAAAAATATAAAACAAGAACTCAACCAATATTTTTTTTTGTTACATTACTTTGTTTTCTTTAATAGTAAATTGCACTGTTATGTTTGTTTTGCAACCGTTATTTCAGAATACAGTTACTACTTTTTAATTTTTTTAGACAAACTTTTCTGGCACTTTTAAACTGATAAATCCATCGCATGATCAACTTAAAGGTTGTGCAGTCAGATTAAAGGTTTTAATTATGTTTTTATAATTTTCTCATTTTTTTGTAAAAATTGTTTTATATTTTATAATTTTATAAATTATTCTTGACAGATATTAACAAACATTGGAAATTGTACTGTTGGAAATATTACTGAAATTTCATTTCCTTACACAGGTAACATTTAATAATATAAACATCTCAATAGAAATATCATTTTGCTACACAGGTTGTAATATGTAAAAGTATTAAATGAAATTATTTGCTGTAAACATGATAAACTTTAAGAAACACTAATTTTAATTAATATTTATTGTATAATAATTTTGTAGTTAATAAGTTTGGGGTCATACACAAAATACATCACGCAATACGGGAAGAAGGCCTAGCAATTTTGTGATGATTGGTTTCAGGGGGGGAATTATTCAGCTTTGTGAGGCAACAGTTTTTTCTTTTCAAGTTTCAAATCTAGAAAATTATTTCTGTTGATTAAAAGAGTGCCTAACCTAAAACATAAACCCTAAGTTGATTTACACTTGACTCTGCCTATTCTAGTTTAACATAAATTAAAATTAACTTTAATTTTAGTCAATTAATGTAGAGTCCAATACATCTACTGATTTATTAGTCAATGATATAGCCGATTTATCATAGATTTAAAAAAATTATCAATAAATCGTTATTTAATAAAATAATATAATGATTATTAAACAATAATAGTTAATATGCATTAGCGTAAAATATTATAATGTTAATATAATCTTCACTGCTACACTAACATATTGCTAAAGAAGTTATTAAAATAATATATTTATCAAAAATTGAATATATCTTTGGATGTTATTTGTCTGTTTAGTCACTGTTAATTTGTATTAAAGTGCAAAAAAGAATATATCTACACTCCACTTCCCCATTCCCCAGTCAAACTAACTACACTGCGACTACGGCCTTATCCAGTCAATTTATGTACACACTGATTATTATTGTGTGAAACTTTAGAAAATTTAAATCTTAAGTTATAATTGAACAACATATTAGTTAAAACATATAAAATTAAACATATAAAACATTTAATTGAACAACATATTGTTAAAACATATAAAACAACTTTTACAAATTAACATCAAAGTTGGTCCCTGCTATGGGGATTAAACCCTCAACTTTACCATTCATGCCTTAATATATGCAAATATTATCCATGACTCTACGCTAACATGTAGTCTAGGTAAAAAATTAAAAATTTAAACAACTTTTGAGTATAAATAATATTTTTTTTACAATTAATGACTTTCTAAATAATATTAAATAATAATAATTAAAATTGATATGTGTTTAAATGTATTCTTTAGATAGCTAAAAGCAGCTAAGAAAATTAAAAGTATTATTGTATTTAAAACCAAAAAAAAAAGATTTAGGGTGAAGGGGGGTAAACAAATTTGTTGCATAATTTTAGGGAGCGGTCTCAGTAAAATGTGGCAATTTGTTACAAGGGAGAGGAGGAGGAGGTTCCAAAATTGTTGAAAGTTGCGTGACATTATTTATGGGTGACCGCTGTCATTGGTCAAAACATAATTAAAATCTTTTTATTTGCATATTTATTATTTACATGTTTATTTACAGTTATATATTTATTATTTACATGTTTATTTACAGGTTGTCAAGATGTTCCTAATTTTCAGAATTGCAAAAAAACTAAACTGAGTAATTATTTTTTATTTGTATGTTTATAACTGATGAATACTTTCAATTAAATTCAATTTATAATTTTCGTTAAATTTTATTGATAGTTTAAATTTAAAATTATACTAAAAATAGACTACTTTAAAGCATCTTATTATCATATCAAGAAAATATCATATCATATTATTATATCGAGAAAAAATTATAACCTCCTCAACCTTAGGAAAAATATGAAAATTGCTAAAAAATGCCAAAATTTTCTATTCATCCACAAGTCTTTACAGTTTAGTACTAAAATATATCTAAAAATATATTGTCCATTTGCCTAAATAGTCCCATTTGCTATTTTGAAATATTTATAATTTTTTCCAGCACTTTGTATAGATCTAAGATTAACCGTATACGAGTCCATTAAATCCAACTATATAATAAAGCAAACATTTTAAACTTACAACGTTCACCTCAAAAATAGCAGCATTTTTAAATAACCATTTTCAATTATCATTGGTTAAATACATTATTGGAAACCAGTGCACCTCCAACCTGCCTGCTGTTTAATGTGAATGGTTGCACCATTCACATTAAACAGCAGGCATTAAACATTGAAAAGCATTTTTCATTAAATTCTATTTTTCATAAAAGTCATTAATTTGCTAATAATTCAGTACACAAATAGGGCAAAGGATTCAGGACTCAATGTGAAGTAGAATAAGATGAAATAATAAGCCATAATAACAAGGATTTCATGTTTTATTACTGTATGTGTGTGTGTGTGTGTGTGTGTGTGTGTGTGTGTGTGTGTGTGTGTGTGTGTGTGTGTGTGTGTGTGTGTGTGTGTGTGTGTATTAAAATAATTTAAATGACAAAATACGAATTTATAATGGAACTTAAAGTTTCATGCCATTCGGCAATCATCAACCATATTATTCATATACAAAATAAAAACCATTATAAAAAATATAAGTTAGCCATTGCAACGGCATCTGACGTCAATTATACATGATCCAATACAGGCCTTGTTACGAGATTTCGCTGCGTAGCAAAAACGCGTAACGCATTTCTAAGTAACTCAACTCAGCAAATATATTTTGCATCGTTAGAAGTTATATTGCGTCACTAGCGTCTTTTCAAGTACCGCATTGTAATTAAAGTTATTTTATTAACGAGTTAAAAATCATCAGTTAGTTTTTTTCTCACTAAAACAAAAGTTACAAATAAAATCTAAGTTCTTATTTAATAAATCATTTTTATTATTTTTTTCAAATATGAACTAAATTTTATTTTGAAAAAAATATTCTTTTCATGAAACGTAAAATAATGTTTGTTTATTTTCTTATGATTTTACAGTTGGTTTTCGATTATTTTATTAACTGTTAATAAATTTTTTCTTATTTAATTTGTGAACTCTTTTTAATAATGTTTTTTAACAATAAAGAGTTTTTTTTTGTTATTCATCAGTTACCGATAACATATTCGTGATCATAATTTATTTTCATAAATTAAACGAACGTCATTAAAACTTTACGTTATTGAATTAACAATAAACAAAATATCTTATTAATAAAATATTTACATTAAAATAAATCGTGCATTTTTTAAACTATTATGACAAAAAATAATTTTTACATTTAAAAGGAATTTATATATTTAATTCCTTAAGATAAAACTTAAAACACTTAATTTTTTTTAACTAATTTTTATCAACAATAAAAAAAATTGTTAAACAAACTGTTTCTTTAACAAAAAATCTATTAGTTTACAATTGCGGTTAAATGCTTTTACTTACGACTTTATTCCTTTAGAATAAACGTCACATAAACGATATCGAAAGATAATTAAAAATATTCTAAAAGATATAAGTTTTTGCGTAACGCAAAACTGCTGAACGCATAGGCAAATCGCCTTTTCGCAAGCAAAATGCGAGCTGCGTAACGCTTCTTAACAAGGCCTGCAATATTTGCTTATCTCCAGAATCAAAGTTAGAGAGTAAAAATTTTTTCCTATGCCTACAAGCAGAAACCAATTCACTTTTTTTGTTAAGTAGTAATTAGCTATCAAAAGTCATTATAAAATATTTTTGATTGATGCAAAGGTTACACTTGTAGATGGGTTATAAGATTGGCATCTTTTAATTATGTTCCACTTAATTATAGGCATGTTACCTGCCTCTTTATGTTTCCAGATTTCCTTGGAAAGTTCTGTATCATTCCTATATCTGGTTGCATTAAATGATTTAATGTTTGTGGTTTGCAAACCTGAGCTTGAATGCGTTTTCACTAATACCGATGTAAGATTTTTCCATAAGACTGGGATTAGTTGATGCTAAAGTGGCTTTATATACAACATTTTTTGATAGGCATTGGTTATTTAATGGGCATGTGGTGTTCTTAATGCATTTAATTTATATCATTAGCGGCGAGTTTGTTGTGCAAAATTTGTTGGTTGTGTGAATTGATAATTGATCGAATATTTGGCATACTAATTTTTATTGTGTTTCTGTTGAAAATTTTGTGGAGATGATGTAATGGAAAATGCAAGTCAATTAAGTTTAAGAAAAGGTGTCTAATTTTTTTACCACATTTTTACTAAAAGAAGGATTAAACCTTATAATATTTCTCTTTCGTTTATTGGTATTAGATGGGTTTAGATTTGAATAATATTGGAGATTGGTGTGAAATCCAGACTTTTCTTATGCCTCTTTATAAATAGGAGCAGTCTTTTGGAAATTTTTTTGCTTGAAGAATTGGAAGATAATCTATGTTCAATTGAGGTTGGTAATTGTAAAATGCTTGGTGGATGGTTAGAATTAGCATGGATATAATTTAACGTACTATCAGATTTATGGTAAGGTTGAAAAAGGTAGTTATTAGGATTAAATGTAACATCAAGGTAATTAACAATTTCCATATTAGATTGAATGGAAATACTGAGGTTGTTTTGTTTAAATATTTGAGTAGAATACTTCTTAATTTTTTCCATTTTTGGACCGCTTGCGTTTTTAAACATGGCTAAGCTATCGTCTCTATATAATCCAAAATCAGAGTTTTTATAAAAATTCAAAATCTGGAGAAGAAAAATACCAACTAACTTGCACACCTCTGCTCCATCAAATGTACCTATGGTAACATCAAACAAACTGCTTGATTTTTTTATCCAACTTAGTCATTGGTAAATAATAAAGACTTACGCGCGTGGAGAATTAGAGATTTATGATCAGCATTAATGGAAATGTATTGTTCTGCAAAGTTTATGGAGTCGATAAGTAGCTTTTCATTAATATAAGGGTAAAAGTCAACGATGTTGAAAGTTAGGAATTTATAAAAATGTTTGTCATTGATATTTTTGAACCAATTTATTATTATTTTGTGTACTATTCCAATAATTTATTTGCAAAATATTTCTTAGGTTGGTGTTAATATCTGATAAGATATGTTTACTTATTCTACCAACTTCATTTTTAACTTGGTTAATTAGACGAACAGTAGGATTATTTAAAAAATTAGGTTTATGGTCTTTTAATGTAATGAAACAATTGGAAGAACTGTTTATATTAGTTTTGTTAAAAACATCATGATTTTTCAGAATAGTTTTTCCTTCTTTATTAATGTGATCTTTTATTATAGGGTTTGGTTTTTTTATAACTTGATGTAGTAGTGTTCATTAACAACTTATTGTATTCGTGTTTTGAGAGTTTTTATAAATTTGATGTTTTATCTGCATAAGTATAAGTATGCATTGATTTTCGAATAGAAGAAATATCTTTTTATAATTTATTTTGGAAACTGCATTAAATCATCCTAAACTGTATGTTTTTAATTAATTTGAATAAATCGCATTCAAACACATGCATACCTTTAATCTGTTGTCGACAATGTGGTGTGTTAATACCATAAGAATTAAAAGTGTTTATATTATTGCTATTATTATTAATATCATTCATACCGTTAGACTGGTTATTCATAAAGAAATCTATTTTTTTCAATATAAAGATTTATTTTTTTTAAAAAAGAGATTGATCGCTTTTAAACAGAGGAGAGTTGTATTTCCAGTGGTATTTCTATAAGAGTTTACAAACAAATTATTTAAACTCAAACATCGTTATGTTACCAAATCCCTGACAAACTTTCTAAAAGAGTTTAAAGAAAAAAAGTTGTTTCAAAATTCGTAGCAGCTCTAAAATAAGAATATGCACAAGCTCAGAAGATCCATTATTTCACTTATGGTGTCATCAACCAGTATAAAAATAAGTAAGTTAATTTTAAAAATTATAATATTTAAAAAATTTTGACTAAAATTTTAACCAAAACCTTTTTTGGCTCTTAAAATAATGTTTTTAAATTTGATAAAAAATTAATCATAATTTGAATATGTATCCTATACCTTTTGTATTCTAGGTTAAATATAAAAAATGTTTCCATAAAGAAAACTAAAGGTCGATTGGAAATCAATCAATGCTATATTTTTGGTTGCTAAAGAATGTTGTAAAAACCTCAGGTATATAGCATGTTATTAAATTAGTGCATAAGTGTTAAAAATTTTTATTTATTTATTGATATTTTGTATTTTATATCATACTGGACTTCTAATCAGGTCAGGTTATCCTGCTACTGGTAACATGTAACCCAGTACAGTCTGTTCATGTCCAGCTGCCTTGTAGGATATGCCTTTTTAGGCAAAGGCTAGGAGATGCCAACTCCGACTTTAAACACCCCTTTGGGGCTTTGTGGCTTTTGGTTGAGTAAATGCTTGAGACGGTGTCTCAATAAAAATATTCATCTTGGGCAGATGTTAAATGCATCCAGCTACTGTCTTGTAGAAGGCCTTCCAGACAAAGACTTAAGGTGTAAACAGATTCTATCTTTTGACCAGCCTCGCACCCCTTCTTCATCTATTAGGCTGGCACAGATGTATTTTTATACATTGTTTCCAGTTTAGGATGCTGAATGCTGGATCTTCTTGACTCAATGCATGGGTTTTGTCTGTGTCTCTGGTTTTATGACTAGGCAACTCATTCTATTATCTCCTAATGAGGGTACAGCTCTAAAACTCAGTTTTTTGGTTCTTAGGTCGGCTGGTAGTCAGGTTTCCCGAACTCTGTGGTAGCACTCAGAGAGGCTGATTCCATCAACAGCTGAAAAATATCAAATTAATAATAGTGCCATGTTGTGTATGAATGGTGTCCCTGTTTATTCTTTTGGTGTGCATTGCCAAGGCCACATTTGGAGCCCTTTGTTACAGCTTAGGGTTTATTAATAGTAATGTAATTGCTTGGGCTATTAAACAGTGTACTGAGTACTATCTATGCTTTGAGTCAAGTTCTTTAACAAATTTAAAAATGAATAAAGTACCAAAAACTATAAAACACAAAAAACCATCATCATCACCAAGTTCTTTAAACCTATCATTCACTAATATTTTTGGTCAAAGTAAATTTTATTTTGTTGAGTCTTATCTCTTGCAAAGTTCACCAGACCTACTTGCTCTTTGTGAGACTAATTTGAGTTCGGCTGTCTCATCTTGTGATCTTAGTGTTAATGGTTATTTTCCTTTGATACGTATAGATTCCAATAGTCACATACTTGGCCTGGGCATTTACATTTGTCAAAAGAATTCATCAATTTGTCAGGAAACTAGGTTTGAATCCACAGACTTTATTTAGCACCACTTCACTCTATCGCCTTTCTCTTTGTTCTATATCGCTCTCCTTCATCTCAAAACTGCACTCTTTTCGATTTTATTTCTAATCAAATTAACTAAGCACTCTCTCTTTATCCATGAGCAAATATTGTTGTTGTTAGTGACTTTAATGCTCATCACGCTGAATGGCTTGGCTCTAATGTCAATATCTAACTCAAATAGTCAACTTTCCAACTCGCCTTCCAGACAACCCGAATTATTTACCTTCTCCACTCGACTTATATCTTGTTTCTGATCCTTATCAGTGCTCAGTTTCTCCACATTCACCCTTAGGTGCTTCTGATCACAGTTTGATCTCTGTAAAACTTTCATCTTATTCTTCTTCATTATCTGAATCCTCCTATCATTATACCTCTTACAACTACCTTAAAGCTGACTTGGATTCTTTCCGAGATTTTCTTTATGATGCCCCTTGGATAGAAATCTTTCATCTTCCTGTTGATAAATGTGCTTCTTACATAACTTCGTGGGTTCAGGCAGGCATGGAATCTTTTATTCCCTCTTAGCGATTCGAGGTCAAGCCTAACTCTCCTCCATGGTTTTCCTCACATTGTGCTGCTGCAATTGCCAATCTAATCCGTTATTTTTATATCTATCAGCAAAACAATTCTCCAGAAAACAGGCGTCTGTTTATTATTGCTAGAAACCATTGTAAAAAGGTTATGTCTAACACCAAAGCCCGCTATTCTCAGGACATGAAATCTCCTATTTCATTACAAAAATTAGGCTCTCGTGACTTCTGGAGAATTCTATTCTCTATCTCTATAAATCTCAAATCCAGTCTTATATAGAATACTGTTTCTATATCTGGGGCGGATCTTCTAATGATCTCCTTTCTCTTTTAGACAAGGTGCAAAAAAGCATTGTAAACATAGTTAGACCTTCTCTTGCAGCCAACTTCGAACCATTATCATTTTGCCATAATGTTGCTTCTTTTTCTCTTTTCTACAAATGCTATAATGGACACTGCTCTAAAGAGCTAGCTTCTCTTGTGCCAACTACTAAAATTCTTTCTCGTGTTACTCGTCATTCAATGAAGTCTCATCCTTTTTCTGTCACTGTTCCTTAGTGCTCCAAAAACTCTTATTCCTCTAGTTTTTTTCCTTGAACATCAGTTCTTCGGAGTTTGCTTCCTTCATCTTGCTTTCCTGATTCATATAATTTGCAATCTTTTAAGGCATCTGTCAATTGTTATCTTGCTCTACAATCTTCATATTTTCTCTTCCAGTAACTTCCTATTCTAATTAGTGGTTGCTTGCAGCCTTGTTGTAAGTGAAGATGTTTAAAAAAATAACTAAATAAAAAATAAAAATAATGGTTATATGTTGTTGTTTTTTATGAAAAGTCAATCCTTATGAAACAAATTTTGTAATTTTTGATATAAAAGTTTTTTTCAAGAAAATTGTCTAGAAAATAATTTGTTAAAACAAGATCTTACTAAATACATTTTTAAAATTATGTTTTTGGATTTATCTAATTTATGATTAAATTTATTTTTAGATTTATTTATATATCTAGAATTAAAACAGCAATAAGAATTAATACACAAAAAGTGGTAAATAGCTTGAGAATGTTCTTGCTATTAAAGTAACCTGCTCATATCAACCATGCTGTTTAAAAGCTTATGCAATATCAATGAGCATTAAATTATTATTTTTGATGTGTTGAAAGATACTTGCATACACTTAAGTCTCTGAATATTGAAATACTGCTGATTAGGTAATATTGCATTATTTTGGTAAGTTTTTTCCTAGAATGATAACAGTTCTTAAATGTGATTCTGTTTGTGTCAGCTGTTTACAAAATATTCGGCAATTTTTGTCCAATAACACCAGATATCCATTGGTATCCAGTTAGTGACATTATTGCTATGTTACATGAGCTGAGCTCAAAAACACTTTTATCTTATTAAAAAAAAGATTACAAATTGATCAAATATAAAAACCCAACCTATTAATAAAGCTGTTTAAAAACATGTTTGACTTTTTACTTTAAGAATCTCTATTTTGATTATAGAATTCTTTAATACCCCGTATATATTATGAAAGCCTTTTAAAATACTGTTTACCATTAATTTGGCATTTTTTAGCAATTTTCAGGTTTTTCCTAAAGTTTGAGAGGTTATAATTTTTGAATGATAGAAACTACTAATTTATAAGCAGAACTATCTAGAAAAAATATGTAAGGCCTAAAAGTAAGAAAAAAGTTATAAGGCTTTAAAGTAGTCTATTTTTACCCTTCTGTTCACATCTGTTCCATGTTTTTATTGTTGCTGTTATTCAACACAAATTTTACCCTCTCTTATGTACCCATCATTATTGAAAACAATGTTTATGCACCTAGGTATCCATCATTACTCAAAGCTAAGTTTACCCATTTATCTATTCGTCCTTACTTAAAAAAAATTTTACCTATTTATGTACCCATTAGGGTACATAAATGGGTAAAATCAAACTCTTTCTGATTAAAAGTGATAATTTTAGCATTAATAAGTGCAGCAGTTGCTATTTCTGCAGTTTCTATCAAACCTGTATGATGCTTAAGCTTGCTAATGCTATGTTTTTTATATTCATGGTGTTTTTATAATACACTTTTTGCTTTTACTTTGTATGTTTTTGAAATGGTAATTTTTATTTTATCATTTGTGTCACACACTTCGTCTGAGTCACTCTTGGGAAAGTAAAAATCATTTTCTTGATTTACAATCTCCTGGTCTGTTTGCCAGCTATTTGAAGGATAGCTTTGGTTCCAACTTTTTCTCTTTGATATCTAACAAAGTCGACTCAAGAAGAGTAATTTTTATCTTTTTTACAAGTACATACAATACGAGCTTTTCTTTCACAGTTTTCTTCACAATTATTTTATAAGCAAAAAAATATTTTACAATTGCATGTAAACAAATCAAAAAGTTTATCAAGTTTTCCCATAAATCTACTTTTAATTGGTGTGGCTACATTCCCATTACTAACTTTAACAGCTTATAACCACAAGTCTTTAACTTTACATTTAATTCTTTTTTCAGAATTGATAACCGTTTGAGAATTAACTTTTTTCCATTGGAACAAAATTCCTGGAATAATATTCTTTACAAGCTGATCTACAGTACAGTTTTACATATACGTGAGGATATCTCTGGAAGTTAGGAGTTCTGGAAGAAACCCTGGTTTTTTTCTAATCAAGTTTAAAGCTGACAAGCTGATTTACTTCTGGTTTTGCTGGTATATGACATCCATTTTCTATAAATTAAAAAAAAAATTGATTCATCATTCCTATATAATCTAAAAAATATAAACATTGCGAAAAGGAGAGTTTATATTTAAAATATAATTGTTGTTAAAATGTTGTTTGTTAAACTAAATTTTGGTAAATAAATGCAATCTTCTTTGGAGATTACAGCAAACTTTAGCTTCAAGAAGAAAAAAAGTCAAAAAAAAAGTTTACCATGTTTTAAGTTAACATGTTCAATGTTTTAAGTTATACTTAAAATATACTTTGTAGCATGTTTGATTATTTTAATAGGTTTTTTTAAGTGAGTTTCAAAATGGCAAAAGATCTTTTTATAATATAAATTTATTTAGTTGTTAGTACTGATACTCATTTAAGGCTAAGTCTTTGTAAAAGCATTCACAAAAATATAGAATAACTTGAATCAGTTCTTAGTTGTCCCAAGCTATACTTTTTTCCTTTAGAGAACTTTTTACTTTATATGAGTCTTTTTTACTATATATGAGACTTTGTTTTTTCATGTTTTATATTCATTTTTTTGATATAAATTTTTTTTTCTCCTATACTTTTTTTGTTACTTACAACTTCATTTTTATTCTGCTCTCATTTCTTAAGCAAGTCCTATGCTATTAACCAATAGAAGAGATTGTGTAGTTAATGTCGAGACATTGAGGATCTGGGCAGATGGAACTTGTTTAACAACTTTGACTAACCTTTTATGAAAAACATCTTAAAGTAGAGTTGTATTCCTAGATTGCTCAGCTTTCATTGTTGATTTTGTTTAGTCTGGCATTTATTAAAAAATGTACTGAAGTTTTGAAGTTTATCATTTTCCACAACAGTGGAAAGTGATAAACTGAAGTTTATCACTTTCCACTGTTGTGTTGGTTACAGTTGTGCTGTTGTGTTTTCACCTATGTTATATAATGGCAAAATTAGTTTTGTAAAACAATTTTTAATAATATAAAAATTTGGACTTATTGCACTGCTTAAAACATTTTTCTGAGCTTTTTACATAGAAGCAAAAATGCGAACAGCTATTTTTTTTAGTTTTTTTACAAAGTGATAATTAACTTTTTATTCATAATTGTAAGTTTACAGGTCTTTGACCTGCATCTAATAACTCATTAAATGTAAAATCACAGGTCTTTGAATGCATATAATCACTGGTAAAAATTGTTAGAAATATTTATATGATAAATGTTTGATGTTGATATTTCCAAATTCGTTTTTATAGTTTTCTATAAATGAATTAGGGTATAATTAATTGCTACTAATGTAAAGGGCAGAGAATTGTAAATGTAGTTAGATAATATATGTAGGTAGATAATATATGTAGTCAGATAATATATGTAGGTAGATAATATATGTAGTTAGATAATATATGTAGTTAGATAATATATGTAAGTAGATAATATATGTAAGTAGTGTAAAAAATAATCTGTCAGCTCTTATATTTGCTATTGAGAAAATTGTGAAATTTACTTGTTTATCTGAACTATCACTGAACTAGCAATTATTGAATATCATCAAATATCATTTGAGCTATCTTTAAATATCATGACTACCATTGAGTGTCATATGAGCTATCTTTAAATATCATGACTACCATTGAGTGTCATATGAGCTATCTTTAAATATCATGACTACCATTGAGTGTCATATGAGCTATCATATGAGCATTTCTAAAAAAACTTAAATTTGTCTTTTTGCAACTTCATAATATCCTTCAACTATAGGTGTGTCTTGTTCTTTTTTTTTTTTAACTTTCTTTATATTATCTTAATGATATCAAATTAACCTAAATCTTTTGTAAATTTAACAGCACTCCTTGCATATTTTTCCTATTTAGTCAGTCAATCTATGTGCTGTAGCCCCTGGCAGCTCTCTATTTCAGTATGACATCAGACTACTGAATAAAGTATGCACTTATACATAAATAAATATATATATATATATATATATATATATATATATATATATATATATATATATATATATATATTAGTAGAAAATCACTTAACAAAAATTTTTTCCATTTAACACTGTGTTTCATCAACAAAGATTCATCAGAAATGGATGATCAAATTAATAAAACTTCAATTTATACCAAAAATTAAATTACAGGAAGTTGCAAATGTCTTAACTACTGTAAATTTTCACACATTTGTGGAATTTGCTGACACTATTATAAAAAGAATTCTTTAGAAATGATTACTTATGCTATTTTTTTTTTATTATTATTTTTTTTTAAATGTTTTTTTAAAAGGGTAAATATTATTTGAACTCATTTATTTTTATAGTTTTTTAGGAGAAACTTATTTTCGTGCCTACACTTAGAAATTAATTCCGATCTTTTGTTTAATAAGCATTCTTGATTTGCATGTGTAATTATTTCAAATTTTTCTTGTAGGCATAGTATGCATTTTTTGGAAATATTGTTATATGCAGGCGCTATTTTAAGGATAGACCAATTCAGTATAAAATCATCAATATTTTTTCCTTTTAATTCCCATATATATTTTGACAGCATGGTGTCTTTTGAATACTTTTTATTCTTGAAAGATTGCTTATGATTGGCAAAACGTTTTTTCCATTCACCCTCTGTTATGCCAATATATTGTTTATCAGGTACATTCTTAGAGGAAACAACACATTTATATACCACATTTTTTGATAAACAACTTCCACTCATTGGACAATTGATTTTTTTGTTTACAATTACAATTTTCTGTAGTTTTTTCATTTAGGATTTCTTTTTTGTTTAACAAAGCCTTATTGTGACCTTTTATAATTCTTTCCATATTTTTTGTGCAACTGTAGCTAACTTTAATTGTATTTCAATTAAAAATTTTATGTAATTTATTAGATCGCGGGAAATGCTTATCAACTAATTTTAAAAACACTTTTCCTATGTTAGTAGAAACATTTTTGCTATATGGGGGGTTGAACCAAATTACATTTCTAGTTCTATTTCGTTTTTTTGTATTCTTTTTTTCAGGGTCAAATTTTAGTTCAAAATTTTCAAAACCACTTTTTTTGAGGGCATCTTTAAATATTCGTTTATAGGAATTGAATACATTTTCATTTGAGGAGTTTTGGTTTAGTCTGTTATTAATTGAAATTGGGATTTGTTTTAGAACTTGGGGTGGATGGTTAGAGTTAATGTTAATATATAATAGTTCATCGTTTGGTTTTTTGAAAGGCTTATATGAATTTTCAGAGAGGTTAAATGTGACATCAAGAAAATTCACAATTTTTAAGTTTATGTTTATTCGATTTGAAAGCCAATATTTTAAAAATTTTTTATAATATCTTTTCTAATTTTGTCGAGCTGTGGACCAGATTTTCTACGCATTACTATTAAACCATCGTCGCGATAAAGGCCTAAATCTTTTATATTGATTATTTTACTAAACGAATCTAAAATATATAGTCCAACAAATTCACAAGTTTCTGCTCCGTCAAAACTGCCCATTATTACATCAAAGCAGTCATGTATGTTTTTCTTTTTCCAAGTTTCCTTATTAAAATAAAGTAAGGTTTTTCTACAATGTTTTATTATACGGATTGTGTCATCAGGAATAACTGTGTGGCTTTTTGCAAATTCAATAGTCTTAATAATGTGATTTTGATATATCTTTAATTTTTCTTGAGTAACTTAAAATTGAACTGAATCCAAGTTCATTTTTTTGTTGTCTTATATTACTTTCTGACATATGAAGCACACATATTTGCAAATCTTGTAATGCTGACGCAAAATCTGCTGCCCACCTGATCTCGCATTGATTAGATTTAACTCTCAGGGCTGCAATTCGCTTAACAGTAGCTCTGATTCTGTCAACTATTCCTTTCCCGTGCGTCGTTAAAAAGAAATGTCAGAAGAATTTTTTCTGAAAATGTTTTTTAAACACAACAATTGCAGCCAAAATGCTTTTGTTTTTGAACTGAGAAGCGGCATTATCGCTGAACATTTGTACTTCTTTGACTCGATCAGGAATAAAGTGAAGGGTTTTGTCAATGTGCAGTATAACTCAAGACTTTGTATAATCAGTTGAATCAGAAAATGAATATATATAGAAAATGAATTATATAGAAAATGTTTTTAACTCAATGTTCAAGACTGCAAGGGATAGAAACTTGATTTTGACTTGATTTTGATGGAAACACCTAGCGTTTTCCGCCCAGTCAACTTGGATTACCGCAATTTCAGAATTAATACTCATGGAATCTTCCTTTAGATTCTTAAAAGTTGTTGATTGGTTTTTCTTTACAAATGCGTGTTTAACGAACTTATATCACATCGCTGATATGTTGGATGAGTTCTGTTACAGTAGACTTTTTTGAAACTTTTTCAATGTTTGCATATGTTTTAGTTTCAGGCTTTCTCCACTCGTCCCAGGATACTTCAAAACCAAATGTATTAACAGTTTGCAGGTGTTTATCGAACTGTTTCATATCTTTGCATGCAACGCATTTGTCATAGACGCAATCGTATGTGTACAGTTCACAAACAAAGTTATTTATCTTTTCAGATCCAACTTTGATTGAAGACACTTGAATTGATTTTGTTAATGCATCTAAGGCAAATCGCATATTTCATGCAAACTACAAACACAAACATTAAGCAGAAATTTTTGAACTGATTTCACATTGCATGGACAAAGGTCGCAAAATTTGCTGAGTTCCATTTTTATGTGCTGGTGCTTTTCCTTGAATAACTTATAAACTTCTTTTAGTGTATAATATGAATGACATATCTGAATATTGTTTGCTTTTTCATCAGGTAATTGAATTCAAGTGACATCTTTTTTGTTTGGTAATATATGAGAAACTTCATTTTCATTATAAAAGTTTACAACTGCTAAATTATCGCTTTCAGAAAGACCGTACAGATTAACATGCTGGTAGACCCGAATTATCTTTTCAAGCAGAGTTATTTGAAAGAAGAAAAAGAATTTCAGATTGTTTCTTCTTTGAACATTTACTGTGATTGAAGACACTTTGAATTTGAATTTGGTAGTGCTTTTAAAACTTTTTTCAATGCTTTTCCTCTTTGTTGAACGTTTTTAAAAGATGAGCTTCATCTTTGAGATTTGATTTAAAAGTTTTCTTTTTAGAGCGTGACTTTTTACAACTCTTAATTTTGCTTTAGTAGTATAAGATGTATATTAGCAGTATAAGCTGTATATTAGCAGTATAAGCTGCTTTTTTATTAGGATCGGCTTTCAATTTTTCTCAGTAACTCTTAGATCCTACTCTAGACATTTCTTTCTTTTTATCAGCATTCCGAGAAACATAATTAGCTTGGTATTCTGCATAACATTTTTTTTTACTTCTAATTTTGATTCCATTTCTTATAAGTTTACAACTTTATAAGAAAATACCAACATAAATCCAATAATTTACAAATATTTACTACCCTTCACAATACTAAAATGCAAAATTTATTTGACCAAAACCCACAACAAAATCTGAACATTTGGATAATAATTAGACTTCCTTACCACGCTATTTTATAAAACGCTAATTATCCTGTTGATGGGTTCAGTGGCGCAACAGCTTGTAAACTATAAGTAAATATAATGCTTTTTAATCAAATTTTTTTTGAATAGTAATGGAAAGTTTACATTAGAATATATAATTTCTAAAAAACCTCGCCTTAAAGCCTAATTTCATTGTGATAATTAAGTATACATCATCAATTTTAGGAATAGCAGTTTTTTTACTCAAAACATATATCTCAAGGTTCTTTCTAAACAAAAATATAGATATGTTTGGTTTAAAATGTTGCAATAACTTGCCCTCAAATTTTACTCACTTTTTCGAATAATAAAAAGAAAAAACAGCTGCTAATATTCATCAAATTTATCTACTCGGTTCAAATATTTTCTACTTAAAATTTATCTTAACAATAATTTTCACGTGTTTAAACTACAATAAAAGAAAAAAGTTTTTTGAAAAAAGAAATTTTTAAACATGAAATTTATCTCTTCCATTGTGAAAATAGCCATATACATTTACATACATACATACATACATACATACATACATACATACATACATACATACATACATACATACATACATACATACATACATACATACATACATACATACATACATGCATACATACATACATACATACATACAATACTTACATGCATGCATGCATGCATACATTATCTAAAAATAATCTAAAAATATTTGATGATTTTGTAATTAATGATTTAATTTTTAGAAATTCCTACTTCTCCTATTGTTTCAATTGTCGTACCACTGGTAATTTTTATAGTAATATTTATGGGTTTTTTCATTTGGTATATGAGAAAACGGAATCTTAGATTACAATCAAACACACAAAAAGGGTAAGCTGAATTAAAGCATCAGTGCCTGATTTAATTATTATAACTTTGACAATCAATATGGATTGAATTAATTATTATAACTTTGGCAACCAATATGGGTTGACTAAAAAGAAAAATAGAAAAAGTATTTAATGATATTATTTAGGTAGATGATTATTAACTCAGTAACAATTCTATCTAAGTCACATAATTTTCTCAGTCACATTATTATAATATCAGTCGCAAAGGTTCTCAATCATTATTTAGTTTCTCTCAGTCAACTTATTTTCGTCAAAACAATTTTGTTATTTGGAATAAATGCATAATTGAGTTAATAAATATGTTTTCTTTAAAAAATTGAAAGTGCGTTAGAAGAAAAAAATATTTTGTCTTTATAAACAAAATAAAGTTTTTTGACACAATGAGTTTTTATAACTTTATTATAATAATAAATAACAATAAATTTTAAAATATACACTAGTAACAAATAATAATAAAATATTTAGTTTATAAAATGTTTATTTAGGATAATAAGCAAAGGAATGATCAATGATTTTAGTTTTAATAGAGTTTTTATTTGAAACATGTATAACGTTTTTTTTGTCTATCTGTTAGTTGACATGTGTTCTTGTGTTTCATAAAAATTTTAATTTTACAGAGAAGTTTTCATGTAAACTTTAAGTGTTTTATTCATATAAGACTTGTTATTAGATGAATGGAAAAAAGTTATTTTATTGTACAAATATATTCAAACAAATACTTATTTTTATTGTACAAATATTGTTTTGGGTTTTTTTATTTTATCCATAATCCTCTACTAAAAAAAAATACTTATGGAGGAGAAACATGTATATAAAAAAAATACTTGAAGTGGAGAACTTAAAGTTATTACAAGCACTGTGTAGGAGTTTCAACAATATTGCGATAATTGTTACAAGTAGATAACTGACTGTGTTTATATAACAACTGACTGTGCATATATAACAACTGACTGTATATATATGTTATCTCTGGATTTCTTTTATGATTTTTTAAAAATAAATTGTTATTACAGGCAAGTAGGTTTAAACCAGTTATGCATGAAAAAACAAGACGAATGGGAGATTATGATTAATGATATTTGTTTTAAAGAAAAAATTGGTGAAGGAGAATTTGGAACAGTTTTTAAAGCAACATTAAAACCAGCAGTTTTTATGAATACAAAATATTTTGCTAATCAGTCGCCATTTGCTTTTCGTGATAAGAATAAAAATAAAGGAAATCCAAATAAAACTAAATTTGTTGCTGTCAAGTGTTTGAAAGGTAAATTTTATCTATCGGTACATAGTAGTATTTTTTATAAATTTATATTTATATTAAATTAATAACCAAGATGGTTATTAATTTAAGAGCAGTTTTCAATTTAATATTTAATAATTTTTAAATAATAATTAATTTAATAATTAACTTTGTTTTTTTTGTTTTCATTACGTATATGAATTTAAATAATCTTCATCACTTTTATTGGAATTTTGTTATGTTATTGGAATCTTCAATCCCTTGGAACTCTCTCCCATCTTTATGTTTTTTCATACAACTTACAATTTTTCAAGTCTTCTGTTGTTTCCTTCCCCTATTCTTTGTCCTAACTCTATTCTTTGTCTTCTAGTAACTTAATAGTGGTTGCTTGCAGCCTGTTATGAATAAATTTGGTTTTAAAAAAAATCTTCAGCACTGTGTTAGTGAAATGATTTATAATAAATATAATTTGTTGTTTTTGAAAAGTTGTTGAAAAAATGATTGGATTAAAGAATTGTTAATGATTGGATTAAAGAATTGTTATTGACAGATTTCAGATAAAAAAACTTTAAAAATGGCTTTGCATTAATTTAAGTTTTTGATAATTTTGTAATTCCATAAATGCATAAGTAAATAAATAAAAATTATTTTATGGTTTACAAAATTTATTTAATATATTTTAACTCTAACTTTTTAAATTGTTTTTAAAAAACGGGGAAACATTTTTTCTATTAAATGCTGGAACCAATTTTACATCTTTTAAACAAATTCACCTACTTAAATACATATTATATACTATAAATTCAATTCACTCAATAGAATTAAATATCAAAATAGTGAATAATAAGACCAAAAAAAAGTAAATTATATGAGTCAGGAAAACATGAATATAGGAAAGATTTTAAAACATTAATGTTTAAAGAAAGAAATTGATATATAAAAGTTTTTGAGCATGAAGGAACATTTACAGTAAAAAGATGCAGCTTAGCTGAATGAAAAGTAACAAGTTACAGCTAAGTAACATCCTTTCACTGTAAGTAAAGTATGTTACTTAGATGTATGACAGGTCATAAGTGATTTAGTTTTGCTTGATGGAACAAGTATTAACAGCTTGTTTTAACAGCAACTATACTAGTATTTGTAAAAAAGAGATGCAACCTCGCAACAATTGGACAGAAGTTTGCAGGTGATAAAGTTTGATGATACTTTGCAGCTAGAGCAGATCCAGTGACATTTACGATGCATTTTTAGACCTTTTCTAAAACGGAGAAGGTCTCATTAAAAGAACTAGCCCAAATATGACAACAATATTTCATAAAATTAGACAAATTAGAGATTAGGCTAGATATAGAATAGAATTAGGAGTAAGAAAATGATGAGCATGATAATGAGAGGCAACTTAACATGTGCTATTTTGTGTTTGTCAGTAGTGAGAGGTCAGTAGGGAAAAATAATTAGGAATAGAGTAGAGTACTCAATAATAATGTTGCTAATATAGAATTGTAAGGAGCATTAGGATAATCAAAAAGATTGCTTCTTCTAAGGGATCAAAATGAAATGATCTTTGGAGTAAATAGTTATGTCATCAGCATATATATTTTAAACATAAGATTATTAAGAAGATCATAACTATAGATAAGAACACAGTAACAAGTACCAAGTATATTTATTTATTTAGCGCTAATAATCAAAATAGTTTTAAAATAATCATTTAGTAATGGAATCATTAGCATGTAACAAACTTGAAAAACACCTAAAATAAATATAACAAAAGGTAATACAAGTAACAAAGCTTTCATTTTGGAATGTCTAGCTTTTACTCAATTTTCTAAATAGTAGAAACTGGCTCTGCATAATTTCTTTTGGTTGTTTGATGACTTGTTTTGTAATAACATTTGGGTTGTTAATTTGGTTTTATCTTTGGTATTTCATCATCATCAGCATCCCTCATACAACTGGCTTGAATCTTAAGGTTTTGGTAGAAATGATGATGCTGTTTTAGAATATAACCTTTGTTGCATAGGGAAAGAAGATCCTTTATTTTCAGTGCACTAATACCTCTTGGAGCAAGATACTTCTGCTTTTGTAATTGTATATCTGCTGCTGGTTTTGTGCGACCGGTCGTTTTTGATCAAAAAATACAACTTTTATATTCTTCTTCATCACTGTATTTGAAGTAAAGAACATCCGGATATTCTTTTAAAACTTTTAGCTGTACAATACTGGCCCACATAACTTTTTTTGGTTTAGATTTCTTTGCACCTTTTGATTTGGTTGAATTTGACATTTTAAAGCATTTGTTTGCTAGACACACGTGATTTAACACAGTTAAAACACCCTTTATTTTAAAAGCTTGTTCAATTGTTGTTTTCGATTGCATAGGTGTATAGATTGTTCGATTTCGATATTGTTTTTCAATTATTGAGTGAGCTGCATTATTTTTACTCTGACTATGTCCAGGTACAAAGAATGTAAGCTCAATTAAATCTAATTTGAATAAATTCAACGCATCTGATAAGATTATGTTCATCATTCTATTTTGATTTTGACCCTCACATCGATCACAAAAAAGTAAAAATTGTGTTGCTCCTTCTTTGCTTTCAGATTCAATAAACTTAAATACTGCTGTACTCACTTCACAGCTAGCTTTTTTCCCTTCATTCTCATTCCAAAAATACAAATATGTCTTTAAAGAATCAAGTTTTGTAACACTGAGATTTTGCAGACGCCTGGAATAATAAAAAGCTCCAGTTGTACCATTAGGTGATAAAAGAACTTGCTCTAAATCAAAAGCTGCAGTTACAATCAACGATGTTTTTATTGCATCTTTCTTCCTTTCTTCTTATTAAGCTCGAGTAAATTTTTTGTCGCTGACATGTTTGTTATAGTTTTGATAATCTTCATCATTCTTTTCTATTTTGTTTGTGAAATTTTTACAGGTTCCACACTGATCTTTCTTAAGTTTTTGAAATTTCAAACAAAATCTACATTTAAAAACTCTCTGATAGAACTTGTATCCTTCGATAACAAGATTTTACTCACTGCAATACTTTATAAAGTATTGCAGTGAGAAAAATCTTGTTAGAAAAAGTATATATTTGTCCATGCATTTCCTTAACTGAAAGCTCCTTAGGAAGAAACTGTGATTTTTCTGTGTGTCTCACGCAGTGGGATTCAACCACTCGAAATGTTTGAATATGATCGATGACATTTTTTTCCTGTTCAATTGCTATTTTTTTTTTGTTCATGTGGCGACCTCTTAAATATTTTTTAACACTTCCTGTAGCAGTTTTTTTTGCCATCGCTGTTTTTACTGTCTGCTGTGATATCCCTAAAGTATCAAGAAACATGGTTGCACAGATACGCATTTCAAGAGCGTCGTTTCCGTGACATGGAAAGCTGTATGTAAATGTTCGGTTTCTATTTTTTTTCTTTTCCGCGTGCTCCCTTTTCCTTCTTCGTTTTGTTTTTTTCTCTGTTACCCTTGCCCCAATGTATTGGTGCCTTAAATCAATACACTTCATTAACCAATATGAGGTGAACACTTCTTTACGATATTGCTCTGTAAGATTTTCTGCACACTGAAACAAGCATTTCTCGCCACATCCTATTCGCATTTTCTTACCCTCAACCACTACTTCCTTTCCTTTATTTGGACCAGTCTTTTGTACATGAGAAAATCTCTGACCTGTGTTCACCTTAAATTTTTGAATGTTTTTAATCCATCGTGATGGGTCCTTCTTCTTTTTTGGGGTTGTATCACATAGGGTTGGGATAAGTTCTTCAGTGCCAGATTTTTCAAGTTCAACAAGTTTAAATTTTTCACAATCACTTAGGTTCCAAAGTATTGCTGCACAAATATTAGTTTTATCAAAATCAAATTTTGGGTATTTATTAAAGTTTTTCATTACTTTTGTTATAAAGAATCTTCCAAAACCTTTAGGTATCATATCCCGGTGGACAGAATCACTCCCTAAAAATAATGTAATCATTTAAAATAACTTTCAATAACACTTTATTTTTCTTTATTACTTTATTACTTTCATTTAAAATAACTTTCAATAACACTATATATATATATATATATATATATATATATATATATATATTCTCATGCATGCTTCTAATTTATAAATTAATTCCAATGTCCCCTGACATCAAGATAAAACATCTTACATTCCGTAGTAACTTTAAAAGTTCCACTGAAAATATGATTTCCATTATATGTCAGGTAGACATCTTTGCCATTGTCTAAGCCTTGTTTCAAAATTTTCATTGGTACGGAACATAGGTCATAGGCCAAATTGGAACGTTTACTGCATCCTATAAAACATAATGAAGTCATCTCATTGTAATAATCTATATTAATTTTTTTTTACAACTAATGATTTTAAGGAGAGAAAATTTTTTGCAAAGCATAAATTATGTCTTTAAATTAATTACCTGCTACTGTAAATATTTACTATAAGTTAATAAGTTAATGTAAACTGTAAAATATATTTTACTAACTTTTTATTTAACTAACCTAAAATGTCGCTTTTAACTATTAGCGTATTTGGAACTACCAAACTATTATCTTCGTCAACATGATCAGTTACTTGTTGCAACAGTCACAGATGTCATATTAAAATCTTTTAACTAACAGCATAAGGCATGTAAAATTGAAAATAAAATGTGTACATTAGTTTTCTCAAAATTTCATGTCTACTAATAAGTTATTCTAAATAAGTCCTTTAAATTTTATACTTATAGAGTTTAAGAGTTCATTGCGGTAAAACAGAATGTTATAAATAACTGTTTAATAATTATCATTGCCAAATGATAGTTATTAAACAGTTAGTTATATTGTTCTAAATATTATTCAGAAAGCTAAAACTCACTGCAAGTAATAATTATTTTACCACAATGAGCTAACTTTGAAACTATAGTAAGAAACTTACTAAACTCAGTAGAACTCTAGTACAAACTTACTAAATATTATTACATGGTCATAATAAGTTTAACTCATTTTTTATACAATAATTTACTTGAAAGATAGTATAAGCTTCAAAATAATTTACGATAACACTTTAAAAATACCATATAAATACACATAAGATAGTCTTGCTTGAGTCTATAAGGACTTAAGATAGTTTTCCATGTCTCTTTAAATATTTTTTTCGGACATAAGGTATTTGAATTTTGCTCATTGTGGCCTAAATTTAATCATTTTTGGTTCCATACATTGTGAGATGATTTTTATGCACCTAAGGAGTACTTCTAGCCAAAAAAGTCATTTTAGCCAAAAATGGACTTAAGATAGTTTTGCTTTGCAGCGATGATATAGTTTGCAAATGGTATTTTTTGTTAACAAACGCTTGTATTTATTTTTTCACAAAGTTTAGCTTTTTGTTGTGAAAATATTGCTTGTTTGCTTTGTTATTTATAGGACAGTAGATTGTATTTATATTTTTCTATTTGTTCAAGTGAATAATTTGATTTTGTTAGATAAAATATACAAAAACATCTTTTGTCATCTTTTCTATTTACTGGTTTTTTGAATATGCACAACTTTTCTTTATATTTTTTAATTTATTTAATTCTTTGTAAACCTCATTTCCATATCTGGTTTCAATAAAAATTTTAAGTGACATCTTTAAAGAGTTTATTGCGACATTTATAAGTGACATCTTTAAAGAGTTTATTGCGACATTTACAAGTGACATCTTTAAAGAGTTTATTGCGACATTTATAAGTGACATCTTTAAAGAGTTTATTGCGACATTTACAAGTGAAATTTTTGAAGAGTTTATTGTGACATTTACAAGTGAAATTTTTGAAGAGTTTATTGTGACATTTACAAGTGAAATTTTTGAAGAGTTTATTGTGACATTTACAAGTGAAATTTTTGAAGAGTTTATTGTGACATTTACAAGTGAAATTTTTGAAGAGTTTATTATGACATTTACAAGTGAAATTTTTGAAGAGTTTATTGTGAGACATAAATGACATTTTTAAACCATAAATAGTACCACATTTATTAGGCTATTTTTTTTATTTTTATATTGCCCAAACTATCATTTATTATCATTTTACTTAATATTTTGTTATTTACTTATTTTATTTTATTGCTTTTGTATGGTGCAATAATTTTAGCCATGGTTGCCATTAATAAACCAGAGGATTTATATTGACTTGTTTACTCATAGACCATAGTTTTATCATTTGCTTAGGATGACTAGAGCGTGAATTATTGTTTATTCTATCCCTGAGTCCTAAAATTTTATTCCTCCCACAAAATAGTTTTTACATTCATTTATGATTCTTACCCAATGACATCATCTACAATCTACATCTCCCTACAGGTCTATGTAACTGGGTGGCTCCGTTGGTCACTTTTTGCGATCATTGTGTCACATAAACAATAAAGAGTTGATATATAACTAAAAAATCAAATTTTTTTTATGGATTAATTTTTTTATTTATAAAGATTTCAATATTTCAAGTGTGTAGATACCTTTGTTATCAACTATAATATGTTAATATAAAAAACTGTTGAAAACAAAAACAAATCAATGCAATAGTTTCTTTTTTTAAAAAAAAAAGGTTCCCAAAATGTATGAATGTTATGAAGTAACCTTAGTCATACTGATTCGCTGTTTGAAGGTTCCTCATCTTCCTCTAAATTCTAATCCAGGCGTGTACAACCAATGCTTCTGCATTTGTTGATATAGTGAAGTTAGTAGAATGTTGATATAGTGAAGTTAGTAGAATGTTGGTATAGTGAAGTTAGTAGAATGTTGATATAGTGAAGTTTGTAGAATGTTGGTATAGTGAAGTTAGTAGAATGTTGATATTGTAAAGTTAGTAGAATGTTAAAGAAATATATCTTAATAAAAATGTTAAAAATAATCTTGGATTAAAAAGGATAAGTAACTTTTATATAGACTTTGCATTCATACTTATTGTATACTCTTTTCATGTTATAATGGTGTTTCTCATATCATAATGGTATTTTATAATTCTCATGTCAAATGGTGTTTTATCCTCTCAAGTAGGCAGTCTGTTTTGCTTTAGAAATAGAACTATATTTCAACAACAGAAATGTTATATTTATCTTTCTATGCTATTTTTGTATAAACAAAATTACATGCATAAAGCAAACATTAAATTCTATTGTATCTATCAAACATTTACATCAGTAATATTTGAGTTGTAATCAAAGTATGACAAATAAACACAAACAACATATCTAAAAGAAGAAGTTAATATTGATGGGAAGTCATTTAAGTGTGAATACTTACTGCATATGACAGTAAATACATCTGAGTATCACAAACTTAATGAATACCTATATACAATTTTTGATGGGAGGTTACCTAAGTGTCAATACTTACTGCATTTGACAGTAAATACATCTGAGTATCAAAAACTTGATAAATACCTATAAAATATTTTTGATGTGAAGTCACTTAAGTTTGAATACTTACTGCATATGACAGTAAATACATCTGAATATCACACACTTGATGAATACCTATAAAATATTAATGTAAAAAAAAAATTTTTATTGTCTTACATTTCTTTTTCTACTAAGAAGTCTTAATTATAAAATTTAAACTTACCTTGTTTTTAATAAATGTTCCACAGTTACTTTTCCAATCAAACTTATTAATATTCTCATAGTTTATACCTTTAGCAAACATGCTATCCTATGCTACCCAAATATGTTGTCTGACATGAACTGGCCAATTATGTCTCAGTTAAAGACACCAATGTTTTTCCATCAATTTCTTCCTATATAATAAAATGCTAAATGTTACAAATGTTTCAATTAGATAACTAGTGCAACCAAATACTTAATTAATATTTTGGCAGGACTGTAGCATATCTTTATAAAAATAACACATAATATTTTGATAATTTTAATCACTAATACAAAAAGCAAAGTGTTTGCATATGAATATATTTTGACAAGAAAAAAAAATATTAATACTTTTTGAGCAGGTCAGGTATTAGTATCCATTGCGCGAATGGTATTAGCCCCCTGTTTTATTTTTTTTCATTTGAAAAACCACAACCAAAAATTTAATTTCAGTTATATGTAATGTATTTTGTTTTAGAAAAATGTTTAGTTATTAAACTTAAATGTATATTTTATATATTCTATATTCACTTGTTATGTTTTATTTATTATATTTCATTTATGATGTTTGATATTTTATTTATTATAAATTACGTTTTAGATATTATTATTTTATATTTTTAATAAAACTATTTGATAAACTATCTGCATATTTTGTTCAAAAAATAAAACTCTATTTAAAAATTTACATTTATAATGTAGGGATTATCTTTTTCCGGGTATTCCGGATATTTTTTAAAGCATTTAGATATATAATTTTTAAAGCTTTTTCTCTCAGCACTCATACAAAATCAGAAAAGTTTGACAAATAAGTTAGAAACAACTCAACTAAAAGCAAAATTTAGGAGAAAAATAAAGGGAAATATATTCTGAATTTTTTACAAAAACAATTTTCCGGATTTTAAAATATGGTCTGGATGATCTATGATAATGTCTTATTGTTTTTTAAACTTTCATGGAAAAATCACTCTCTAATACTTTTTTAAATTATGGTATTTAAAAAAAAAAGTTTCCCTTATGAAGAGGCATTTTACAAAATTGGCACATATAGCAGGTTAAACTTTTTTTCTTATGCATATTAAGTATGGCACTGTCGCTGGGGTTTTCCTTTTATATCACCTGTAAAAATGTTGAGTATTTTATGTTTCTTTGCATCCTTTGACAATCTTCCTTTAAGATCATTTCCTCTGGATGAAACTGATGTACTTGGTACAGAATGATTTTCATTATCCGGAGTAAATTCACTTATCCATTCCTTTGCTATATCATGTAAAAAACTTTGTACTTTTTTTTAAATTTGGATTTGATGTTTTAAAAACTCTAAATGCATTAAATGGTGAACAGTTTATTAGAAACATCACAGCCCTTTTAGTCCATTTTTTGGTATGACATAGTTAAGTGTAATACAACAAATATTGATCAATGAGATCAACACCTCATATACTTGTTATAATCAACCATGCATAGTGGCTTAAAAGTTATTTTCTTAGTCACCCAATCAATATTGTGTGCTCTTTCTCCACAGTATATATGAAAGTTACAAATATAGCCAGTTTTAACCTCACAAACCATTTTTATGAGAATTTCGTATTTTGTCATTTTTGAAGCATGAACTTTGAAGGATAGGTATCCTCTCCCTAAAATGATGCTTTTATCTCACTGCGGTTTCTAAACTCCTTGAAATTTATGTAAAAAATAAGAAATAATAGGGCAGACTTTTTTAAGACGATCCTTATCCTCTCCATCAGCATTAGGGGTCGCCCATAAAGTACGTACGCTTTTTTTTTTGTCTACCCCCACCTCCCCCCGCATTTTGCAATACGCTTTTTTGAGTACCCTCCACCTCCCTAAAAGTACCTATGCTTTTAACCTATTTATCTAACATTTTATGATATTTTTTTAAATTTAGTGTCTCCTTTCTTTTATAATTGACCCACTGCCCTCCCATCTCATATATGCCATTTGCAGACCCCTCTCTTTCCCTCCGAGCGTACGTAGTTTATGGACGATTCTTTATTGGAAAAATGCCATGAAAACCATAATTTCTCAAAATCAATCCCTGCCCATTACTTGAGCAAAAATTGTAGTTTGATTTGTTTTGTCCATCAAACAATATTATTCCGTCGTATCTTTGCGAGTTCTACCCATAAGTAGAAGTAGCCCTAGGATTTTTTTTTTAGCTCCAACACAGACGCATCTTTCCACTCAACAGACTTTACATTATCTCTAATAACTGTAAAATTTGTGTGTGGTAGCGATTTGTTTTTGTCACCATATATTCAAATAAATTGCCCCGAATAAATAGCTGAGCCGCATCAACTACACTCTCAGTTATCATTTATCAGGTTATCATTTTTTGACCAGTCCAGTATTTCATTATCTCTTTTTTCAGAGTCGCTAGATGGTATTGACAAGATTCTGCTTCTTTTTACTCAAAACAAGTCAGGAAACTCCGCATCACTTTATATTTGTGATAATTTATTGGCAAAGAAATCACTATCCAAATCCATCGTAAAATAAAATTTTGTCGCAAAATCAACCATGATTACCATTTGTTCTGATCAACTCACTGAATAATCGGACAATGTAACAAATAAATATATTTACAAATAATTTCTGAGTATTTATACAATTAAACAAAATGACAATAAAAGTTAACAATAAATCAGTAATTATTATTAGAATAATTACAACATGGATGTCTCATAATGTATAGGGTGGTGTCTGTCTAATGCTATTTTCAGAAGAATTATGTAATCTTGCATAAGTCAGACAATAAATGAGACAAAAACAAACAAAGCCTGTAATCTTTGTTGAGTTAAAAAAAAAATAAACATATGCTTATTGAAAGGAATAAGATGAATGGTAAAATACAATCATATTTTAATGCAGAGCAATGTGTAGATGTATATACTATATAGGCTTTAGATGCGATACCAAACAACGGTCTAGAAGACTATCAATAAAAATCTGACAAGAAACATTTTATAGATGCTGAACAACATATATGAAATTTTATTATATAGATTAGATTATACTATATTTTCCTTAAACGCTGATGGCACATGCATTAGGCACTAGAGCTTTATCCCTCCTTAGTTTAGTACAAGTTGTTTAGCTGATAGTAGTTGTTTGGCTTGTAAGTTTTTACTTATGGTTTTTGCTTTTTCTTTATTTTGATACTTTTAAATTACAGGTTATTCATTTTTATATGCACGTCTATTCATTTTTATATGCATGTTTATTCTTATATGCGTGTTTATTCATTCTTATATGCGTGTTTATTTATTCTTATATGCGCATTTATATGCGAGTCAACTACACATAAAATCTCTAATATAATTTTATATAAACAATAAATAGGCTTTTATGTTTTTATATAGATATATTTAAAATATAAATTATGTTGTTTCCACTGCTATTTATTTGAAAGATGGTTTCAGAGCCAGCACTGGATTTATGTAACTACGCTGGTTGTAAAATGGAATTAAATTAAACTCTGTAGTATCCATAATGTTTTTGAGGTTCCTGATTACCTTTCCATATTTCGGGGCCTTTCTCCCTGTTTGTAAGTATGCTTTAAGGAAGAAAAATATTATTTTATTGGATTAAGCTATGGCGTGTATGCTGGCAGATACTTAATAGCTATGCCATGAGAGGCTAGTGTTTGCCTAAAAGAAAGACTCCAGTGGAATTTACAACTGTAATAACAAGAATTTTTTTTACTTGAGGCTTTATTTCGAAAAACCAATGAGTTTTTTTTTTTTTTAATTGTACCCACTACACAAAACAGTTGCGCTTAAATGATTACCCGCTTGAAAAGTGTTGATACTGTTACCTACAACATTGTTATGATAAAAATATAAAGATATTTAAAACAACTTTATCTGAATGTAATATAACAGCACCCATCCTGCAATACATATCATTTGTCAAATTTTCTTTTTATTGACCCTGAAGGCATGCAAGATAGCAAAATTTTTATCGCAAGTAGGAAATGTGATACAAAATACCAATTGATATTGAAATCTTAAAATGTGACTTTAAAAAACAATGGTATATATTCAGCAAGTTATAAAGCAAGAATCACAGCTCCATTAAAAATTGCTTATATGGTAATACAGCTTTAAAAGTTCTTGAATTAAACACATAATCAAGAACTTCTTCGAGCTGTAAATATAATAACCAATGTTTATTAGGCATTGGTATATGAAGAGTCCAGGGGAAGAAATGGCAAAGTCACATTTTATTAGTTTTAATAAAATCAATTTTTAAGTTTCAAAACTTTTTTTTGATAATAATTTTATTACAAAGCGACCCTTTTTAAAATAATTCCACATTATTACATATTTTATGAAGGTAAAATCAAGAAATATTTATTTCGATTTGAAAAATACAAGTTTTATCACTTAATATTTAAAGGGTTAAAACGGACTATGCCGTTTTTTCCATTTGAAAACGTTTTTTCTAACTTTTTCTTTCAAATTTATTAACAATATCATTAAAAAAAAAAAAAATGTATTACTATCTTCGTTTTATCAAAATTAATAATTTAATTAAAAAATATCAAAGATTATCGGAGATTTCGAATGCTAAATATATAATTATATATTGTTTGCAATTTGGATCTTTATTGATCTAAATTTTGCTGGATTTATAACTGTACAAACTACAGATAATAATGTGTGCATCATCCTTATTTAATGTAAAATTTAATATATTACAATATTTAGAGTTTTAATTACTCATGTTATTAAACACGCTAAAATTTAATTTCAAAAGACTTTCAAAATAAAGTACAAAAACAAGATTTTTTTTTAAACAAAAGAACTTAAAAAAAAAGAAGTTATTTTCATATATATTCATCATCTTTATTTGTGTTGTCATCATATGGTAGTGAATCAAAAAAATCAGGTTCGTTTGTAAACTTTTTAAGTACCTGAAGATCTTTATATTTAGCTATTGATATACACAGTCTTTCACTATACAAGTTTAAAGGGTTTTCTAATATTGCCAGCTTTCTTTTTCTTCTTACATTTTGACAAATAAATGATTTTAAATATTTACCATTCCAACAGTCTCTGTAAGACATTATTCCAGGAGAGTTAACAGAAAAAAACACTTCTCGAAGTGGTCTTGTAGCTACAGGACATGCAGCTTTATAAAGAGGATTCAAAAAATGAGTCATATTTTTAAACATATCCTGCTTAGGTTCAAATACATGAAATGGAGTGGGGCATTTGCGAGCACATTTAAAAATTTCAACCCAATCAGAAGGTATATTGACTCGAGATTTGCAGTTAATGAGACCCATATCTTTGTCACATTCCATGTAGGAATGACCCCTTTCAGGAAAGGTAATTTTAATGGAGTCAAATCTTTTCTTATGTTGAATCATATAATCCAAAAACCTAAAGACTGTATAGTTTTTATTTTGCCCAGTCACAGAATAAATCTATGTTTTTGACTAATGGGCTTAAATGATGCATAAAAAAATCATATAGCATTAATGTCACTTCATCTGAACCCTTTTTGGCAACAGTTTCGTCGTAATTATAGATAAAAACGTCTTTATTAGCCAATAAATGAATGTTGAACGAGAAAAATGAAAGTTTTCTCTATAATAATAAAAATCATTGCTCAAGTTATTTGGCACATTTAAATTTTTTTGATAGTCAAATGCAATGGCTTCATAGTTTTGCTCTCGTAGCGCTTTCAGTCTAGACTCTCTTTTTCTTCTATAAAAAGTTTCAGTCTTTTTTTGGTGCAAATCTCTTTCACATTCAAAAATTTTAAGTGTAATTTTTAATTCTTGTGCTTCAGTAATATCTTTAGAAGCAACATCAATTCTGATTTTAAGTTCATTACATATAGCACATGTGTCTGTTTGAGAGTAACCAAAAGCAATATTAAACTTATTGTTAAATATTGTTCTATATGACTCACAGCGAATCTTTACATTTGAAGTACAATCTTTTACATTGAACAAACATGCTATACATTTTATTTATATTCAGTTCTTCAGGAAAATAAATGCGTCTAGTTTTCTCTTTAGGATAGTGTGACTGCCTTCCTCTAAATGATGAAATATGGGTTATTTTTTTAAGTACATTATCTGGAATCTTATGCGGCCTTGTAAAATGTTTTCCTCTCATATCTTTAGGTGGCTCACCTAAAATTATATTGTTAAGTTTGCATTAAGTGTAAAACCAATGAAAATTTTATACTAGAAATAAGATTTTTCACACATTGTTGTCTTTTTCAACTATTATAATTATTATTTTTCTACAAAAATTCTAATTCAAAAAAAAAACTGCACCTGTAGTAGAAATACTTCTTTTTATTGTTTTCACTCTACCTTTTTTTATTCCAAATATAGAAAGAATGGCTTTAAAACACACTTGTACAAAATGAGATTTACCATTATTTACAAACAATTTTTATTGGTAGCTAAAAATATTACCTCTGCTTGCATTATATTTACATGATCTTCTTTTTATGTTGTTTACCGATATAAGTCCAGCAAGAAAAGAATCTTGCATTTCTTTGCTTGTTATTGAAATATATGATTTTAATAAATAAGCTCTGTTTTCCTCATTTATAACTTCAAAACAATTATATCTGACGCAGTTACAGTTCGGACCAGTTTTATGATCAGAAAGTTTCTGCTTTTTCTGAAATTGTGACGACCTTCCTTTAAATTTTCTTTTTCTCGATTTACTCGTGGCTCCAACAAGTTTATCACAAAACAACATTAAAAGTGAAGAAGGAGATAAACAAAAAGAAAGTAAGCAAAAGCACATAAAAGTCAAACAGAATTCTGGTTTAATGACAATTTATAACAGTTAATACAACAGTATTAATTTTTACTCTCACTTAATTGGTTACTTCGAAAATTTGTTGCTGACATTAAATTAATGATTCTCTCAATTCTTAGAAAAGTGATCTAACATAATAGCATTTAGCATTTTCCTCCTCTATTATGGAGCTCTCTTATATCTTTTTTATTTTTTGTATTTTGCTAAGGTGTTTAGAAGTTTAGAAGAATATTTATGGAATTTACTTTTTAGCTATATTGGTGCTATACCAGTTTCAGATAATAGTTAAAGAAATTATTTTCCCACTACTTCCTGCTTAATATTTTTTGTTTTTATATTTTGTTAATTTAAAGTTTCATTTTGAGCATTGTGTTACAAGCCTCATATGGTGGCTGGGAGAATCCAGGTTTGATGAGGTTAGAACCAATGATCCTAGAGTATACAAAAGACATTTCTTCCATATTAAAATTTAAAATATTTTTTTTTCACTTGTTGTTAAATTGGAAAGTTTGATTCTTGCTCTAGGTTTTCATATTGACAGTTTTTTTATTTTTTTAATGTAAGCGATAAATCAGTTTTTTCATGAAGCTTCGTTTTTACTAAATTCTGTGGCATTTTTATTTTATTTTTGTTTTTTAAACAATCTGGTTTATCACTTTATCTGGAGAAAGTTTGTGGCATGACAGAAGTTTTTGTGAATTTTTATGACAGAAAGTTTATGACATGACAGAAATTTTTTTTTACATTTTTTGACCTTGTTGTAAATTATTGAACATAAATCCACAACCAATAAATTATATATAAAGGATGTCTCAAAATTAATACAATATTTGCATTTGCTGTCATATGGGCAGTAAATTGTTGGTAACCCTAAAAAAAACAATTTGAAAGCTGAAAGGTGAGGGTTAGTCAAAATGCAGCAGATACAACACTTGATAAAACAACGTGTTTTCATTGTTGAAAAATATCTCAAAATAGCATAGGTTTGGTTGCAACTGCTCAAAAATTTCATACAAAGTATGGTTGGAATAATATTTTAAATGCATCAATTGTGTAGAGGTTGTTTGAATAATTTAGGGAGACTGGATCAGTTGGAAACGCTAAATACACTAGTTGTCTAAAAACAAGCAAATGTCAGTTAATCATAATTTTAGCTGTGAATTAGAGTGTAGTTGGAAATCCTGGACAACCTGAAAAACATTTATTTGGCATTGTGGACATGGTATTTCAGGGGCCACTTTACAGCTTATACTCATAAAAGTTTTGTGTCTCTGCTGACAAATATTACACATTGAAAAGAGTTTGTCGAATGGATTATTAAACATCAACAAGTGCATGAGGCATTCTAGGGTGTGTACTATCTTGTTTTGGTGATCAGAGTTGACCCCCTAGATTGTGTGATTTAACGCTATTGGATTTATTTTATTTAAAGTCCAAGGCATTTTTCAACAAGACCTATGTCAACAAGCCCACAACTTTTGTATTACAAAGGAAACCTAACACCTCATCTAAATTTTCAACAAAAGAGTGCATATGTGCTAGCAAAGCTGTGGTGGCCATTTACACAATGTGGTATACCATAAATAAGCCTTTTTTATGTACTATCCTATGCACTTTATAAATAATCCTGTTCTATGTACTTTGCAGTTCCATATTTTCTAATTATTTTGAATTTTGAATTTTGGGACACTATTTATATGTAAAGGCTTGTTTGGTTTCCTTTTTTCCATTATAACTACAATGTGTTTAAATGTAATCTATGCTTCTTTTTGCAGAATTTTGTAATCCAGCTACTAACATGCGAACATAACTTTAATCTGTGGACCAACAAATAAACTTGCTTAACTTTTTGCATCTGACACCTTTGGAAACATCTGCTGAATATGCTGAAATTCTGCATTAGCTGGGTTTAATGCTTTGACATACTATTTGACAAAACCTAGTTTAATGTGAGGGGGTGGAAGTAAGGCGTTCTCAAAGGTATTAGAGATTGATTTATAACATTGTGTGAATCAGGCTGTAAATGTTCTCTTACTGGCCATAAAGTAAGAGAACATTTACAGCTTGATCTTATAAAGTGCTGATCCGCAGCCTTGCTTTCCAATAAACAAAGAAAACATGGATACTTTGTGTATCCTACTTGTAGACTGAGAAAGATGCTAGCATCTTAAAGTCTTCACATACATCCCACTTATTTCTTAGTTAATTTTTCAAGCTACAATTTTATGTTCCTTTAGTCTTTCTTGTGGTTCGGATTTAAATGGTGTTTAAAGATTGATAAGTATTTATCAATTTGTAAAAAAAAGTTTTAAAGACTAATTAGCTGAAACATATTGCATAATATTGAAACATATTGCATAATATTCAAATATTGCTGAAATGGATAAATTATTGTAAAATATTTTCAAAGTTAGATATAAAAGTATATTCAAAGTTGCTGTTAAATCCTAATCTACTAGTATTTTGGTATTATTATTTTGGTTGAACAATTACTTTTCATCAACAATTTTTGTCTACTCATGTTATTCATTAATTTAAACACTTTTTTGTTGTTTGTTTATTATTTGTTCTTTTTTTTTTTTTTTTTTTTTTTTTTATGAATTTTTAATGAGCTTTTTTTAAAATATAAGGCCAAAAAATTTTTTTGCAGAGACAACAATTCAAAGTCAATTCTTGGATTTTCGTTATGAAATTGAAATTATGAAGGACATTGGTTACCATAAAAACATTGCAAATATGGTCGGATGGTCTTCTTCAAGAAAATCCTTATGTCTAGTTATTGAATTTATGGAAAATGGAGATCTTCTTAATTTTTTGAGACGGAATCTTGCAATGGTAATAAATGAAAGAAAGGAAATTATATATAAAAATTTTTTAAACAACAGTTGTTTTTATAAAAAATTTTAAAATAATAATCGTTTTTATAAAAAATTTCAGATTTTATTGCATAAAAGACTATTTTACCTAAAATTTGAAGAAAAAAAAAACTTTTAAACTTTTAAATGGTTTTTTATATAGTTTTGCTTCTTTATTTTGTTTTGTTTTAAATAAATTCATCTTCTCAAGGCTTCAGAGGGAGTGACTACAGCCAAGGAGTCTACTCCTTTTTTTTTTAAATCTCTCACTCAACCTTGAAATTTTTACCCGAGTGCTATGTATATCCCCATATATTTTTTTTTTAAAAACTAATTTTTTCAATTTAGTTTTATGCTATATATAATATATATAGTGGGTTTTGTAAAAAAATTATTTTGAGCACCATCCTAATATATGGCACCACCACCACCCTTATATACATAATTTTTAATGATATTGTGTTTAAAAGTTAAAAATATGTAATGCGTAATAATAAAACATGTTGTTTAGATTTGCTCTAATGAAGAGAAAGAAACAAATATTGGCAATTATGATTATCCAAAAAGCTATCAAAATAGTCAAAAGGTAGATCTTATGCTGAAGTTGTTTGTTGTTATTTTGTTGTTGTTTGTCTTATGCTGAAGTTGTTTGTTGTTATTTTGTTGTTATTTGTCTTATGCTGAAGTTGTTTGCTGTTATTTTGTTGTTTGTTTTATGCTGAAGTTGTTGTTATTTTGCTGTTTTTTGTTGTTATTTTGCTGTTGTTTGCCTTATGCTGAAGTTGTTTGTTGTTATTTTGTTGTTGTTTGTCTTATGCTGAAGTTGTTTGTTGTTATTTTGTGATGATTAATAATATTCAGGGCTAAAAAAGAATTGAACATTTAGGTACAAATTTGTATTCAGATGAAGTCTGCATTTAATTTCAAATTTCAAAAAATTAAAAGTTGCATGCAAAACTAAAAGTTTATAATTTTTCAAATTTCAAAAAATTAAAAACTAAGTACTCAAAACTTTTTAAATCAATTTTAAAAAATATAAAAATATATAACAGTTTTTTGTATGCCTGTTCTGTAAAACCTGATATTTTTTATTATTATTTTTTTTTACATAGATAAACTCTACATCTGAGATTTTTTTACATAGGTCTACATTATATCTGATGCAAATTCTTCAAACATAAAAAGACTAATTAATTCTAATGAACTTCTTTCGTTTGCATGGCAAATCGCATCTGGAATGGTTTCTAATTTTTTCATTTTTGACAAAATTATTTTGAATTTAATTAATATATTCACTTGTGACACAAATATTTATTCAGGAATATTTAGGAAAGGCAAACTTAGTACATAGAGATCTTGCTGCAAGAAATATCCTTGTAGGAAGTGAAGGAAACATAAAGATTTCAGATTTTGGTTTGGCTAGAAAAATCAAGGATGAAAAAATTTATGTTAGCACCACATCTCGGCCTTTGCCTTTAAAATGGATGTCTGTAGAAGCCATACTTCATTCATCATTTACACCTTATAGTGATGTGTAAGTGAAATATACAAAATAATTGCTTATGTAAAAGTTTTTGTAGAAATAAATGCTGAATGCAGTTATTTTTAACTGAGCTGTTTTTAATAATATATATTATTAATATATTGTTTTTTTAGTTGGTCATATGGAATTGTTCTTTTTGAAATTGTTACATTAGGTAAAATAATTTTCATTATTGTTTTATTAAGGATTTTTTTAGTGATTTAAATTATTACACATGGAATGCACTGTATTATGAAATGGAATATTGGGGATCAATCAATATATTGGGGATCAATCAATATATTAGGGATCAATCAATATATTGGGGATCAATCAATATATATATTGGGGATCAATCAATATATATATTGGGGATCAATCAATATATTGGGGATCAATCAATATATTGGGGATCAATCAATATATTGGGGATCAATCAATATATTGGGGATCAATCAATATATTGGGGATCAATCAATATATTGGGGATCAATCAATATATTGGGGATCAATCAATATATTGGGGATCAATCAATATATTGGGGATCAATCAATATATTGGGGATCAATGTATTGACTGGAAAAATATGAATTATAATAGAAGGAATATAAATTCAAAAAATAAATTTTACTTAAAAGATTTGCACATTGTCATAAGCAATTTGATTAAATATGAAAAAGATTTATTAACTGTTTTAATAGTTATAAATTTAAATTATTATTTGTAAATAATAAATTTAAATTAATTTATTTTATTTTTTATTACTAATAAGTTTAAATTAGTTTTCTTTAACTTTATTTAATATACAAAAGTTTTTAAATGAATTTGAATAATTTTTAAAATAACAGTTTACGTTATTGCAATAGTATTAATAACAATGTACACTGTTGCAGGAATATTTAAAATAATTTAAATAAAATAATAAAATAAATGTATTTAATATAAAATATTTTAATTTGAATAACTGCTTTAAAACTTAAAATAAAAAGTATTTCATAAAGAATAACTTTTATAAAAAAATTTTATGAAGAACTCTTTCTCTTCACTCCCTTATATCTTTTTTGTCCAAATCAATACTGGATTTTCATTTCCTTTCTTAGGCTGGTGTATTTTTGTTGTTTTGATTTGGAATGGGATTAAAGATATTGAAATTTTTTTTAATTAGATGGTTGCTTATTATATATATATTTTTTTAATCAGATCTAAGATGTAAAGGTTTTTTTAATGTTTTTTAGTGTTTACTTTTTTTAATTGTTAATTTTGTTGGTTTTTGTAAAGTTTCATAACTTAGCATTGTTTAATTGTCTATTCTTTAACCTTATGCAGCCTTATAACCTTATGTAGCCTTATAAACTTATGTAGCCTAATAAAGTATTATTAGTTATTAAAGAAATAAATGTACTTAACTTAACAGGCTTTTTTCTTTAACTATTTGATTTAACTTGTGTAATTAGTGTTGTTATATTGAGGAAATATTGTGTATTTAAGGTGGAATACCATATTCAAATGTTAGAAACAGTGAGCTTGGTCATCTTCTTAAGAATGGTTACAGAATAGAAAAGCCAGAAAACTGCGGAGAGCAAATGTAAGTAATAGTCAAGGATGGCCTTAAAAATAAAAATTTATTTCATATTTCTACCCAAACCTTGTATTCCTAGAGCTTCAAATATGTTTACAAACTTTAAAACTACATGGAAAATAAACAGAACTTTAGGAGTTATTGAATTTATTATTTATTATTTATTCCATTAGAAATCTGTTCATTCATGACTTTTAAACTTCTGTTCATTTTACTGGAAAACATTCCAAAATATTTTTATATATTTGAAAATAGTTAATTGCTTTGCAAATTAGATATAATGAATAAGAAAAATTTGTCTGATTTTAAAAATTACACAATTGTTGTACACCAAATATAAATTGTATGTATATATACACTAGGGTGTCCCAAAAAACAACATTTTTGAAAATAATCTGCTCCCACCCCCTGTCTAATACAAAAACACTAGGTTTAAAATTTTTTTTAAATCTTGTGTTTTTAAAAAAATTTTAACCTATATATCAAAATTATAATAATAAAAAACATAACAAATGCTTCTTTTTTTTTTGAAATAAATATTATTTTTGAAATTTTTATATAATTTCGCTTCATTTGAGTACCAGGTTGACATATTTAAAAAAAAAATTTTTTTTTTGAAAATATTACACACTAAAAAAAAAGGTAGAAATTTTTACTTTAGGGTAGGATATGTGATATACCCTTAGTAAGGTATAATTTTCTACCTTTTAGGGTAGAAAATTATATTAAAAACAATTATTTGTCATACAATTTTCTAACTTAAAGGTATAATTTTCTACCTTATAAGCTAAAAAAATATACCTTACTAAGGGTATATCACATATCCTACCTTAACTAAACATTTCTACCTTTATTTTTTAGTGTGTAGGGACCCATTAAATATTCAAGGGTCTTAAGGGACCCATTTGAAATATTTTTAATTCAAAAAAATTTCAGACCTAGTGTTTTTGTATTAGATAGATCACATTTAGGGGGTTGGAGCATATTATTTCCAAAAATGTTGTTTTTTGAGACAATACTCATTTACCCTAATATACATACACATACACTCATTTACCCTACACACACATTACACTCCACATTACACACCACATACACTCATTACACACCACATACACTCATTTACCCTAATACACCACATACACTCATTTACACACCACATACACTCATTTACCCTAATATACATACACATACACATGCACATATATACATACATACATACGTACATATATACACATATATACATACATATATACATGCATACATATACGCACATACATACATAAGCATATACATACATACATATATACATATATACATACATATATATATACATACATATACATATACATACATATACATATACATACACATACATACACATACATACACATACATACACATACATACACATACATACATACATGCATACATACATACATACATACATACATACATACATACATACATACATACATACATACATACATACATACATACACATACACATACACATACAAACATACATACATACATACATACATACATACATACATACATACATACATACATACATACATACATACATATACATACATACACATACACACATACACATACATACATATACATACATACATATATATATACATACATACATATATACATATATACATACATACATACATACATACATACATACATACATACATACATACATACATACATACATACATACATACATACATATATACACATATACGCATATACATACATACATATACGCACATACATACATACATACATACATACATACATACATACATACATACGCACGTACATACATACATACATATATGCACATATATACATACATACATACACATACATACACATACACATATATACACATACACATACATATACATACACATACACATTCACCCTAATATACATACACATGTATACACACACACACATACAATACTGCTACACACACACATTTACAATACTGCTAAAATTATTATAGATATTTTAAATTCTTAATACTTTATCTTTATTTTCATGAATAAGTCATAAGAACATATTTAATATTTAATTTCTTTCAAATAGTCTACCAAATATTTCAGTATTTAGTTTAGCCACTTTTAGTCAGTTTTGGGGGACTGTTAGACAGAGGAAACTTTGACAAGTTGCTTTAATTTTTTCACTATGGAACCACAACTGAACCAAGCATTCAATCAGTTTGGTTTTTGTTGTAATGACTACAGTGTGGATCTCATCTTTAAGTTGTTTCTTTAAGTTCTCAATTGGATTCATGTGTGGAGAGTTAAGAAAGTAACTTTAGAGACTTTTGTGCAAACCAGTCCAATTTTTTGCCAGCTGTTTTTAACCTCACTTTCCAACCCTCAAAGAGTCTGTTTTAATGCCTGAAATTTTTTTTTCATCAAACTTACAGTTTGTGCAGAAACATTCAGTTTTTCAGCAATTTTCTTCTGCTTTCCAGTTCACTTCCTTGGACTCAAGTTGTTTTACTCATGTTTAATTTGTCACTGATAAAAATGATAAATTCTGAAGATTTCCAGCAAAACTTGTTTTTCTTTGTTTAGAAACAAAAGTAGGACAGATTGTATACTATTCCAACACACTGACTTGAAAACTGATTGAAAAACCCAGTTACAAATGTCTTTTCATCTGATGCTTCCCTGTTTGGGGACTAATCACTTTAGAAACCATTTTATTTTATATACAGTAGTGTGCAAAAGTTCAGAAACACCTACTTTTTTTCAGTTTTTAACGCATTACTTTTCACAAACTTTCTCAAATAAACTGAAATTTTTACCGAATGTGCTCTATATTCTAACAATTCAAAATCCATTTCACAAAATTTTTAAAACTCACCGGTCAATTAATTTTTATTGTTTTTTTGAAAAGGCTTCTGTGCAAAAGTTTAGAAACAGTATAATAACCCGCAATTATGTCAGGTTTTTGTAAACAAAAGCATTATAAAAGGTCAAATTTTTTCTGAAATTTACTATTTGAATTAACTTGAGATATTTCAAAAGCAATGAAGTATAACTAATTGAGAAATTATTTGTGAAGTTTTATAATTCAATTATGTAGTGATATTTTAAAAGCATGGGAAAGGCTAAGGAAGTTTCAGATGAAATAAAGAAATTAATTATAAAAGCTGTGGGGAAAAAAATGACTTACAAAAGGATTTCTGAACTTTACTATGTTTCTAAACCAGGAATATGTCAAATTATGAAAAGGTTTCGTCAGCGCAAAACTATTGAAAGCAAGCCTCACTCTGGAAGACCTAAAGTTACAACTGAAAAGGCTGATAGATTATTAGTAAGGTTTTGCAAGAATAATCCTCGCATGACTGCTGTTGAGCTTAATTCAATTATGCATCAGTTTCAAGGCACAAACTGTAGTGTTGATAGAACTAAACGTTGATTACCACAAAATAATCTGTTTTCTCCGATAAATCAAAGTTTATGCTATTCAGTAGTGACGGAATTAGATATGTCAGATGTCCAATAGGAGACAGATTCAATCCAAAATATCAGTTACCTACTGTTAAACATGGAGGAGGAAATGTTATGGTTTGGGGGTGTTTTAGTCGTGACAACCTGGGTCCCATTCATCGCATAGAAAGTATTATGGACCAGAGAGTTTATTTAGACATAATGAAGAACATTATGCTGCCCCATGCAAAGGACAAAATGAATCGCAATTAGATCTTTCAACAAGATAATGACCCAAAGCATTGTGCCAGATCTGTTAAGGAATACTTTCAATCAAAAAAAATCAATGTTCTTGAATGGCCTTCACAAAGCCCAGATCTCAATCCCATTGAGCATCTTTGGGAGTACTTTGACAGGCAATTAGTTGGTAGAAAACCAACCAACAAAGACAATTTATTTGGTTTGATTAAAGAATGTTGGTATAATATTCCTCAGGATGTTCTCATTAATTTAGTTGATTCGATGCCTCGTCGCTGTGATGCTGTTTTAAAGGCAAATGGATATGCCACCAAATACTAACTTTTTTATTGAAACTATTTTATTAAAAAATTGTAAATTTTGAAAGTTTTAGTAAATATTTCAGCTTTATAGAAATAAATAATAATCCAAATTCAGCTGTTTCTAAACTTTTGCATGGAAGCCTTTTCAAAAAAAAAAAAAAAATTAATTGACCGGTGAGTTTTAAAAATTTTGTGAAATGGATTTTGAATTGTTAGAATATAGAGCACATTCGGTAAAAATTTCAGGTTATTTGAAAAAGTTTGTAAAAAGTTATGCGTTAAAAACTGAAAAAAAGTAGGTGTTTCTAAACTTTTGCACTCGATTGTATCACTTATATATATATATATATATATATATATATATATATATATATATATATATATATATATATATATATATATATATATATATATATATATATATATATATATATATACATATATACATATATATACATACAGCAACTTGATCCTTCTTATGGTTGATTACTTAAAAACCCTTGCAGACAACAATACCATTTTCAATATTTTTAAAAGAATATTTTTTTATTCAAATCAACAAGCTAATTTTGGTCCAAATAATATTTATTAAGCTAGAACTCAACTTTATAACATCAAAGTGCCCCATATATGGGGCACCTTGATCTGCACTATGGGGCACTTCGATCTTATATACAGTTTTTTACAAAATCAATAAAAAGTTGGCAATAAAGCATTATTAAAAACATAGTTCTTCAAATTTCTGCCAAGAGATTCACATTTAAAGTTTAGTGAACAAGTTTTTTCATCAGAAATTTCAAGAAATGTTTGCAAAAACTAAAAAATCAAAATTGAAAATCAAATGTCGACCAACATGAGTTGTGCCACCATGCTGCATTGGATCAGGAAGCTTGCAGGCGATATCATCTCTGATAAACTGGTACAATTGCTCACTGACAGAGATGAATTTATACGATTTTAAATTTTCTCTTTTCAAATATTTGAGCATTCGCACATTTTCTTCTTTACAGATTTGTCCAACACAATGAATAGTTTTCTTTTTTGTATCAAATTTAACAAGAACAAAATCCTTCACATTCAGTGCATCAAAGTCAAAGTTCAGGTCTGATGATTCAACTATCTGTTGAGAAGATATCATTTTAAGATCATTTTCATTGTTATCACTTTCAAGTGGTGGTAGGCAATGAGTATTATCAGAATCATCGGAAAGTTCCATTGGTTCATCGACTTCAACTGCTGCACTTGTACCATTTTTTTTTTTATTACTTTTTATCTTTCAAAGTCTCAAATTCTTCCTCAAACTCATCATCGGATTCTTCAAACTGTAGTCTTGTAGCAGCATGTTTTGTTTTAGGTTATCTTGTAGTTTTTTTTGGATCTTTCTGAACTATGTAAACTTTTTTTTTTCTGTTTGTTTTGTTTTGTTTTTTCTTTTGCCAAACAAATCTCATTTCGAACAGGAGTGTCTGTCAAAATTATTGTTTTTTGTTGCCTACTTTTAAATTGTTTTTTTCTGGCTGGAGCCATTGGAAAGGGTCTCAGAACTTTCGGTGTTATGATATTCGGGGTTTCTGTTATGGCAATAGATGGTCTTGCTACAGCAACAGAGGGTCCTGCTAATTCAGAAGAGTCTCGCTCATCCAAGCTAGCCATTTCCTGCAGATTTTCATTGGGTTTAGATATAATAGTTTCTGCAATATCTGCAATGATTTCTGGATGTTCAACAGTAGGAGTGGGTCCTTGACGATCTGTCACTGATGCTGGCAAATATTCGTCATCTGTGAAAATTTCCGGATTGAATGGTTTGATCCCGGAAACTTTAAATCCAGATTCAATGTTTTATTTTGTAAAGGCTTTACCGTATGCTTCACACACATTCGGAACAATGTCATATATATTCATCTGTCTGGTACTGGTGATTAGCCAGTTGCCGCAAGCTGCATTGTAATACCTCTTCAGAGGCCCATACATAGATCTGCCCAACGGTTGCAGCTTGTGACTGCAATGTGGTGGAAAAATAAGCATAGTTATTCCGTTTTCTTTCGCCAAATCAAGGGCTGCCACAGAAAAAATTCACTCATGGTGAATCTGTTGAAAACTGTTGCTCTTGCAAAGCTGGTAGCTCATAAAGATAATTCTAGTTTTCTTTTCATAAAGCTCTGTAACCAATCGATGCCTGCCATTTTGTTCTTAATCCATGAATTCGGACAAACTTTATTATTAGCAACACCCATTTCATATGCTAATTGTTTTTGTTCAAAGGCGAGTTGTTTTTGTTGAAAGGCCATAGTTCATCTTCGAAGCTTGAAGCAAATAATTTGATAAGCAGTCTTCTTCTTCTGTGAAGACATTTATTATCTGTGAAAAAGTGTATTAAATCTCGGTTTAAATGTAACACCCGGATTAAGTCTTTGCTTTTTAACATATCTTTTCTATGTCATACGATCGATACCAAACTCTCGAGCAACTTTATTGTTAGGCTAGTTTTTCGATAAAACTTCATCCACAGCTGCTCTCATTGTTTTGGGAAGTACCATTCCTCTATCTGTCTTCCGAATTCTATTTCTAATCATTTTCAGTCAACACCAAATCTAAAATTTTGAAAAAAATCATAAACATTTTTAGAATTTGATATAACAATTATATATATATCTTTATTCATCACAAAAATGACAGTAACATAACAAAAGAACATAAGTGATAATACAAATTCAGTCAATTAATCAATGAAGCAGCATTAATTAACTAAACATGAAGAAAAACAAGGTAAAACTAAATGAACGAGAAACAGTGACATAAATTTAGCAGCTATTTACAAATACAGATGCTCAGAATAAATTGACCAAGCGTCTGCTACGCACGGTTATAGAACCCCGACACCAAGCGTGCACCACTGCTCAATAGCCCAATCTTTTTCTTCAATGAGAACATCATGGAAAACATAAGACAAAAAATTACTCTTGTTCACAATCATCTTTAATTAAATGTTTGACCTTTCGTATTGACAGTTTCAAATCCAGCGGCAGCTGATACATATTTATGTCTATCAAAAATTCAACAAAATTAAATTGATTATTATTACTTAATCATGATAAAATAATTTACCTTTTCATTTTTTATTATTAATTTTATTTATCTAGCAAATGGAAATATTTTTTCTTTGTGCAATGAATGCATTTCAATAGTTATACTAATGTAATTAAATACAACAAATTATACATGTATCATAATTTTAGTATGGGGCAGCTTGATCCTCAGATCAACCAACCGTGTAAGAGAGATCAAGGAACCCTATGTATATATATATATATATATATATATATATATATATATATATATGTATATATATATATATATATATATATATATATATATATATATATATATATATATATATATATATATATGTATATATATATATATATATATATATATATATATATATATATATATATATATATATATATATATATATATATATTACCAAACGGTTGTAACAGCACAAACTTTGTAATAAGTCTAATAAATATAACAATTTTTTTCAATTTCAATAACATTTCGATTATCCAATGATCATTTTCAAGTATAAAATTATTAAATACAAAAACTATTTAATATATAGTGAAAACAAACAAAATTAATTTTTGTTTTCACTATATAAGGGTTGTCCATAAAGTACGTACGCCGAAAATTTTGAAATTTGACCCTCCCCCCTGTTGCCATGCGTACTTTTATGTCCCCCCTTTTTTCCAAACTCTAAGCCTGTAGCTGCTTCAAAGGATCTCACATACCTGAAAGAATATGTGAGCAGTTTAGACCATATGTAATGAGTATAGCATTACAAAAAAATTGTATTGTATTGCTAAAGACAATGCTGCCCGCATGAGAAAAGCATTGTTTCCCTATTGAACAAGAAGATGATATATACAATTAAGATTATCTTAATGATCCAGGACTCTGGAATGATCTTACGTTGGAAGACCAGAAAACAGTTGATAATAATTATTATTAATATGTTGTTATTAGTGTTAATGTTATTACTATTGTTATTATTATTATCATTATTAGTTTTATTATTGTTATTATTATTATCATATTAGTGTTATTTTTATTGTTATTATTACTATTATTGCTATTATTGTTATTATTATTATTTTTATTGTTATTATTATTATTGATATTGTTATTATTAATTTTTAATCTTATTAAGAGATATTGAGATTGTGGATCTTCAAACAGAAGAACTTTTCTATTTTATGACAAATTGTTGGGTAGCTGTTGATCAAGATAATAGCTGTTACAAAAAAAAAACATGTTGCTTTTACTCTCCAGCTGGTTGTGCAAGATATGGAGATAAAATATGGAGATGGGTTGAAAGAAATAAAATTGATTTGAAATGATTTTTTCTTATTTTAAGTTATTAAAAACCAGTATACTTCTTCATAAAAGCACAACATTCAAAATAGCCTTTAGGCTGAATTTGGAAAAAAAATCATACCTGCTTTTGTCGAAACTAGATGGAACTCAACACTGCAACAAGGTAATTTACTAATCTGACAATTTCATACTTAGCCAAGTTCTAGAGAGAACTGGTCATATAGAATATTTTATAACAGTGGAGTCAGTTAAAGATTTTCTAAAACCATTTGGAGAAGCAACAGGTTGATGCAAGGAAAAAAGATTCATTCAAGAGTCACAATAAGTTTAGTTGTTCCATCAGTTTTGTCAATTAGTTACCACCTTAGAAAATGGAAACTTAGGTTCAATTTATGAGCAACCTAGTTCAAAGTGTCCAGACATTTTTAAATAAATGTTTTCTTGGTTTTTTCATCAATGAGAAGAAAAATGACAAGACCCCAAATTAGAATGACTGCCTGCTCCTTTTCATATCAAGCTTTCAATGTAGCTACCTTGAATTCAGCTTTTTCTTTATTTGAGAGGAACATTGTTTGTTTTCAATTCTAATGTTAAGGAGGAAGTGTGACAAAGATTAAAAGGGAAATGTTGAGTCAAATTTTTTCTTACTTTATTCCATGTGATATTTATGAAATACCCAAATAAAAAATTTTTATTTACCACCAACACTTTTTTTAACTCCTTTTTTATATATTTCTTGCAAGAGCTGATACAACCTGTTTTGGACTTTCCCGAGTTAAATCAGTATGTTAATTCACATAATGCCTCAAGTGACACATGTCATGAAAGATTAAGAAGATGGAGAACTGTTGGTGACAAATTTTCAATACTCTTAGATGCACCTATATGCAAATACACATTGATCCGATTTTGTGGGAGCATCAGAGGCTAATTTACAAAGAAGAAAATCTTACATATCTTGGTTTTGGGTTAAATTCTGCCCCAAAAATTATGTCTTCAATCTTAGGCAGTGTGTTGAATCTCGATTCAGGCATTAGTGAAGCAGCTGACCACTACATTGACGATATAATTGTTAATTTGAAACAAACATCAGTTGGAAATGTCGTAAATCATTTGGCGTCTTATAGATTGGTAAACAAAGAGCTGGACCAATGTGATGGTGCACGAATGGTGGGTTTGCAACTATTTAGAAATGAAAGTCACAAGATATTAAAAATTAAAAAGTAACAGGATGGAGACTTTTTTCAATATGTGAACAATTATTAGGTCACTATCCTGTTGGAGGCTGGCTCAGAATTGCCTGCAGTTTTATACAATGTTATAGCCAAGGAGATGCTTGAGATGATCTAATCGAAGATCAAGCTAAGTTATGGTTGATTGAAATATTGTGTTGGTTGGAAGTTAGTGATTATGTAAGAGGGAAATAGAATGCTGAAGGGATTCAAAATGGAGCAACATTGGGGTGTGATGCAAGCAGCATTGCAATGGGAGTTGCTATAGAATATGATGGCATAATAATTGAGAATGCAGCCTGGCTTCGAAGTGTTTATGATGTCATGCATATTAATATTGCTGAATTAGATGCTGTGGTGTGTGGGATAAACTTGGCCACTAAGTGGGATATGAAGGACCTGTAAGTATTCACTGATTCAGTAATAGTTCATGAATGGTTAAAAAGTATGCTGACTAAAAGTCATATGGTTTGAATAAATAAATTATCAGAAATGTGTATTAAAAGAAGACTTTCTCTGATGCAAGACTTAATAAAAGAATATAATATGAACATCCCGTTGAAATTGGTTCTGTCCTCCAAAGACAAACATGACGTGTTGACAAGAGTTTCAAAGACCTGGTTAAATAAGCTTTCAGGAAGAAATACTAAAGAGCTATGTGGAGTAAATATTTGCAGATGAAATTCGTAATTGTCACTCAAAACATCATTTTGGCGTTAATTGGACATTGTTTACAGTGCAACAAAGACTTCAGCACATTTTGAGAAAAGACAGTGTTAAAGAATGTGTACACAAATGTTGTCAATCAAATTCAATTGATCCAGCACCAATAAATTGGAAACATGGAGTGCTTAATGTACCAGATACATGGTATCGCATTGCTTGTGATGTGACTCACTACAAAGGGTTGCCCTATTTATCAATGATTGGTTGTGAACCAAGTTGGTTTGCAGTTTAGAGAAATTCACCTCGCAAAGATACCACAAAATAAGTGTAGTAAGTCAATTGGAATCAATATAATGTAAGGAATGGTTTGTAAAAAAGATGTATAGATGTGCATCTAGACCATTAGGAAATAGGATTGTGGAGCATAACCACTGCACAGTAAAATGAACAGCTGAGAGGCCACAAATATGTCCATTACTAGCGGTATTTAGGTACAATTCAACACCAACAATGGGAAAACAAGAGGAATCTGCGCCTGCTTCTCAAGAAAATAAGTGCGTCAGGCGTCTATCAATTCAAGAGGAGAAAAACACTGAAACTAAGGAAAGATCAGAACGAGTTATGGAAACTTATAGAATTTGAGAAAAAGTTTATGTTTGCCCCGCTGGTAAATTGGTACTGTAACTGACATACTCACAAACACAAATATTGAAATTGACAGTGTATATGTACAAGATGTGAGAATAGTTCTTGCCTCAAATTTTACAAATGCTTTAAGTAAAATTATTACCAGTGAAGAGGTGATGAAATTGAATTTGAAAATGATGAAATTGAATTTTAAATATTTTTTTAAAATATTAAGATTTAAATATTTTTGTTGCCCAACAAGAAGGAATCAAAGCAATAGTTATTGACATTGAGGAGAAAACTGATATAGAGAAATAGTTAATATATTATTACCGTCAATCAGGCGGTCAACCAAGAAAAGGAAAAAGTCAACATTTTTAAATGTAACTAAAGAACTTTAGTTCTTGGCATCACCATTTATAAATATATATATATAGGACAATCTAAATTATTGCGATAACGATTGACTGAAAAAAATTGAGTTTTATCTGTATTGAAGTTCACTAGCAGAAGTGAGATCCTTTTCAAGCTCAAATGCCCCCTCCAAGCAATAAGATAGTGTTGGTTTCTTATCATGACAAGAATAAATAGTAGTATCATCAGCAAACAATGCTGCCTTAGAATAAGAAGAAGAGTGCTGTCCATTGAGGACAACTTTTATATTACAATTGCAAAGAAGGATTCAATAATCTTAAAGATGTTACCAGATACCCCATAAGAAGAAAGCTTATGAAGAAGACCAGCATGCTAAACTTTATCAAAAGCTTTAGGAATGTCAAGAGTGATGGCCTTAACCTCTCCACCTTTATCTAATGTACAATAAAACCTATCGGTTATCACTGCTAGCAAATCAGCTGTAGAATGAGAAGATCGAAATCCATATTGATGATCAGAAAGTAAGTTATTAGATTCAAGATGAAAAATTAAGTGCTTGTTAATTAAAGATTCAAAAACCTTGCTTATGATAGGAAGAAGACAAATGGGATAGTAGTTAGACGAATCAGATCGCTCTCCAGAATTTTTGAAGATAGGGATAACAAATGCTGCTTTCCAGCAGGCTGGAAAATAAGACTGATAAGCACTTGTTGAATAGTTTTGAGATATAGACGACAGCTCCAGAGAACACTTATGCAAGACAATAACAGGTATGTTGTCCGGGCCACAAGCTGTAGAAGAGTCTAGGCAGGAAATCACTTTAGATACAGAAGCTGGAGTGATATGAATGTCAAGCAATGGATCAACCTGTTTGTTGGCAATATCTGGTAGAACGCAACTAGTGGAATCAAGAGATGATATTGATGAAAAGTTTTTAGCAAACAATTCAGCTTTGTTTTTAGGTGAGGTGACAAAGTCTGAACCATACAAGAAAGGTGGAATTAAAGATTTGCCCTTATTTTTAATACTATTAAAGATTCTGCAGAAGTCACGAGAGCCTAATTTTTGAGATGAGATATGAGATTTCATGACCTGAGAATAGCGGGCTTTTGCATTAGACAATGTTTTCTAGCAGTAATAAACAGACATCTGTTTTCTGGAAAATTATTTTGCTGATAAATATGGAAGTAACGGTTTCAATTGGCAATCGCAGCAGCACAATGTGAGAAAAACCATGGAGGAGAGTGAGGCTGAATCCACAAAGTTTTGTAAGAAGCACATTTGTCGACAGGAAGACAAAAGATTTCTACCCAAGGGCCATCATGAAGAAAATCACGGAAAGAATTAGAGTCAGCTTTACTAAGAGGTACGATAATAGGGGGATTCGTGTGATGAAGAAGAATGAGATATTAATTTTAGAGAGATCAAACTGTGATCAGAAGCACCTAAGGGTGAATGTGGAGAAACTGAGCACTGACAAGGATCAGAAACAAGATATAAGTCGAGTGGAGAAGGTAAATAATTCGGGTTGTCTGGAAAACGAAAGGAAAGTTGAAAAACGTTGGAAAGTTGAATTTGAAAGTTGGCTTTAATGCCTGCAGAATCACTGACACTAGAGCCAAGCCATTTGGAGTGGGGAGCATTAAAGTCACCGATTAACATAACCAGCAATATATATCATTGAAAGTAATGATTCTGCTTGAACTTTATTCTCGAGTTCTGGTAAGTTATCAAAAATTTCGCACTCCTGCTCATTTAAACTTCAAAAACAGTTTTTACAGGAATGACCATTTGTACAATCATCAAAACTAACTTTTATAACTGTAAAGATAGCTTTGCATGTTGGATTTTAACTTTTTCTATGACGGATTGAGCAGTTATATAATAGGTTCCTCCAGAACCCCGGCAAAGCTTGCTAACAGTTCTCTCTAATAGATTAGTTGTGAACCACCCCAGGATAACATAATCATATCCACAATCCAAAAGATATCTTGCGATGTTTACTAACCCCCTACACACATGAGAAATACATTTAGATGTATCTTTTGTAAGCTGCTTAATACGTTTTGAGCCTGATTTTTTCATTTTTTCAACCATATCTGCCACATCTAATAAGAATAGCAGGCTTTTGTCTGTGTGTGATCTTATAACTGCACGGTACTCATTTTTAAACGAATATCTGCTCCAACACCTTTCACAAATTTTCCAAAACTTCGCAAATATAGAAATAACTTTATGTCGCTCAATTGGTTTTGGAGAGATTAAATTTCATTTAATTTGCTAAGTTTTAGAAGATTAACAGATTCCAACTTATAAAGATTTACTAAATCACTCCATTTTACATGTTTGTTGCCTTCAAACTCAAAAACTAATTCTCTGCTTTTTTCAGTCAACCAATTATTACGAACACACTTCATGACATGAACATAATCAAATAACAAAAATTTGTTTTCATTATCTTCGCACCAAGGTTTTTCTTCAATTTTATTCATCATTTTAAAAAACTTTTGATTTACTTCAGTTTGACAACAGTTTTGCATTGGATTGATTGTTAATTGTTTCAATAATTGGTTTGCATTGTTTAAAAAGAAAACCAGAATCTAAGTGACTAATTGGAATCATTTTTACTAAAAACTCTGGTCCACCAAATAAACATTTTACCATTACAGCCAACATGGTTTTGGCAAGGACACCGGGTTAATCAGCAGAATTTCCAAATAATACACACATAATACACCTCCATGATAAGTTAATGTGGATTTAATATAAACTTCATCAACCAGCAATTTACATTTACGTTGTGTATTTTCAATACTCATCATAACATTTTTCAAAAGTTCCAGATCTTGTGATCCGACTTTTGAAGTGATTCTTGTCATAGTTCTTATACTGGGTAAATTTTAATCAAGACCTGGATACAACAAAATACTCAAATGCTCGAGTAATTATATCAAGTAAATTGACCAACTATCTTTTAAGACATACAATCCATATGTTCGAGTAATACATTTTTTTTATGGCAAATATCTTTATTTTTTAAGTAACGTATGATTTTATCAAAAACTTACAACATGATGATGTTGACATTAAAATGGAAATACTGCAGGATGACCCAAGATCAAACGAAGTTAATGTTAAATCCTATTAATGATAACTAAAAACTTTGGAATACCACATACAAATTCTTTTGACTGAATGTAAACAACATCATTATTGTCATTTATGTTGTATACAATAAGATCATTACTACGCAAGAGCCTCTCTTTCATCACATCAAATCGATAAAAATCATGTTCTTTAAAGCTATCTAGTTCATCTGATGTTGTATTTCTTACACTAGACGATGACAATTTTGTTGTTCTGGGTCTAGAAAAAGGTAAACTAAGACAGCTAGCTGGTATGTTACAAAAGACAGTTGGTGGTTTTGTAGGACGTTTTCCTCAATAAAATATAAAAGATTTCCTATCTATAGACCAATGAAGTTGGCACACCACAGTGTACTTATTTACAATCAGATTTTTTCTTGGGATAGCCTTTATCCACTTTTCTTTTTCGTATTCATCACTAGGAAACCGATAAGCTGACACCTTTGTAGTTGATGACGCATAACCACTATTACAGCATGGAACATAACATTTTCGAGGCATAATTGATAACTTCTTGTTAGATAAATATGTTGCACTTTACAAAAAGATTAACCTTAAACATTTTTTCGTTGCTGATTAGATAACGCTACACAGTCGCTTAAAATTTGTGTTCAGACCAATCGCTGTTGATTATTACCATCGCAAAACAAAAATATTTTATTCCATGTAAATCTATCCATATAAAATCGGCCTCCAGTCAAAAGATATTTTATCGCGATGTCAAGGCCTGTATTTCTAGAAGGCCATGTTAAAAATACATTATAAGTTGTTTACTACTTGAATCTTATCACCTTGAGACTTGGATTTTGTTAGACTTGACTCGAGAATGGAATTGAACTGGCTTTGTTTGACTTGGTTTTTGTTTGTTGATGCCATTGCTTAAACATTTTATAAAATCTTTTAGCAATGGCATCAACAAATGTATTGACAACCAATCAAATTAAACGCTTGTCAAAATGGCTTATCAAGATTTGTAAAGGTAGAAAAAGAAATTAGGAGTAAGAAAAAGATTTTACTTCTTTTTCAATCCTCGCTACTTGATTTATGCAAAAATTAGATGTAGTGAGCCTAATGCAATAGGCAATAATAAAATATCAGAGACTTCCGATATAGAAACACTTTAGATATAAGATGAAACCTTTTGGTTGCCATGATTAGATAAATTAAAATAATTTCTCACTCACGCTACTGAACTGAAAACATATGAACACGCTACTGAACTGAAAACATTAATAGGGTCGATGTATATAATAATTTCTCACACACGCTAACATATGAACTCAAAACATATGAACACGCAAACATATGAACTGAAAACATTAATAGGGTCGAAGTATAATAATTTCACACACGCTAATATTTGAACTAAAAACATTAATAGGGTCGATATATCATAGCAATATATTTAATGTATATTAGAAGTTTTTATTTGAGGTAATCATTTAAAATCATTTAAATTGAGGTAATCATTTAAAATGTGAAAGAATATGTTCCGTTTGTTAAATATCTTTGCATTTGCTGCTTCAGGAATGTCAAGGATTTAATACCAATAAAGAATAACCAAAAAAATATGTTGGTATTGATATGTTTAAAAAAGGACAAAGCTTTAAGAAGGGTAAGTATTTAAGACCAATAAATCATGATGAAACAACTTATTTAAATTTAAATCATGAGAAAAAAAATTACACAAACATCAAAACTATATTCTTGAAAAATTATTCAAACGATAACCCAGACCTTTCTACCATGCTTTGCTCAAAATGCAGAAAAATGCTTGCTGGGACTGACCCTTATTTAACTGTGACCGTATTATAAAATTAGAATATATAGTTATAATGTGCTTTAGGTAAAGTTTAGTACTATAAGTTTACTACAAAATATAGAGCTGAATGCCGAAGTTTTACATGTGAAAATGGGCACAAATTAATAATGAAAAAATGTACACGGAGCATAGAAACATTGAAAAAAAAAAAACGCGCACAAAAATACTTTTCAGTTTAAACGATATCTTTTTATTTTTTATATCTTTTTACTTTCTTTAGGTATGATTTGATGCAAAAGTGTTGGAATGAAAACCCGTTACTGCGTCCAACATTTACAGAGTTACGAGAGCACTTTGATGAGATTATTGGTCAGGAAAATAACTACTTCAGTTTTGACATAAATGAGAGAAAAAATTACTATAATTTCGCCTCTTTTGATAGATTTTCTACTGACAATGAAAAAGACGACCTTAATTTAGAATCCGGACTAATAAGAAAGTGATTATTTTTGAAAAACCTTTATTTAAAATCGTTTTTTAAAGAACGATTGATGCAATTAAAAGCGTTTTTAGAAAGTTTAATGCCATGAGTTTAGAAGATTTCTCTCTGGCTGTTTATTTTTATTGGATTTTATTTATTTTTTTGATATTTTATAAAATTGTGTATTTTTTTAATATAAATAGCTAACTTAAAAAAACTCGGGCTTTTGTGAACTTTACAATGAGATTTTGACTCCATCCCATCATAGCCCTTGAAATTGTTTTAGTTCATATGTTTTTGCATCGTCTTCCAACGTTCAACACAAAAATCTCCTGGTTATGAAGCTACACTTCGTCACTTTTAAAATCAAATTTACCGAATTTTCCATACCCCGTTTTGTCAAAAAAACAAATGGAAAACAAATGTTTTCTATCGAGCAACAGATATTTCTGTGGAGCACCAGCTGTTACTCCATAAAAATTCTCTAACCAGTACAACAATATTTTGAAATTTGTGTGTTTTCGAAAAAGTTCTCGATTCGTATTGATACTGGTCATTTTTTTAGAATATTCTTGAAATGATAGAATTGTCTAGAAGATCCGAGAAATTTTCATAAAATAATAGAACTTTTAAAAAAATTTTAAAAAGTTCTCGAACTGTCCACAAGCAGTCATACAAGTAAAAAGCAACAGGTAAATGCAAAAGCATCTTCAGACGTCAATTTCACCTGCAACGTTAGCTTAATAAGCAATAACGATTCGCGTCACTTCTTTGTAACAACACTAAGTAATTTGACTTAATTAAAGTCACATTAATTAAATGCTATTCTTTGTGCAGCTAACAACATTTGATCGATGGGTTCCGCTTTTGAATCGAATGACATACTTGCTATGAATCGTCTTTTGGCACAAGAATTCGATTCATAAAGTTCTTTTGTTACTCAGTGTAGTTAAGGAGAGATCCGAAGCGTTCAAACTCTTTCGTTTTCAAAAAATGCCGTTCTACTTTGTGAGCGTTTTGATTGGTTTTTTTTTTTTTGATCAAGAAGCTCGTTGTTTTATTTTGTTTAAAATATTCGGTGATTTTATTATCTACGAGTTTCAGGTTTTAGCTTAATGCTATGGGACAGAAGTTATATAAAAGCCAAACGCTCCTGTTTAGTAATTTATTCAAACGACTACAAAGAGATTATAAAAGTAAATTGCTACGAGTGAAAACTAATGTCAAAAGTTCTCTTTTAACGTTTTAACTGTTTACGGAAAGATAAAATAAGAGGTTCTTAGTCATTTAATGAATATTTTAATGCTGTAAACACGGAGACTTTTTACTTTAGAATAAAAGAGACATTTTTGGAATGTAAATACTTTACACATTTGTTTCAGCTGTTTTTATAACGCTGCCCCGTCGCATTTTTTGTATTTTAGTGGTAGTTTTGTTTGATTGATGCTTTGGTTAAAAAAAGATTTATAAAAAAATAATAAATTATATCAGAAAAGCTTAAATTCTACTTTTTAAAAATATATAACTGTAATTGTCGAAAATAAGTGGAAAGCACAAAAAATTGAAGTTTAAAAATGTAAATTTTTGTTTTCAAGAAATGCAAATCGTTCGGACCTCTCCGCTGAGTAGTCGAACTCTTTTTGCTCGTCCATCAAATTTTTTTGTTCGACCTCATTTTACTGATTCATCAAACTCTTTTGTTGGTTGGCCTTTTTTTGTTGATTCTTCAAATTCTTTTCTTGGCCAACCTTTTCTTGCTGATTCATTTTTAGTTATTCATCTTAGTTTGCTGGTGACTTAACAAAACCATTTGTTTTAAAAAGAAGATTAAGTTAAGCCTAATTTTTACTATCAAATAAATATATTTTTTGCTACGATGCAGACCATAGTGCCACTTACTTTGCAAGGGTTAGTTAGAAATTCTTCTTTTATTAACATTTATTTGTCTTTTCTGACCTAAATCCAGTGACGGATACAGGAGGGGGAGGGGGATAGTGAGTATGCATTCCCCCCACCTTCACCACCACAACCACCAAAATCTGAACGTCCTATCTGAAATATCTTAGACATGGAATTTTTTTTTTTAAAAAGAAACGCAAATGTAATACAAAATACAAAAATATTTCAAGATTCCCCCCCCCCCTCCTCCCCCATCGCATGATCATAATGAATTTAAATCCACTTTCAAAAGTACTTTTCACATTATCAAAAGTACTTTTTTCACATTATCAAAAGTACTTTTCGAAACTTGAAAACATTTCACAATATTTCTTAAATTGATTTCATCCGTTTATTTTAGTTTACAACAATAATACTTACAAAGTAAAAAAAAAATTTAACAACAATAAATTCTTTCGGTTTTTCGATCGATCAGTGGGACATCAAAAATATACTTTAGAAGAATTTTATTTTAAATTATGAACTATAAAACCTACAAGAACTATATAACAAGAACAACATAAGACGAAAAAATAAATATTTTTGTTCAAATCTTTTTATCCCACCGTAAAGACTTGAAACTAAGTAGATCTAATGGCATGTTGGCCAAAATTCGCCGTTATATTAATCTTGAAACACTCTTAAACATATACCATGCTATTTTTCTCTGAACACCGCTCTCATATTAATGGATATAAATCTATAAAATATCAAAGCATCAAAACTTGGATCCACCTTACTTATGAACTAAAAGCTCTCAATTCACTCTCAACCTCTAAAACTAGTTTATTGTACTTTTTATTAAAACTAGTTTATTGTAATTTTTATTTAAAAAAAGTTACGAAAAAAGTTAGTTAAAAAGTGTACAGTATTTCTAATTTCAATAACCAATTTTCTTGTCTTTAATATTGTTTATTATTACTGTTATTAATAAAACACGTTTGATATTTCTAATTTCTACCATAATTTTTGTTATCATTACTATTGCTTATTGTTATTTTTATAAATTTTTACATTACTACTATTAATTACTTTTAACTATTATTACTAATAGTTAAATAATTACTCAGTGGAAAATCACGTAGCTAAGAATTAAGAAAGTGACTTGTTAGAAACGTAATGTCTGATAGTGGGTTTCTGATAGTGGCTACAAACACCTTCAAATATTGTTATTATTACTATTATTATAGTAATTAATATTGTTATTATTAGTGTATTGTTGTTATAATAGTTATTATTTTTATTACTGTCATTATTGTTATTGTTATATTATTATTGTTAAATTATTATAGTATAACTTTTTATAATTACAACAATTGAAAATTCTCCAACAAAGTTAAAATTTATGTATGTATGTATATATATATATATATATATATATATATATATATATATATATATATATATATATATATATATATATATATATATATATATATAATATATATATATACATATACATAATAAATACGTTATATGAAATAACATTATAATTACGTAAATTTAATGTTTAATTCAACATGTGTTCATCATTACGAAAATTTATTAAGCACGTAAGCTTGGCAATGATTTTTTTGTATTTGTGGCACACATTGTTGAAAAAATTAAGTTGTCCTCTTTTGTTTAAATATTACTTCAAATGGAATATCGCTTTCATGATGGTCTATTATCAAGATTACTAAACTAATCAATAGTGGTATAAGAAACTTGGTGCTTAATTGCAATCATCATTATTATTCATTATCCAAAAACTTTTGATACACATTACTAAGCTTCCTGTTGATGCCATATTTATCATAAAGTATAATTACTTTTTCTTAGAAATACAAACGCTGGTGTAATATCCACACCATTTTCAAAAGCTGACAAAAAAATAATAATCCTCGAACAAACTTGCGTTTTTTGAGAGAATATGTAATTGTTGATTAGCCTGTCTTAACTGCATTAAAAATTATTTGAATTTATTTTATAATTTAATTTTAAATTTACTATCAAAAATAATCCTTGTGTTCATCGAATGCAACTGAATGAGCAAGTTTTTGAATAAGCAAGTTTTGTCAATTCAATGAGCATTGTGGTTAACACAAAATCATCAAAAGTGTGCTCCATAACTTTTTTTTACGTGTATGTGTAATAGCTCAGTGAGATTTTAATGCTTTTATATTATTACATAAGGATTTTAATTTTTACATCATTCACAACATTCTTTTAATCTAATGGTACTTCATTCTTTTAATCTTAAGGTAAGTCAATCTTTCAATCTAATGGTAAGTCGTTCTTTTAATCTAATGGCGCGTCATTCCTTTCATCAGCAATTCTAGTTACGATACGAAAATATTTGAGTTCAAGAACTTCATGAATGTGTTTTAAAAAAGTTTTCCAAGAAAAATATTCAAGTCCGAATGTTATATATATATATATATATATATATATATATATATATATATATATATATATATATATATATATATATATATATATATATATAACATATATAATATATGTACATATATAATATATATATATATATAACATAAATAACATATATATATATAACATATATAATATATGTATATTTACATATACATATATATATATAACATATATAATATATGTATATTTACATATATATAATATATGTATATATAACATATATAATCTATGTATTTTTACATATATATAATATACGCATATTTACATATATAATATATGTATATTAAGGTGGGCTGAAAAAACTGTCTTGAGAACTAGGAAACGGCAGGGCGTGCAATAGTTGCTCCATGACCTTGTTAGTTATTGTGCATAATATTTTGAATTTTGGAATTCATCTTGTGGTGCCCCAGGGCGTCCAAATTTTATGACTGCCAAATGGCCCAATTTAGTTTTAAAATGGTATAGCTTCCAATGAAGTACTACCAAAAGCAACCATAATTAAATTACAGAGTCAGATAGTTAGGCAATGCAACAGACTGTTGTAAATATTCTATGCTCACTCATTCATAATGAAAATAAATTAAATACTATACAATTAACTTAATGTACTTTTCAGCGAAACAAAGAATGTCGGAAGTTATTATGACACCCAGTAGCAAACCAAAGAATATGACTAATGCTCAGTTAAGCAGTACGACTATATTTATTACATTATTGCATTATGACATAATTGTAACCCTATTATTATGTGACAGAACTTAGCAAATCATGCTAACTTGAGAAGAGTTAGGGTTAAAGTTAAAGTTGGGGTTAGAGTTTAGGTTTACATGCATCGGCCGCTTCTCAGTAACAACTGAGTTCGTGTTGTTTATGTTTTCAGGAAACGGAAATGTGCAATACTACAGCCCGCAGCGCATCGAAGAGGCCGACAAGAAAATTCCAATGCTGTCCGGTTTTCGGTTATCCGTCCAGAGCCAAAGAGACCCAGCTGACAACAAAGTCGGATACAATGCGAACCTTTTTGCAGATACGACGAGAGATGAAAGTGACAGACAGCGCTCCACAGTCGCAGAAAGAACAGCGCAACATATCGAGCATATATGGATCAAAGCATCAATCTCACAAGAGAATTGAAGAGAAAATCAGAATGCTCCGCAGCAATTACAAAAATTTGCTAAAACTATATAAATCCAGACAATGTGATCCGGCATACACCGAGCGACTTAAAAGATTTGCTACCGAAACAGATCTGCAACTATTTTATATTGCAATCTGCAAATGTATCGATTTTCCAAGTTGTAGATGTAAACTTGAGCATCAGGTGCCGCCTGCGGAGAGAAACTTCTTGACGGACCAACGAATTCAACAAAAAATAATGATCGACGGCGTTGATGTAAGAACTGCAAAGAAACTCGTGTTACGAAAAAACGCCAAAGAAGAGTTGATAATTTCATGGAAAAACATCGCAAATGTATCAAAATTGATGAACAAGTTAACGATATAAATGTTTCGGCAACGTATGATGAGGACGACTCAAGAATGGATGCAATGGATCCAGATTTCAGTGTTACCACTGACACTACTGAAAGTAAAGTATTGGATATTGATAACAAACAGCGCAAGAAACAAATGCGACTAGAACTACCAAATGTAGCTAAGATGTGCGACAGATGTAACATTCCAGGTCGTTGTGCAGCAGCTATTGTCAGTGCAACATTGCAAGATGTGGATCTTATATACAAGGGGGACACATCAATGGTAATAGATAAGAATAAACTTGGCAGAAAACGGCGAAAAGTCAGAAAGCGATTACTAACCCTGGCATTCCAGCAAATTGAATGGACTCTATTTCGATGGCCGCAAAGATAAGACCAGAGTGCAAACTAGAAAAGGTAACAAAAACCATGGACGGATTATTGAAGAAGAACATGTATGTCTAGTTTGCGAGCCAAATTCAGAGTACCTAGGCAACATAACACCTTCAAGTGGAGGAGCCGAGAGCATAACTACAGGTATCTGGGACTTTCTAAAGAAGAATAAAGTTAAAACAGAGGATCTAATCGCGATTGGGTGCAATGGCACTAATATCAATACCAGCACACACCGAGGTGTGATCCGTTTGCTCAAAAAGCGCCTTGGTAGACCGCTTCAGTGGTTCGTCTGCTTATTGCATGCAAATGAATTACCGCTGAGGCATCTGATTACTCATTTTGATGAGTTACGAGTGGTCCAAAATTGTTTTCTGGTCCCATTGGAAGTTTACTGCCGACATGTGAAGAGTTGCCCGTTGTACCATTTGTGGCTATAAAGTTTGACAACTGTCCTCCTGTGGATTGTGCTGACTTGAGCACGGATCAAAAATATTTTTTCAACATGTTTAAAGCAGTAGAGATTGGGCAATGTCTTAAAGATCTTGCGTTGCAAAAGCCCGGGCCGGTGGTACATTTAAAATGGTTGACTACGTGCACGGAAGGATCGCAACATATGTGAAGACTAATACAGTTTTCCATATACATGAAACCGAATCTCAAAGTGATCGTTGATCCCGTAATTGGCAGAAACAGTTACTTTTGCCATTCTGAGAACATCTTGTTGACAATGCTAGCTGATGAAAGAGACCACATCAGAGAGCTGTGCTGCAGACAGATACTTGCTGCATGGAAGGAGAACGCATCAGAAGCACTGCGACAATTTTGAGTTCCAAGTTTAAACTTCAATGCCAGAGATTACATTGACCTGGTAAACTGGAACAACGAAAACTGCTGCGAACCTCCAATGACGAAACACCTGGCTGAAGCATAGCTACAAGACTGTGCTAAGAGCTGAAACAACCAGCTTGTTAGGAGCCTGCCACAATTTCTCTGCCACACCCAAGCCACCGAGCGACATATTCGTCTAGTGACTGAAGCATCAGCGGCAGTTTGCACTGAACAACGAGACGAATTTATCCGTTCTGGTATTGAATCCAGAAAGAAAATGAAAATGTTTGACAACAAAGCACAATACAGACTTTAACATTTTATTTGCATGTGTAGTATGTACTTGTGTACTATGTAGTACAAGTACTTTAAGTAACTAAATTAAATGTTGCTTAGTTGTATGGAAATGTCAGAAAATTACAAAATTGCATAAAATTGGTAATATTTCAAGAGTGTTGGGGCACCCCAAGACCAAAAAATTTATGAGCTCTACTTTTTTGTTTTCACTAATGCTACTATGGAGCAACTGTTCCACCCCCTGCCAATTATAGATTTGCAAATATTTTTTTTTACAATAATTTCAGCCCACCTTAATGTATATAACACAAAGTATAATAAAAAATTAACTTTTTTAGAGCATTTGGTGTTCCTGCATCATTAAGCAGTAGAGATAAGCTCCGTCTAACCCATAGTTTTAAAACACAAAAAAATGCGAAAAAAAGAAGAATATTAGAATTATCAGCTATAAAAAATGTAAGTCGTGTACAAACAAATGAGTTGGTTAAAATAAGAACAGTTTAACTTTAAAACAGGTTTGAGTTAAGTCAATATTTATAATTACAATGCGTCATTATGTTAAATTTAAGACTGGTATAAGTCATTAGTTCATCCAGTGACCCCTGGGTGAAGTAGTATGTAGGGATTTTTCTACATAAACCAAATAAAAAAATTAATAAAACCTAATAAATATCAAATTGAGGAAAATTTAACTTACACCATAATAGTTCTTACCAGCTCAAATGATCATTAACTATAAATGATGTATGCATTTTTTATAATTTGGAGAATATACACATTAATTAAATGCAACAGATAGCCTTCGTATTATAACTTGTGGCCATGCTAACAACATAAAATTACACTACAGAGCTAACTACTATATATGTATATATATATATATATATATATATATATATATATATATATATATATATATATATATATATATATATATATAGTAGTTAGCTCTGTAGTATAATTTCAAGTTGTATATTTTAATATATATATATATATATATATATATATATATATATATATATATATATGTTCATACACACATATTTTAAAACTCTATTCACATCTAGAAGGAGCCTACGAGATGTGGAAACACTGACAGGGCTCGTTTAACAATTCATATGACAAATGTGTTCTAAGTACAGAGAATTTATTTTTAAATGCCATTCCTTTAAATGTTCAAGCAGAGGTCGTAAAGCCTTACTTATACATACTTGGTAGATGACCTTCCAATGACCAGAAGTTTTTGTACAGTGATGACAGGATTAATGACATTTTGCAAATGAGCAATCCCTTAGAATTCAAGGGAACACCTATTTTAGATGTTGTACGAATTTAAAGGTGGGAATCCAGCAGCATAACTGGAAGCTGGTCATCAGAAAGGTGGTAATTATTTTTGTTGGGCATGCAATATGCATGCAGATCTTTCTAATAATATATCTATATCACTAAGCTTCTCATACACTTTCTTACAAAATCATAAAGACCATATAAATGCAAGTAACACCTCACAGCTAGCAGTAAACCAAGGAAAAACCAAATTATATTCATGTCTAAAAAAAGATTATATTGAACAAGAGCTTTATGAAAGAAATATTTAATTTCCATTAAATACATCTGTCAAAAAATTAAAGGAGCTATTGGCAAATGAAATGCATGAAGTGCAAGGATTGTCTGCCCTTCTTTTTAGGAAACCAGGTTATTCTTTAGCACAACTAAGTCTTTTACATTATGAAACTTTAAATAATGAACCAATGCATGATACTTCAAACCATATTAAAAATATATTTGATGAATTGCCATATTTAGTAGAAAAAAAAGATAAAATAATTGTAGAAAATATAATTAAAAGCTCTTTCAATGGCATTGAAGCAAAAAATGTTGCCAACTATCGAAAAAGTTTATTAATAGTTACTAAGTGGTTTCTAGAACATTACAAAGTTGGTCATTTTGGTTTTAAATTTTTACTAACTCTGTGCGAAATACAAAACATCCTTTATATCCAGAAGAATCTAGATCAACACACAGTATTCTTCGTTTAATAAATACCACATTTGGACATTCAATAATTATAAATGATCAATTAGAAGCAAATTTAAAAAATAGCAAGCGAAAATTCTTTGATGCATACTATCACTCAATCACATCTCATGCTCCACGACATTATAGATTATTTGCAGGTCGTACGTCTAATGTGGAAAAAGAAGAAGCAATCTTTCAAAATTTGAAACTGTCAACAAAAACATTTTCTAATCATTATTCAGATAATATTTTTTTTAATGCAATAATCCGCAAACAAGCAAAAAGATATTCAAAGGAAAGAAAAAAGTTATGTGATGGCGTTTCAAGATTGAAAAAAGTTATGTGATGGTGTTTCAAGATTGAAAAAAGTTATGTGATGGTGTTTCAAGATTGAAAAAAGTTATGTGATGGTGTTTCAAGATTGAAAAAAGTTATGTGATGGTGTTTCAAGCAAATGAATATCAAAAACTTTTAGAAAAATTAACTGACTATTTAGTAGAAGGCATTAATGTATGGTGGAAAGAAGTTGAAGATAGAGTAATATTCTTTGATATAAACTACCCCAATAATTCGAAAAAAATATAGTCCCATTTTCGTTCCTCCTCAATGTTGAAACAGTCAGAGTACTTAGAAAAATGCTGGAAACATTGTTTGGAAAACAAACACAAAATTCCTGCTTATAAAATCACAATTGGGGAAAATGTAATTTATTTAGACACACTTCAATACTTTCAAATTTTTAACACTGAAAATATATCTAGTAATAGTATTATATCAATAGGTATAATTTTGATATAATATCAAAGTTTTTTAAATTAGTATTGAGAACAGTTATATAAATAATACAATTATTCTTAATAGCAACATCTAATGTTATTATTATTTTATTATTAATAAACTTAAATATTATAAAAAATATGTTTATAATGTGCTTACTACATAATCATTATGTAGTACATAACCATTGTATGTACAGTCAAGTACACAATCGTTGTGCCATAATTTATATATATATATATATATATATATATATATATATATATATATATATATATATATATATATATATATTTATATACAGGGGCGATTTTGCGGGGGTATGGGGTTGGGTGGGGGGTGTTACACCCCCTGGGAATTGTAAAATCAAACTTAAAGTCGGTATTTTTTTGAATAAAGGTTATAGTCGGTATATTTCATGGATAATTTTTCAACATGATTTTTATAGAACTTAAAAACAACAAAGTTTTTTGAGTATTTTTAAATTCTGCTTATATACAATAGTCGCGATATAATTACCTTTTACAGTGGCGATATCTATTTTTTCGGTACATTTTACTGCCGACTAAACTAGGACTCGGTTGAACACGGTCGGTTATACTTTGCTAAATTAACACAATGTTTCCCGCTTCCTAGCGTCAAAGTTTAATCATATAGACGATTATAAATCAAAGGAGCTAGTGAAAGGAGCTACTTATCTTAAATTACTTTTTTCATTAATTGCTTGCTTACGTTTAATAGTGTTATTATTTGTGTTTATATCACCGGCGTTTACTTAATAAAAGTTTTAAAATAATGTCAAAAACTGCAAAAAGCAAAAGAATAAAGCTAGAATCCATTGATTGTGGCAGTGTTTTTAATAACGACTACAAATTAAAACATCAACGTGTAGTTCATAATGGAAAACAAATAAAGACAAAACATTTTGGAGCTCCTAGAAATCCGTTTGATGTTGCCAAAAAGTTGAGAGCTCCAACACCCAGCTTTGTAAGTAACTGTGTTTTTTTTCTTATTTGCATTATATTGCATAAATAAAATAAATAGATATTATATGTGTAAAAACTTTGTCTTCATCAAGTCTTTGTGTTTTCAGATCAAGTCTTGGTGTTAGATCTAAATTGGTCACTCTAAGACCATTTATTAAAAAAAGTCTTAGAGTGAGCAATTTAATATTAATATATTACATTAAATTAATGATTGATAAAATACTATATATTACATTAATATTTTAATATTTACATGTATGACAATATTTCAGTATTTTCCTGATTTTTATTTTGTTGATATCAATGCTCTATTACCGTCATCAATAAAATAAAAACAAAGTCAATCTTTTGGTCCCTGAGCTTTATAATTCATTCAATAATTTTTGATTAACACCAGTAGTTTAGATATTTTATCGTCAAATCACTACTATAATTAGCATTTATATTATGTATAACCATTGGATTACAGAGATCTATGTTATCTCAAGATAACTATATATTTAGGTTATATATTATTTTACAGGAGTCACTTGCAGAAACCAATCTTTTATCGAACTCTAAAATGGAAGTAACATGTTCAAATATGAATGATGTAGCTCAGAACTATACAAGTAAATTTTTACGAGTTCAAAAGAGTGTTCAAAGAATGCAAAGAATGGTTTGACTGTTTGTATATTATTACATATACATGCATATTATTTTTATATAAAATATTACTATTTAACTATAAACTTTCATTTTTAATTTTTAGTTGAAGTTAAAAAAAGAAGCTAACTAGTTAAAGAAAAACAAATTATTGATGATGTGGAGACAAAAAAACACCCATGGATATTTTGTATTGGACAATTACAAGCCATAAGTTAAGAATTTGAGCAATTTAATGAAATTTTAAACAATATTAAGAATTCAAAGTTTCCAAACCCTGTACTCTTTTTGATCAATAGTATAGAATACATATCAAGTATTAGAAATGGTATTTGCGATTACATAAGTTACGCCACAAAAGCATTAGATGACTTAATGATCGGAAATGAACATGAAAACATTAGTGCAAAAGATAGTTTTGTGGAACATGATCCAGGTAAACGTATTCACAATTTAACAATACTACAACGACAATTTTTAATATCATTAGGACCCCATCAACCTAAACTGGCCAGATATCCTAGAGACAACAACATTCCAGTAAATAAACAACAACACTTTACTCCTATATGGTTTAATGAATTTCTTATGCTGGAGTATAGCATTGTAGCTGATTCTTTATTTTGTTTTGTCTGTTCATTATTTTCTCAAATAAATGAAAACAATGTTTGGGTTAATAGTGGTGTAAGACAATGGCAGAAAATTGAAAAAGGGAAAATTTAGTCAAAATTTTTCATCTGTATCTCATAAAAGAGCTATGTTAGATTATTGTGCATTTACTAGCCAATCAAATGGTGTTGATTTTATTTTTAATAAGTCTGCTCGAGTACTGGCAATACATGAAAACTATGAACAAGAGTTCATAATTTTCATGTATTGCCAGAGTGGCCCGCTCTTTAGGAAGACAAGGGTTGGCTTTTTGCAGCCACAAAGAAAAAGAAAATGAGTCTCAAGATGGCAGTTTTTATCAAATAGTTCTTTTACTTTCTAGACACAATGCAATCATAAAAAGATGGTTTAGTGATAAAAATATGCGTACTCATCATGTTACATATCTTGGATTTCAATCCCAAAATGAATTTATAGATCTTTTTGCTGCAGAAACTCGAATAACTATAATTCAAGAAGTTTCCAAATCAGAACTATTTTTTGTTATGGCTGATACCACACCAGATATATCTAACAAAGATCAATTGGCTGTATGTATAAGATATATTGATTCAAACGGCAAAGCTAATGAACGATTGCTTGATGTTATTGAATTAACTACAAAACTAGATATGAAATTGCTAAACATATTTATGACTGTCTAGTAAGACATAAAATTAACACTGATAATGTAGCGTTTCAATTGTATGATTTTGCTAGTAATATGAGCGGACATATTAAAGTTGCTGAGCATTGCTTTACTGAATTTGTCGGCCACGCTGTTCCATATATACCATGTCAAGCACATCGATTAAATACGTTTCTTGAGCATAGTTGTGATGCTAGTCCTGTAATTGGAAAATTTATAAATGTACTTGAAAATATTTATGTATTTTTTTTCATCCAGTACAAAAGGGTTCAAAGATTTATCAGAACGTATGATAGAAATTGAAGGAAGTTTACAGCTAAGAAATCTATCGAAAACAAGATGGACTGCTCGAGCAGAAAGTATAAAATCTGTGTGGACATCGATAAATCCAATTGTTGATACATTAAAAGACATAACAACTTCAGATAAATTTAACAGTTTAACACAAACTAAAGCTCTTGGATTAAAAAAAAAGATATTAAGTTTTGATTTCTTTGTATCGTTAATGTTCATAAAAAACATCATGTACAAACTAAATATTTAACCGAACATTAAGAAACAAAAGAATTGACTATATGTGATGCAATAGTACTAATAAAAAGTACTGTTTCTTCCTTAACAAATATAAGATCAGATTCTAATAATATGAATAACTTAATTGAAAGCTCAAAAACAACATTGATTTGTTAACTTTTTATCGAAAACAATTTAATTAAGTTTTAGATACTCCTTTAAGTTTGTCAAATCAAAATCTTAAAGTCTTCATTGAAAAACTCAAGCCGATTTTTAGTATCTTACATACTCCGCTAAAGTTTACAGCTGCTTCACCAGAAAATTTATCTTCACTTTTTCTTATCTTATCAGAAAAAGTATCTTCACTTTTTCCTCCTAAGAGTCAAGCTGGCTATTTATTAGACTTTGATGCAGTTGCAGCTGAATGGGAGATATTATGTCATCAATATTCAAGTTTAGCAACAATAATGGAAGTAATTGAGAAATCTCACGAGTTGAAGAATTTATTACATTGGCAAATCAGTTATGTCGCCTAGCTTAAACAGCTCCAATATCTACAGCATCAAATGAACGTACGTTTAGTAAATTAAAGTTGGTTAAAAAAAATGTGCGCTCTATTATGACTACTAAAACATTAAGTTCACTAATGATGTTAAGTTGTGAAAAAGATATTACTGACAAAATTGATATTGATTGTATTGCTAAGAAATGGTCTTCCGCTAAGCAAAGAAGAATAAATTTTGAAAAAATCAAACTCTAGGTCTTTAATTTTTTATATTATTATATAAATATTATAATGTAATTTAAATTTTCTTTCGAAAAGTCTTTTAAAAATTATTAGGTACCCTAATAATATTTAAATAACTGGTAACCTAATTTTAGCCTGGTAAGTTAACTTTTTTTAAAAAACTAAATTTTTTGCACTTAACCCAAAACGGTTAGTCGATGAGTGTACTTTTGCTGCGAAATTCAAATTTTAAAATAATCAGTCGATTAGAAAGATTCGCTAGTGAGATTTTATCCGCCTATTGTCTTAATGTATCGTTCCAAAAATAATGTACTTATGAATAATGGATAAGAGAAAAAACAAATTCTCAAAATGTCACGTGGCGGATTTTTGAGTCGGTGTTTTTAACATATTTCACCCCCCCCCTCGTATTTTCCTAGAATCGCCCCTGTATATATATATATATATATATATATATATATATATATATATATATATATATATATATATATATATATATATATATATATATATATATATATACATATATATATATATATATATATATATATATATATATATATATATATATATATATATATATATATATATATATATATATATATATATATATATTATATATATTTATATAATATATATATACTACATATTAAATAGTTATAACACTACATATTAACCCAGCATTCTCAAACCCGACGAGTCGAGTCCAAGAATATTTATCGGGTTTGGTTCCGGGTCCAAAACTTCTTTTTAACTTGCAATTCTAACAATAGCATGGAAGGATTTTTTGTTCTCACGCCGATTTTTAAAAATAGATTAAGTATACGTTAAGGTAAATAAAACATCTTTTAGCCAGTTCAACGTCTAACATAAATATATTATTCTAAACTTTTATTATAATCTTACCTAATAACTACCAAATATACTTGACATTACTTTTTTTTAAATATCGCATTTTATAAAATGCATGTAAATATACTAGCAAAAATAAACTCAACTCAATTAAAATAGTTGCAAGTGTTTAATACAAAGCAGAGCAATTATTTTTACTTAAAAAATAAAACTTTAAAAAAACTAATGCACTTAATAAATTGTCCGATAATCTAGAACGAATTCTTGTACAGAAGTTGGATGCTATAGAAAATCTTCGTTCGGAATTCGTTAATGTTGGTTTTATCGTCATTAACGCTTGATACAATTTTTCAAAATATAAAGATCTTTTTTTAGTTTTTGAAAGTAATAAAAATTCTTTTTTAATATCAGCTAATTTATCTCCGCAACTTGGCAAAATTGGACATTTCGCACTTTCTAATATTTTATGTAGTTCTTCCTCCAGTGTTAATGGCAGTGTGTTTCCTGTAGTATTTTCGTTATTTTCAGCTGAATGCCCCTGTTCATGTGTGTTTTGTTGTTCTTCATCCTCACCAAATAATCTCTTCAGTAAATCTGTTGTATATAATTGTATTTTCTTTGAAAGCATAGTACCATTTACAAGAGAATCTAATAGCTCTTCTATTTCTTGGTTTTTACGGCTATTTATTCGAGTTTTCATCGTCATTAGTAGCTCTCAACTTAAATTACCATTGGTTTCTTTTAATATTCTTAACATAAAATCAATTGCTAATCGAGCTGTTGCAAGATTAGCATCGTCTGCTAAGAGCTTCAGCAGTTAATTTAAATGGCTTTAGAGTATTTTTCAATTAATTTAATAATTCAATATTAATATTTTCTATTAAATGTATACTTCCAATATCTTGCAGAGCTTCTTTAATGATATAAAATGATTTTAAAAATCCTAAATTATTTTTTCCTAAAACTATTTTGATCTTTTCTTGCAAAATATTATTTCTCACAGAAGAGCTTTTAAAAAACGTAACAATTATACAAACACTTTTTATATTTTCTTCTTCATTGCCTAAATATATTAAATTAACTTGTCCGTACTCTTCGACGTCACCGTCGCCGTCGTCAGAATAATAATTTTCATTTTGATCATCATTAATATCATCTTGACCATGGTCATTCCTATCTCCATCAACGTCATCTTCATCTTGCAGGACGGTAATACTTTTATGGAATATTACCGTACTTGCAGGAATAATAATCTTTTTATATAGTACATCACAAACAGCTAAGTGTATAGTTTGATTCAAACACAAATTATAGAGACTAGGAGATTCTCGTCCAAATTCATTAAATTTGCACCGTCGCCGGTTGAACCAGCTATATATTTTTTTGAATTAATATTATATAGGTTTAAATGTTATTCTACTTTTTCAACTAACTGTTCAGCTGTACATAAGTTAAATATTCTCACTAAACTCAGATTATAAATTTCAGAGTCAGTTCCATGCAAATTGATATTTAGATATTTCCGAATTTTCATACTCCTTCCATTCATCAAGTGTAATGCTAAATTGTCGGCCTTCTTTGTTTTTTTCTTGTAACAATTCTAATATTTCCAACTTCTTTTTTTCATAAAACTTATGAATTAAATTCATAACATCTCTTTCGGCTTTAGGAAGATTATAACTTGATTTTACTAAACTTTCACGAATAAAACTAGACTTTGTAATCGCCCTAACTGATATACCATCAAGAGAGGCCATTTTAAAGAAAATATCTTCTAAAGGCTTTCTTGCGACGGAAACGAAAGTGTCGAGAGTTTTAAATTGTTTGGTGCCAGAATTTTCTCCTATTTCTTACCGTGTTAGTAAAGAAATTCCGTGTTTAACTTTTAAATGTTTAATCATTGATGATGTATTTCCTTCTTTGTTTGACATTACCGTTAAACACTTATTGCATTTTCTACTTTTCAAATCGGTACATTGAGTGAAATACTCCCACATTTTGGAGTGCTTAATGGGGCTGTAAAAAATTGTTCTAGTAAATTTATGATATTTCACTTTTTTCTTAAAATAGAGAAGTAATTAATAAATGTAAAGTATTTTTTAAAGTTTTTTAAATAGGGGAGACCGGTGTCGCGTTAAATAAGTAGATCGTTAAATAAGTAGACAGTCAGTTCTGCGCAAGCGTAACGCCTGCGCAGATACAGCGCAAAGCTTCCGTTAGGTAGGTTAAATCTATCGTTAAATAAGTAGCCTTGCTTCCGTTAGGTATAAACTCAAAAAACAAAAATAATCATGTTTTAAAATTTTTTTAAATTATATAATTAAAATGCGAGTCTATAATTACTCTGTTGAAGATGTTTAGCAGTCTCTGATGGAATAATAAATTATTATAATAAAAAAGTGTCAACTTTGTGGTATGTGTATATATAACCCACTATTTAAGTTAAACTTTTATATAATTTATGATTAAGAGTTTATTATTATTGTATATTTTATATTATTTTATGTTTCTGAAGTTAATTTTATACTATGTCTCAGCATCTCAAAAATCACAGTTGTTTTGGGACTTCCATTTTATGCATTGACTTATTTGTCGATTTTGCTCAGAACTATTAGTCAATTTTGTTATGTATTTAAGAGTTGCAATTAAGTATTACTAGAAATACTTATTGAAAACAATCTAAGACCAAATTAACTGTAAATTTATTATGGATTTGAATCTAATTTTCAGAAAGTGACCCGAGGTACAGTTTAAAAAAAAGCTTATTGTACCTAGGGTTACTAATTTTCAAACCCTTTTACTTGATGGAATTTTATTAGTATAAGTCAATATACTTATACTAATACAAAGTAATTAGTATAGAGATGTGATCGTATCAGTTTTGCCTTCTTTAGACAAGTCTGGGGACTTGAATTTGGGCACTAAAACAATCTGGCTATAGGTACACAAACTTCCCTTAGACCTTATTGGACCTCTTGCCTTAATAAAACTTGAAAAAAATATATTATTACAATTACTGATAATTGAAGTAAATATATTGAAAAATTAACAATTTATGCAACTACTTTATTTTATAGATTTTTGGTTCTCTTCAAAAAACTCTAAAATTTTAGATTATATAATAATCTAAAATTTTAAAGTTTTTTGAAATTCAATAAGAAAAAGGTTCAGAGTTTAAACTGGTAGCGGTAAAGGTTTGAAAAAAGCTATTTGTTAATGATAGTATCGTTGTAAAAAGGGGCTGTCGAAGTTCAAAATTTTTCTAAAGTTTTCTTTAAAGTTTGTCAATACAGTCTAAAGACAAGGCCTTAGATATTTTAAGAGACTCACCTTGCTGGCTTGATGATACCTTGATTGATATAGCACAAAGTTTGTTTTTATATCAGTTTTCTAAAATGTTTGGGTTTCCAAGTTTAAAAAATCTGGATTTTTTGCATTTTTAGTTGTTTTAATTCATGTGGTCTTTCAGAAAGTTACAGTTGTATGCAAACGATTAATGTTAGAAAATCGTATTGGGTGTTTCTAAGTAATGTGTCCTGATGTTGTTTTACATTGGAAGTGTGTTTGGTTTTATGATTCACTCTTTAATAGTTTAAGTAAAGGTGATGTGCCATTGTTAATGCATAGAGTTGCACATTAAAATGATTGTGATTTTTTCTTAGAAAGAAATGCAATGGTTTTGTGTAGCAGTATCAACCTAAGTTTAGTTATATAAAAAGATAATGACACGCGGTAGCATTACCTGAAATGTATTGAGAATGGTAAATCAGAGATGTTTGCTTTTGTTACTGTGTTATACTGTCATAAACAGTTTGTCTTTAGTACTATCAATGTTGTGAATATATCCTGTTATTTCTACTGTTTTTGTTTTTATGACATATTTGAATATTTAAATTCAATCAATATACATAAATATGTTTTTTTTGTTTTTTATTGTTGATTTGTTTATGTACCTTATGTTCTAGTTAATATTTAAAAAATTCATTACTTAATTTATTTTTGTAAGTGTCATATAGATGTCTAAAGTTATACAATGGGTAATTTAGGTCAACTATTGTTTGTTCTTTATTTTGTTATTGGCATGATGATTTGTTTTGCTCACTTTGTAGTTGTTTTTTTCTTACTGTCATCAGTTATTCAACTAGGGTTGTTGATATAAGATATAGTCAATAGGTACAGTTATTAAAGTCAGTTCTTTATTTACATACATTTTGTTGCAGTTGCAGTTGATTATAGCTACTATTACAACTACACCAAAAGTAGTATTTAAAAAGAATGGCTATGTAATTTTTAATTATAATGAGATATTTGATCAATTTTTTATAGCATATTGTGAAAGTATAGACTATTCTGGCATGTTGATATATCTTTGATGGGCGGACATAAGAGTATAACTGCATTTTTGACCATTTAATGGTTTATATGAGAAAATGTGTCTTGTGTATGCCGGCATCAATGGTTTTAACAGTATAGTTACACCATTCGGTTCAAACAGAATAAAAGTAATAACCCATTTCTCAAAATATGACTTCTGTAGCAAAATAATTGGGTTCATAATAATGTTTTTTTGCTCTCCTGAAAATTTACACTTTTGCAGTTATACTCTTATGTCCGCCCATCAAAGATATGGCTGTTTTAACATTTTTAACATTTATTTGATTTAAAAATTCAAATCCTTCAATTAGAGTTCATTTTGTAAATCAATTTATTGACATACATTAATCAATGCATTTATTAAGTACTCTTCTGGCACAAAAGCATTTTTATAATTGTTTTATTTATTCGTTGTGATTTTATGATACTATTTATATTATACTATATTTCTATTCTATGTAGGCTTGTAATTCCATGTGGAAAAATCGAATTTCTTCCGAAAATGCCCAAGTTTCAACCAAGTTAAATTTTTTCAAAAGGACTTAAAAACCATGTTGTTTTATTTTGCTATTTATATTGTGTAAGAATATTATTTTTCTCATTGATGTGTAAGGATATTATTATATTGATTTTATTTTCCAAATAAAGTTTTAGTGTAGCATGAAGTGTGTCGTTTCTTTAATATCGTTTGTATTTAAAACATTCTCATAGTAAGAAATAGTAAACTAAGTCACATTTTATTATTATTGCGCTATGCATACATTAAGATCGCTAAAATCGTCGAATAATACCCGTCTAGGTTGTTATTCAACGGTAGTACAATAGTGGTGTAGTGGTAGAGCGCTCGCCTCATAATCAAAAAGTGTTCTGAGTTCGATCGCCACCACGTCCTTGGCAGTACCGCGCTCAACTTGTTTCTCCGCGTAGCGATCTTGATCGTCATGGTTTGTGTTTCGAAGTTATAGAGTTGAGAGAGGGTTGTAACAACAACTAAAGCAGCCTCCTTGACTGTAGTGTCTTTTTCGGCTTTGAGGAGGTAAATTAACACACAAAAAAAGGCTAGACACGAATTAATAAATTCTCTTTTCTTTTTTCTGGGATAACATCAGAATGCTGTCCTTACTATTTATTTGCGTAGAATCAAGTAACAATTACAAATTTTACAATCATTAAGTTTAAGGCTTAAGGATAAATAATTTAACGTAAAATATTTTGCTAATATGCACAGTTAAATTATTTAGGAATACAATAAACTTCCTTGTGAGATGACTATTTTATTTAATATCTTTAATACGGGTGAATCGCCTATCAAAAAGCTTTTTCTTAAAAATATGTTTCTTGTCATACTATACTATAAAGATATAAATTGCGATTAGAATATACGTCGTGAGTTAAATATTATTAAAAGTAGTAAATTATCACTATAAAAATGCCCTTAAGTAATAACAATTCGCATGGCAAAGGAAATGCTTTTAGTTCGGTTAACGTATGTTTTTTTTTAAATTTGTTCGTCTGGGTTAGCAAAATGCCTCGATTGTTCAGTTTGTCTACTTATTTAACGATCTACTTATTTAACGTGACTTAATACGTTAAATAAGTATCCGTAAACTAACGCATGCGCAGAATATCATTTTGTCTACTTATTTAACGATCTACTTATTTAACGTGACACCGGGGCTAGTTGGCTCGGTTTTTACTCTATGAGCTCTGTAGCCCTAACAGTACATTTTTTTTTAAATATTAAAGTGTAGTCTTAGAATGGTCGTAGTATGGATTAGGGTATCTTATAAAATTTGCATTCATTTACAAAAAAAAATTCTTGGGGCCTTTCCGGACTCTCAAAAAAAATTGCGCCAACTTACCCCACCACGGGGTAAGTTGGCGCAAACTATAAAAATGATTATTAATGCACTATTGAGTGCAAAATTAATAGAAATTTTTTTTAAATTAATTTTTGCAACAATTTTATCCCAAAATTTAATATTACTTTTAGCTGGTACTAAATATTAGTCCGTATAAAAGCCAAACAGTAACCCACCTTTTATCTGTGGAAAAAAAAACTAAAAAAATTTTTTTTTAATTTTTTTGTAAGAATAAATTTTTTCAATATTGTTAAAAATTAAAAAAAAAATGATAATAACTTTATAAAAATAAATATTTTTTTCCATAGTAAATGCAAACTTACCCCGTGAAAAATTTGTCAACTTACCTCGAAAGCTTTTTTTTTAATAAACAGTCTATAGATCCTAAAAAACGGCAGGTTTGAAAAAAAAGAATGATGAAATGGTCAATAAGGAAGTTTCTGAGTAATTTTTGTCACTTTATGATGAAAGGCTCTAAGATAAACGCAGTTCGTCAACTTACCCCTGCGGCCAACTAGCCCCGGACTCCCCTACGCGCTAAAAGAATTAACTTATTAAATTCAATCTTTCTAATCAAAAGTTTTTATATTAGCAAATGCTTTTAAAACATTTGCTAATATAGAAACATATTATATTAGCAAATCCTTTGAACAAATTTGAGTTATGAAGTTGATTCTTTTGGTGTGTATTCGGATATACATAGAAACATACATAAACTTGAATGTTCTCAAAACATCTAAAAAGCCGTGGCCAAGTTTAATTTTAAGTTAGATTCACAAACCCTACTACTATATTTTTCTAGAAAGGTAGGGATCCAGCACGACGACGAACCGATGCCTACGAGACAAGGCAAAACATTCAAACCATGAGACTCGCCGAGCCTTAAACCGGGAAATCGAATCCGGGTATTTACCCACAGACTCGCCGAGTCCGTTTCCGGTTACCCGGAACCGAAAAACCCTAGTTATAACCCTAGTTATACATTACAATATATGTAGTTATAACTACGCATATAATATATGTAAACATATATATAGTATTATTATGTCTATATGAGGGTATATAGTATATATATGTATTTATGATATTATTATTGCATGTATATATGATATTATGATATGCATTATTTAATAGCATTAATAATATTTTATTATATTAACATTATTATATTATACATGATATAAAAAAATACATTACTTCTAATTATTGAGTAAAGTTTAACAAAAAATATATATTTAACAAAATATCGTTTTTCTTTACTACATATTTTCTTAATCCATCGCAAAGACATGTTAAGTTTTAAACAATATCTAAACAAATGTTGCAGACCTGAAAAAAAATATGTTTGTTATCACCGAGAACAGACAAAAAAGTTTGTGAACTTACATTAATGCCGTTGAGTACAAGCATTTGTTTTAAAAAATTACATTCTAAATGTTTATAAAACTTTTTTTAAAAACGCCTTTTAAACATTCTTTATATTAGAAATTAGAATAAGCGCGAATTTCATAAGTGCAAACTGGTATAAGTGCGCCGAAAAAACTTGCAATCATTGGCATAAGTGCGAGTTTGTATAAACTTGCGAACTGGAATAAGTGCGAAGCAGTTACAAAAGTTGGCATAAGTGTGAACTGGCTTAAATGCGCTGAAAAAATTGCAAATAATAAAATGCGAATTGGCTTTTCGCACTTATGATAATGTTAACCAGTTCTTTAAGCACACTTATGCAGGTTTTCATTTGTGCAGGTTCGCATTTTTGCCAGTTTTTGCAACTGCTTTGCACTTATGCCAATTTGCACTTATGCCAATATTTATCTGAAACATGTAATGTCTTAGGTAAATATGACGCAAATAAACAGGCAGTGGAGAATTTCTTTAGAGCAGTTGTTATCGATACCTTACTTATTATTAGAGTCAGAGGTTTTAATCACAAAAAATCCAACACAGAACTCCGAAAAACCAAGCTCATGCAGGTCACAGTCAAAGACTCTGCCCTGCATGAGAAATCATATGCCCTGATCTTGTCAAAAGCTAGATATCCGGGTCTTATCACATCGGACTACAAAATGCGTTTGCTGGAGAAGACCAAACGGAGGCAGAGCAGCATGAATTCAACAAATTAATTATAAAAAAAAAGCGAAATGATGAACTCGCAAAATTAAAGCTGCTCAACACGCCATTTTGATTCGTTATCCATTGACGCTTTAACTGCGTTAAGCCAATTAACGCACAATAGTCAGCTACTCACCAAAGATCAGTCTTTGTCAATATCAAGAATGTTACAGACGCTATTGCATATGCCTCATAATCAAAAACTACAACAAGTATCGTTGCTAAATATACATCCAAGCAAGAGCAAACGCTAAATCAACCTCAACTATCACAACCGATACAACCAACAAGCCTCAGTGTTAAAAAGAAAACGCCCAACTCAACCATCACCGTTAAATAAACGTTTCCAAGTCATATCTTATCAACCCGAATTATTGAAAATCTATAGATTATTGAAAACCTAGTAAAGGTTATCAGTAGCATCATTTTCTAGGCAAACAAGCCATGCTCACTAAATCAAACAAAAATCGATGATCTGAACTAGCACTCCAGGAAATAATCAAATCAATTCAGATTACTCTCAAAAAATTGCTCGTGAATCTTTATTACTCTATGGTGACTTTCATTTCAGGCACATTAGCTACAGAGCCGGAACCAGCTTTTTTTGGTCTTTGAGATAGCTAACTTCCAGACATGGAGCAAACTCCAAACATTTATATGTTTATACTAATGTCAAATAAGGATGCTTTGCAAAAAATTGCGATGATTGGAGGCTGGGAACAAAAATGCCCCAAATTTTTTGCCCCCCCCTCCTGCCCCAAACGTGAGAGCAACAAGTTGAGGAAATATTTTTTGAACTGTTTTTAACTAGACTAATATTCATCGATAAATTTTAAACTTCATAGTAGAATATTTTAGCTTTCAAAAATAATGTAAATTATTATTTTAAATTATAATATAAAAGCCATATAAAGTTTAAACCCCCCTCAATTTAAGGGGGTTATTATTATTATTATTATTATTATTATTATTATTATTATTATTATTATTATTATTATATAATCATTTTCGTCAATATAAAATTTTTTTTACAAAACTGTTAACGTAACAAATTGACTGGAGCAAGCAGAAGACGATGGTCTTATCATCTTGCCCCGTTAATTTCAATTATGTTTTACAATCAATATCAATTAAATACAAGATAAACACAAATTATAAGATATTTAAATATATATAAATATAAGAACTTATATAAGTAAAATAGCCAAGTAAATGTATCTTTATAAATATAAATACAATTAAATGCATTTGTATACATATTTACAATAATTATTTCCAGCTATTGTGTAAATGGAAAGAAAAAAAAAATTTCAAGACGTGTAAACGTTTTTTTTAAGAATAAGAGATTGTTTCAGTAATGTTGAGGTCAAGTAACTGTTGTTTAATAACGCATTTAGAATGTTGAAAAGAGTTTATCGTTTTAATCTCATTTGTGAGAAATAAGTTCCACAATTGTGGTCCTCTTCTAGATATTGAGAATTGGGATTGACTCAAAGACATTTTTGGAATATAGTAGTTCTGCTCAGAATGTTTTGTTTCGTATTCATGATCAATAAGTTAGAAGTAACTATGGAATATTTTTGGGATCAAATTATTTTTTACTTTGAACATAAACTGAAGGATGCTATAGATGTTTTGTTCATAAATATTAAGAACTCTCAGTTCTTTCATTATTTGTTTAGCACTAACATATTCATTTGTGAAAACGCGGCATGCTTGCTTTTGTTTTTTATAGACTAAGGCTAGTTTTGATTGGTAAGTGCTTGCCCAGGCAACATTGCAGTAGCTAATGTAGCTACGAACAAATGCAAAGTATAAACTTTTAAGACATACTTTATTTAAAATATACTTAGTTCTATGCATAATCCCAATGCTTTTAGATATTTTATTTTTTAACAACTTGATATGCTCTTTCCAGCTAATATATTCATCTAGAATGACTCCTAGAAACTTCACCGAAAATGCTCTTTTTAATATTGTTTTGTCAACTAAAATATCCGGAAGTTTTAATGATAATGTGTCTGACTTTGATGGTTTTGTGAAAAGAATGTATTTGCTTTTTGCAATGTTCAAGGAAAGTTTGTTAGCTTTCAGCCAATCGCTTAGCTCTTCAAGCTCCTGATGTTAAAAATAGTTTTAATATTTGAGTGGGTGTAGAAAGCTTGGGTGTCATCTGCAAAAAGAATAAAATTCAGTATACGAGAAAATAAAAATATGTCGTTAATATAGACAAGAAAAAGCAAAGGACCTAGAATAGATCCCTGGGGAACACCACAAATAATGATTTCAAGGGAAACCATTATTTTATTGTAATATAAAGCTTGTTTGCGATTGTTTAGAAAGCATCTTAACCATTTTAGATTTTTATTTTTTATACAATAATTACTAAGTTTGTATAAAAGGATCTTGTGATCCACTGTATCGAACGCCTTTGACAGATCGATAAATACTCTTAGTGTATATTGATTTTTGTCAAACCCATTCAAAATTTTGTTCACTAACTTTATTACTGTTTATAACTCTTTTTTAAATCCGTATTGGTTATTAAAAAGGATATTGAGATTTTGGAGGTATGAAAAAAGTCTGTTGTACATAATGCGTTCTAGTACTTTTGAGAAGCATGAAAGTATGGAGGCCTATAGTTTGATAAAGTAGAGTAAAAAGTCCACTTTTTTCAAATATGATTTAAATATTTTTTTACTTTGAGTTATTTTATTAAATTGTGTGTTTCCGATGTTTGTAAAATAATTGTTAAAACTTTCAGCAATCTTTTTTTGATCATTAATAATAATGTTTTTGTTATCGATATTTAAATGGTTTGGCAGGGTATTACCTGGTTATAAATTTTATATGGTCATTATTTTTGAACGCTGAAAGATAATACTATGAAACTTAAAATTTATCGATGAATATAAGTCTAGTTGAGAACAGTAGGGGCAGGGGGGCACAAAATTTGGGGCTTTTTGTTCCCAGCCTCCAATTTTTTGTAAAGCATCCTTATTTGACATAAGTATAAACATATAAATGTTTGGCGTTTGCTCCATGTCCGAAAGTTAGCTATCTCAAAGACCAAAAAAAGCTGATTCCGAGCTATGAAGATGTTACGTTGCAAGAGATGTTTTGACCGCAGTCAAAACACCTCTTGCATTAATGAAAGAACTTAATGAAAGGTAACCTCTTGAAGGTTACCTTTCATTAAGTTCAAGTTTTGTTTAGAGAAAAACCATCTCACGCTACTTGCCACTTACCCAATCTTTCAAAATTTACGTGTTAAAAAAAAAAAATCAACGAAAACCGCCACAAGAGCAGTGAAAAAAGCAAAACTAGGCTACGAAGATGCACTGTTTTGTTTAAACATAATCTAAAAGAACTAAATTCTTATGTGCAAAGCAAAATCAAATATAATCCACGATAATCCACATATTTGAAGACAGCAATGGATTGGTGACTGATAACATATCTAACATATGTACGACTCTCATTGATTGCTTTTATATAGTATTTAAAGTAAGGACTGCTACCTTACTTTAAATACTATATACCTTATTTTTTAAATTAATCTTTAGCCACTTACGACAACTGAGTTGATTTCATCACTAATGAATTAGTCAAAAACTGATTGCTGAACTTGATCCTTCAAGAGTAACAAGTCTTGATGGAATCCATCTACGTGCCTTAAAAAATTGCGCAGAAACTTCTTTTTTTCTCTTTAAACATTTTATTTAAACCTTCTATTTTAACCTTTGTTCCAGATCAATAGAGAAAGGCAGAAGTAACACCTCTATTCAAGAAAGGAAGTAAGTTAACGGCAAGCAACTACCAGCCAGTTCCCAAAACCTCGGTACCTTGTAAGTTGTTAGAAGGTTTAACTAGCAATTGTATTATGCAGCATTGTGTCAAAAATAAGTCTTACTTCATCAGCTAAGCATGGCTTCATCAAATACGAGGGGTGTATGACAAACCTGTTAGAATCATGGAATATTGTTGCAGATGCCATCAATCAAGGCTTTGGGGCAGATGTTATTAATACACACTTTTCAAAAGCGTTCAACAAGATACCGCACGAAAAACTTTTATATAAACTAAAGGTTTATGGCATTTGCGTTCAATTGGATAAAAAATTGGCTGACCTATAAAAGACAACGTGTCAAAATAGATAATACACTGTCCCAATGGAGAAATATACTAAGCAGAGACCAGGGTATAGTTTCAGGACCGCTCATCTTCGTGCTCTACATTAACGATTTTCCGGACTTAATTTTAAGTGTATAAAGGTGTACGCAGACGACAGCAAGCTCTTAGGTGTTATCAAGTCTAATAAAGATGAACTATATTTTCAAAAATATCTTGACTTGGCTGTTAACTTTTCTAAAAAATGGCTTATGCCATTTAACATTGAAAAATGCCAAGCTATGCACATGGGCAAAAAAACAACAACAAATAAACTATATCATTTATATACAATAAAATCACAAAATGGCTATCACCAACAACTCGAAACCACAAAAAAAGAGTGCTATTTGGGGTTTATAGTATCCAATAACCTTAAAGTGAAGTACAAGTTGAGCACGCAACTTCAGCTGGAAAATAGAGTTTTAGGGAAATTTAAAAAAGGATTTAGAAGTCGTGGTTTTTGGCGCTTCCTGTATACTACTTATATTTGACCCTTATTAGAGTTCGCTGTCCCAGCATGCTCTCTTCATTGCATAAGAGATATAAAACCATTGAAGAAAATTCAGCATTAAATCACGAAATGGATTAATTTAATAAATCACCAAATAACGAAAAACGTTTAACAAGGCCTAATTTGACTACCCTTGAAACTTGTCGCATGCGTATTGACCAATACAAAATAATTAATGGAAATGACTCAAACAATTTTGTGGCGCCACAAATCACACCAGCTTATCGAGGATCTAAGTATAGTTTAAGAACAAGAAGCCACACTTTTCAATTAGACGCCAAAAAAGTACTGAAACACGATGAAAGACGTAATTTCTTCACTATCAAGTAGTCAAAAACTACTTGATTAATTCTTAATTAACTATTTTTCACAGTAAACGCACCATCGCTCAAACGTTTTAATTGTAGACTTGGATAATACAATTTATTCACGCATTTTGGTTGGGCCAACTATAATTGCAAATGTTGTCAGAAAAGAGAGGTACTTTTCTGCCTCTCTCTGTCATTAATTAGGATATGCGTTTTAAACAAATTCTTTACTATGATCTGTTTTTATTGAGCGTAATTTTGTAAAATTTGTAAATAGTAATTATTGATAACTGAATAAATATACAAATATAAATACATAATTCAACGTTGTGTTTATAACAACAAAAACTACAAGCTAACCGGGCATAGAACTAAGTATGAAACTATTTGGTATTTTTGAATTTACTTTACATGCTGCTGTTAGGGAAAAAAGAAAGAAAGTGCTTAGAAATAGAAAGTAAAGCTACTATGTCAAGTTCTACTTAAAAATACTGTTTATTCAGTTTATGACTCTTTAAGACAACAAGATGCAATAAAAATTGAACGTGTGCTATCAACATAATTCCTGTAGATGTTTATATTACAAAGGAATCATTTACATATCAAAAATTAATAACAAAGAGAAAGAAGGTTTTTACTGACTTGAAACAACTGTTTTTATTTCAAAATTGTCAGAAGAGTTAGTGCGTTTGTTACCAGCAGAGAAATTTTTAGAGAATGTCATTCGGTATTCTAAATATGGTGACAAAATAAACATTGCTTCTAAAAGATTAAAAATACAAGGAAAACAAGTGCAGGAGCAAGAAATTTGTGCTGCCTCGCTTTCGAATAATTTAGGAATCAGCCCATAGTCTAATATTCATCTAAAAGTTAATGATTTGTTGGCGACAGTTATGATAGGCACAAGAATCTTGTTGATGAGAAAAAAGTTCAAACAAAATCTTAAGTCAATGTTTATTATCCAAAAATCTAAGATTTTTTAGTGCACTTCTGAACGTTTAGAGTTGAAATAATAGAAGGAACAAACTCTTTTAAGTTATTAGAAAGAGTTGTTATTTTTTTTGTTATTTGTTGTTTGAGTTCAGTTATTGTGAAACAGAAAGATAAAGTCAACAAAATTGAAATTGAAAAAAAAAAAGTTACAAAGCAGTTTTTGATGATGTTAAATGAATAGTCAAATAAAAATGGTGATTGGATCAATAAAAAATGTTTACTGTAGTTTGAGAGAAATAAAATGGCACTACCAAAAAGACAGGTTTTTTTGATGTCTGTTATCAAAAGAATAATAATAAAGCCTGACTTGTTTTGACTAAAGATAAACTAACAATTTTACCAAGAAACATGCAAAAGATGCAGATGAGTGTCTTTAGATGCTGAAGAGAAGTATAAAGAAGAAAGGTTAAAAAAAAAATGATGATTTACGCAACGCTTCTCTCCAGTTAAAAACTGAGGAATCTCTCAAGCCGTTTCAAATTGTGGTATTTTGAAACAAAATATATTGTCTGACGGAACTTAATTTCATTTTAAATGCTTTGCCAAGGATTATGAAATCCTTTGTGAACGCCCATATTGATCAAGGTGAGTTAGAGAAGAGTAGAACATCCGAGGACAATTTTTTTACCTATGAGATGTGGTGAAAAAACATTTGAAAATGTTTTGGAAAGTAAAGAAGGTGAACATATTGAATATGGTTTGTGTGTTAGGATTATAAGTGCGAAAATTGGTGATAAACTGATGTAATCTAAACGGAATTAAAGAGGTGTAATCCCACTAAAGTTCATCAGAAAAGTGGCGTTTGCAGTTTGTTTTACTGTTGGTAGGTTTGTGGTTTGTTTAAAGTATTTAGTTGTCTTTTAAAATGAAGAGCCGTTTTGTGAACAGGGAGCACTATCTGAAATATTGATAAATAATAAGGCAACGTTTAAAACTAAGATAAAGAGCTTCCTTGATAGTTGCAGAGTGTGAATTGGTTTTCAAGCTACTTATTATCCTTAAAGAAATGGAAATTCGTAAAGAAACAACAGTACAATTATTAAAATAGAAGGACGATTAAAAATATCAATGCCGGAAGCATAATGCTTCCGGCATTGATATTTTTAATTGATACAATGTTTAAGCTGACAAAAATAATATAACTCTTGATTGAAAAATTATATAGTTATCAAACTGGTATAAATGAATAAAAAAAAAAATAGGAAAAACTTTCCAAACTGATGATAATGTTTGGTTGAAATTAGTCAGAAACGAACAAGGAAGACGTGTCAAATAATATGAAAGTTGAAAATAGAATCTAAGAAAATGATGTGCCCGAGCAACGAAGCGCTCAAAAACGGTGTAAGCTTCTAAGAGCGTCTGTTTAATTTGTAAATATTAAGGAATACTGTAATTTTATCTAGAACATTCGATGACGTGACTTTTAATTTTAATAGTGCTTCATTAATATAATTGAATAAAATTTTAAATTGTATATGAGATAAGTATTTTTTATAATGAAAACCCAGAACCCAAATAATGTTATATTATGTTATAAACCGTCAAAATATTTTTAGGTATATTTGTGGATTTTTATCCAATATGAACTTAAATAAAAAAAATATAAGTTTACACAATAAAGTGTAAAAGGAGTGTTGTTTATTCAACGTTTGTTGCAAGAAAAAAAAAAATTAATTCAGTGTTTATTGAGAAAAAACTGCATAAATGTTAAGTATCGTAATTCGAAAATATCTCAGGTTGGTAAGTAAGAGGACATTAGTTTTATTAACAAATATTTTACGTATATTGATAATCCTTGTCAAAAATGTTGTTATCGTACATATTAAAGTTAAACCACAAAAAACGTAATCAAAAGCGGTAACTTTTTGAAAAAGCTGTAAATACTCCATATATCATATCCAATAAAATCTCTTAAATACTCAATAAGCAATTCATATCCAATCAAATCTCTTAAAAACATTTAGTTAATTAAAGGATGCAAAAGTAAAAGTATTCTGATTGCTACCTTAAGCTTTATTAAAATTGCAAGTTGAAGAAGTTGTTTGAGTTGGAAAATAATTTTTTTGGTCAAACCATCAAAACTTAATGAAGAGTCGAACTTTCCAAAGTTTATAGAACGACAGAATTTTGTGCTATGTCCCTTTTTAATGAAACATTAACTGCATTATGCAGGGCTCAGATGGAACTGTTAATTTTAACATTAAAAACTTTTTTTTTCATTAAAAGACTTTTTCAAAATTCTAAACATCAAGAGTGAGTTTGATGTCAAAGTATAAAAAAAAGTAAAAGAAAATCAAAACATGAAAAGTCAGTTTGACTTTAAATTAGAACTAAAGGTATTATAATAAGGGTATTATAAGGGTTGCCATATATAATCCTAATAATCAACGATTAGCTTGTTTACTAGGTTCAGTAAGTATGTTTGAAAAGCTAGTCCCAAAAAATTAGGGACAAAGAATAAAACAGCTTAATAAAGATACCACTCTTGCTCTAACATATACGGGTACAGGATTGGTTGAGTAAACGAAGAATCTACTCAGCGTTACTCACAATTTTGTATGTCTAGAAAGTTTTTCCAAAGATTATATTTAAATTTATATTAAGATAATATTTTAAGTAACCTACGTCAAGTAGATACTTGACGTAGATTGTAAATATTGTAATATTAAATTGCATAATATTAATGCAACATATTTCATCAATGTTCAACAGGTTTTATAAACAGAAAATATAGCTTTCTTTTGTTTACATGCAGATATTGTTAAAACGGTTTCTTCTGATCACTTTAATAGTTGGCTTACACCAGTTTTAGCCTAGACAATCGTTATATACAAACTCCTCAACATTTGCAATTATCCTGAAACGAACAAAGACACAAATTAAAAGTAGTTAGATTTAAAATTGGTATTTAAAATTACCCAAAATAATGAAAGAAACATTTTCAAGTTTTTTAAAGTAATTAAACTTGTTAATCAACTTCTTTTTTTTGCTTAACAAATGTCACTTAAAAATGTTTTTAATTTTGCCACATTAATATGCTTATTTTACTGCATATCAAAATTAGTTTTTTTTAATTATTATTTAACCTTTTTTAAGTTCACGCCTCCTTCCTTACTATGTTATTAATTGGGCGTCGAACCTCGGAGATCTTGGTTTTTAGCCAGAACTCTAACCATCACGCCACGGCTGCTTATTTTGCTTATTATGATATTTACTAATATACTTTACATACTTGTTTATAAAATGTACTTGTTTAAAAATCAATAAAAAGAGAAGAATGTTTAGTTTTTATTTAAATTTCAATTAACCTTGCCACGAGATTTAAAACAGGCTTTCAGGATCATTTTCGGGGCGTTTTGAGTTAGCAGCTAGAATGTATTTCAGCCGCTCAACACAAACTTTATACTATAATATTATACATTGTAGTAATACTTTTTTAAATTTTATTTAGGTGCCCCAAGAAGTTTTTACGGTCTATCACAGAGCACCACGGATGTGATTAATTACGCAAACTCGATTACTTTATATTATTTTAATAACGCTAACAAATCATGAAATAGTTTAACAATTTTTTTAAAATAATAATAACTAAACCAATATTTTTTTAAATAATTTTTTTAATCAATAAGTAGTTTGATTCCGTATTAAAGCATCATTAAAATCATATTTTATTATACGTAATTTGTATTAAACTATGATTTTAATGAATTAATAAATTATAGTTAACGCAAGTCGTTATTTTACTTACCAAGGGATAGTAAGGATCGATGGAAGTTGTGTTAAAATAATTTTTCTAATAAAAACTCAACACATTTACTTAGCACGTGACTTTGATTTATATCTTCAAAAAAATTTATTTCAATTATTTAGTAATACATTTTTTTTTTCCAATTAAAATTTGGATTATTTTCTATGATGCTATTTTTGCTGTAATATACCAATAAGGAAATATAAATAATAAACGAGGCAGTAATAAACACTAAATTTTATTTCCATACTCTAAATTTTTATTAAAGTTAAACAGTTTCTTAAAAAATAAAATCTTATCAAAAAATCATAGAATTTCTTAAAAAGCATTTTTAAAAGAAAACGCTCGGAAGATTTTTATAAAATTAAAAAAAAATATTTTTGCTTTTTTTAGAATTGTTTATAACAAAAAATTTTCCTTTGCGGACCTCTCAAGTTTTTTCTCCGGAACCGGAACATATTGCGAATAACTTCGAACCGAATGTTTATTATCTAAAACATGATTTAATTTACTTATTAGATTCAACTATGGAATTTTAATGTTTGTGGTCAGATAAAAATTTGCGCAACATTGTTTAAAAATTTTATCATCGCAATATTTACTTGGTTAAAAAAACTTTCTTAATTTTAGTTACCTGATGTGATGGTTTATTTTATTGTTAACTTTTTTAACTGGTGGTACCAAAGGTAGGTATTTAGAAAAATGTTCTTTGAACTCGCACACTACGAACGCAAACGATGAATGGTTTAAAATTGGTCAATTCTATTCTTACTGTATGCAAGTAAGTTTTTTAAGCTATAAAAAACAACCTTTTTTGCTTAAAACTTATCTATTCCTATAACATTTTTTATGAATCGAACTTATTTAAACCTTGAAGATCAAACTTTTGTTGCTTTCATAATGCAATTTATTTTGTTTAGTGACTGGTATAGCTTTGTCTTGTCGGAAATTTAGAAATTAAGGAAATTTAGACAAAGCAGTATTAACCAAGCCCCCTCCCCCACCTATTACTGAAATGATTTTTAAACAAATAAAGTTAAAGGTTGCATGAGCTGTCGGCTGCATCAGCTGTATATGATTTAACACTTATAACAAGTTTTTTTGATAAATATTTTTTTGTGGTAACTAGCATTATTTTAAATGAAATACATTTTCTATCCAATAATAGTTATAATTATGCTTATATATGTAAAGAGTATAAAACAATTAATATGAACACCAATGCAAAATAAATATGTAATAAATAAAGTTTATTATTAGTGTTTCTTAAAACGTTAATATGTACCTTCAGTCGGTAAATTGAAGCTTTTTTTAATTTCAGATTGGAAAACGGGACTTGGATTATTTATTGTTAGTCAAGTCTAGTAGACCTTTTTTTTAGAAAACATACTCATCCCCCAACTTTACACCTAATTGCGCCGGCCTTAATGGAAGAGGTGATAAGCAGTTCAAAAGGCTTCACTTTCAGTAAAAACCCAAAAAATAGATGCCCAAAGGAGGAATGAGACTTGTACTAGTTAAAAAAATAGTCTCTTTGTTAGAGAGTGGAAAAAATAATATGCGCTTTAGTGTCAACAGGTGTGATTTTACGGGCGGTGGGGTGGGTTCTCCCTCCCCTCCCCCCCCCTCCCTTATTCTAAAGAAGGCTATTTTATACTTATACTCGGTTTTTTAAAGAATATAGTTAGCTAGTCAAAATTTAACACATTTCAGTCGACAGGTTTTTAAATATGAGGAACTTTTTTGTTTTAAGAAAGTAGTCGTCATTTTTTAATTCAACCCCCTCCCCTCTCCCCCTAATTGATAAATTGCCTATATTAGAAACCTATTAGAAAATAGTTAGCTTTGTTTTCATTTGTTTTATTTTAAGCCAAATGTATTTTGGCATTTTTATATAACGAAAACATCTCTTCAGTAATACACAAAGTTTTTTAAAATGACTATTTGAGAGGGTCTTAATGGAAGTGATGTAACAAAAAAAATAAAGCAAAATTATGAAGTTTTGTAAATCAATAAAAAAATCATAAAGTATTACCAATTTTTTGAATAACCAAAAGTGCTTACTTTTTACTCGAACAAAGACTAATTTAAATAAATTTTGGTTCTTCAACCAAAACGTGCATACGCTAATAAAAATAAAAACTGTGTTAAAACTGTATTAAAAAACAAAAATGTAAATAATCATATTATCTAATTTTTTCTATATGCAAAATATTTTTATTTTATTATTACATTATTAACAAAGACAAAACTTCAGATTTACAAGATCAATTCTGAATAAGGTAATGGTTCATCATTTCATCATAAAACTTTTTCTAGATATTTTGACTGTATGAATCAATCTAGCTTATAAAAGTTTTCTAATCAGATCTTCTTGTAAATTTCTCAGAGAATAAATTAATTAGCGGTTCTAATGCCTCAGATATCCGGTATGGAGTCGTCAACAAAGTACGTCACAATTTTTAAAACAACCGTTTTAGACACCACCTCATCTCCTCCCTCGTCACAACATCGTAACTCTTTAGTAACAAGTTCCGAATGAGTCGTAACAAAACCACTAACCTCTCTTGCACCCCCCCCCCCCAAAGCGTGACGTAATTTATGGACGATCCCGCTTCAGCGTAATAAAGGAAAGATCCGAACGATTTACATTTCTTAGAAGCAAACATAAACATTTTTAAACTTCAATTTTTTGTGCTTTCCGCTTATTTTCGACTATTACTATTATATATTTTTAAAAAGTAGAACTTAAGCTTTTCTTATATAATTTATTATTTTTTTATAAATCTTTTTTTAACCAAGGCATCAAGTAAATCAAAACTACTACTAAAATACATAAAATGCGACGGGGCAGCGACATAAAAACAGGTGAAACAAATGTGTCAAGTATTTACAGTATCTCTCTTTTATTTGAAAGTAAAAAGTCTCCGTGTTTACAGCATTAAAATATTCATTAAATGACTAAAAACCTCTTATTTATTTTTCCGTAAGCAGTAAAAACGTTGAAAAAAGAAGTTTTTACATTAGTTTTCACTCATTTACTTACTCCATGAATAAATTACTAAAAAGGAACGTTTGGCTTTTATATAAATTCTGCCCCATAGTATTAAGCTAAAACCTGAAATTCGAAGATAATAAAATCACCGAATATTTTAAACAAAATAAAGCGACGAGCTTCGTGATTAAAAAAAAAAAATACACCAATCAAAACGCACACAAAATAAAACGGCATTTTTTGAAAACGAACGGATCTAACACCGTTACAAAATTTAGAAAAAATTCAAGCCGGTTTTTCCGAAAAAATCTTATGGAGGGATGAAAGTAAACACATTCCTGATTACAAAAATGTAAAAACTGAAATCAACAAATAACGCCCAAGAAAAAAATTGCGATTGAAATTTTATTCTATAAGCACATGACACAGAAATAACAGCACACATTTTTTTTTTGCATTTTTACAGCACATTTAATTTTAAAAACTCTATAAAAATAAAGTAGCAATGCTAAATTCTGATTTGACTAATATCTTATTCTGAAAACATATTGAAGTTAATGAATTCTGGTCTTCGTTGGTTTTACATGTTTTTTCTATTGTAGTCCACAATACACGTCTTCAATTTGCTACCATTGTCAGGATTACTTGCGTCTCTTTTTTATCTTTTCCAGTGTTCAGCAAATGAGTGGTGAAGAGCTTCTGTTGACTGCTCACTGTAAGGTCCAAGTGCAGTGTGCTTCATTTCAATGGATTCTTTGATGTGAAAGAAGACTGCATGTACCTTGGGGGTCACTGAAACATTTTACAAAGCCAGATACGAGGTTCAAAATGCATCAGTTTTCACTGCATAGTGTGGATCAAGCTCTTGTCCAAAGCAGGCAGTCACAACTAATCCAAATTTTCGAAGGGCATCAATGATACCAATAGCTTGGAATGCACAGTCAGTTTCTGCTAGTTTTTGAAGGAGATCAACATTCTTCAAAAGCTTGTGGCATTCGTTGCCAGAAAATTGACTTCCATGATGGGATTGTGGTTGAATGTTTAGGAGTCTTAACCAATCATCAGCTTTGGGCTAAATGTCTCCCAAGGCCTGAAACAAGTTATTGACAACCCCAAGCATCAGGTGTAGCTCCATGGAAGGTATGAGATTAAAAACAAGCTTTTGGTCAGAAAAATCAGTCAAAGGCATAGGAATGACATTCTTGTAAAACTTTGCCTTTTTCAAGTCTAATCCTGCAGATTTAAAGTCTCTAAAGCTCATTCTGATAAAGCCAAAAGTCCTAAGCTGCCCAGGAAATGAAAGATATTGACAATCAGCAGTACATCATGTGCAGGGGTGAGTGCTGGAGTGTGCTTGTAAAACACAGACAATGTTTGCAACCTTTAAGTCACAAGAAACGAAGAAGTTAGTAGAGTTGGCTTGTATCAATGAAATCAATTGTCTGATGTTTTCATATGTTTCTGATATGTCTTCTGCAACTACAACCAAAAGCTGTCGTACAACTCCACTATCTTTGACATGTGGTGCAGTGAGCGATCGCTTGCTTGGGGGAGAATGACTGATACCAATTGTGTCAATTATTCTCAGACTGACTTTCAGGAATCCACCTCCATCATCTATTCCAAGCTTGACAATTTTGTCAGAGAATGATTGTCGAGACTGTTAAACTTCATTCAAAAGCTTTTTCAGGTCATTGCAATGAACAATAGCTTTTGACTTTTTGGTGTTTGAAGCTTTTTCAGTTGACACATTAATGTCAGTTTGTGTAAAATGATCTGATAAATGTCTTCTAAAGACATCAAACTTTGCATGAAAATTGCTTTCAATAACTTTTGTTCTGCTGACTTGATTGATTGTTGATGCAAGTTTTTTAACACCAGAGTTTGACAAATTAGTATTCACCTGAACAGTAACAAGGTCTTTCACTGTCATGATTGGAGCATTGTCAAAAAGTTTTATGTACTGAAAAATCCTAAAATAAAGAACAATTAGTTTAATAGTGTAACAAAGCTTAATAAGATCTAAATTTCACTAAACCAATTTGACAATAAATTTTAAATGATGTGGGGTTCTATTATTTTAATAGTAAGTTTTATATCTTATAAAAATAAAATGATATTAAAAATTTACCTTTTGTGATGGGGAGAGGCCGTCCACTATGTTGTGCAACTCTGATTGTTCCATGTGGAGATGCATCTTTTGAAGAAATCACTGAAGATATAATCTGTTCTGCCAATGTTTGGTCTATTGTCACAAGGGTTTGCATATTTTTTCTAAATGTTGCCTGATTGCACTTATGGGGAAGGTCTCTACCTACAAGAGCAAGACACTCTGAGCATCTTCTGTGAGTTTTTGCTGCTGATGATGGCATTGGATTAGTACTGAGTGGATGCTTTTCATTCAATTTTAGCCTTCCAACTTTGCAAATAAGACAGTCACAGTTTTGTTCTCGTGTCTCTTGTCTGACTTGAATGCTCTTTTAGTTGAAACTAGGTGGCAAGAAGACAGGCTGGCCAGAATCCTTTTTCCTCAGTTTCACTCTGCAATTCTCACATATTCCTTTTGGGACTCGAGTATCAGAGAAATCAATTGGTTTATCAAGTAGAGAATGAAGTTTTTCAATGATGAATGTTGTCACTTGTCTATCACACTTTTGAAAGCACAAGAAGCAGACAACTATAAAAATGCAAAAATTTTGTTCACTATCATTTCATTAATAATACTATAAAAATGCAAAAATTTTGTTCACTATCATTTCAGTAAGAAATGCTATTAGAGTAAATTTCAATCGCAATTTTTTTCTCGGACGTAATTTGTTGATTTCAGTTTTTTACATTTTTAGAATCAGGAATGTGTGTACTTTCATCCCTCCAAAGGGTTATTTCGGGAAAAGTGGGTTGAATTTTTTTCAAAGTTTTGTAACGGTGTCATATCTAGCTTTGTTAAATGTTTCAGTGACCCCCAAGGTACATGCAGTCTTCTTTCAAATCAAAGTGTTCATTGAAATGAAGCACACTGCACTTGGACCTTACAGTGAGCAGTCAACAGAAGCTCTTCACCGCTCATTTGCTGAACACTGGAAAAGATACAAAAGAGACGCAAGTAAATAGCAAACACATGTAAAACCAATGAAAACCAGAGTTCATTTACTTCAATATGTTTTTAGAATAAGATATTAGTCAAAGCAGAAGATTTAGCATTACTTCTTTATTTTTATAGAGTTTTTAAAATTAAATGTGCTATAAAAATGCAAAAAAAAATGTGTGCTGTTATTTCTGTGTCATGTGCTTATAGAATAAAATTTCAATCGCAATTTTTTTCTTGGACGTAATTCGTTGATTTCAGTTTTTACATTTTTGTAATCAGGAATGTGTGTACTTTCATGGGTTTACTCCAATGGGTTTTTTCGGGAAAAGCGGGTTGAATATTTTTCTAAATTTTGTAACGGTGCTAACGCTATATTTTTCTTCGGATCTCTCCTTAACAACGCTGAGTAAGCAAAAGATAAAAAGGCTTTTAATTAAAACAAAAACGCAAACCAGATATCTCACTGATTCAGAACATTTAATATCACACTGATTCACTGCAATGACAAGGAGTGCTACTACATCGACTGGTTTAGGGAAAACATGCAAGGGAGTGTTGCTACATCGACTGAAGGTTTGGATTGGAGCAGGTATAAATCAGTCAACGTAGTAGCATTCTTTCACATGTTCTCTGTCAGTATGATGTTACATGTTCTCTGTCAGTAGCCTGCGTTTTTTTAAACTCAAAACCTTGTTTTGAACTACTCTTTTGCTCACCAAGATATCCTATGTTTTATGAGCAACACGTGTTTCAAGAGCTTATAAACAGTTAAGAAAATCAAATATCAAGAATACTTTTTGAGTAAAAGAGCTGTAGCTTTGTAGCAATACTGACCAAATCCTTTAGGGTTCAACTCGTTAATGAGGCATACTGATCTTAGAATTGTCTTCAATTAGATAGTAACATCTATCATTACTCATGTGATATCAAAAATCTCAGTTTTTTATTTGCCCTTTTATCAGTGTTCCCATTATTAGTGTTTGTAAAACTCTGCTTTCACATATTTTATCTCTGAACCTCTGTTGAACATTTTTCTTTCTCTTTTTTCTTTAATCTGATGCTTTTTTAGTTGGGGATTTTTTAAAAATATGTTTTAATGTCAATCTTGTAACCCAAATGTAAAATGTACATAAAAGATCAGAGTCAGTCGGGCAGGTTAGAAAGCCCCAAAGATAAAGCTCATTAACTAGTTTAGATCTGGTTTGTGCTGGATTATTATATTCACTGGAGTTAGCTCCACAAATATGAATATGAGCAAGATTGTATACATTTTCTGTTTATACACACTTTGTCTGGATATCAAAACTCTTTAAAAGTGAAGTAATTCTTTCAACACTTCCTCACTATCATACAATCTAGACATGAAATAAATTATTATCATTAAACATACTCTGCAGAGAAGTTGAAACAGATGTTTCCAACATAATTGCGCCCTCAGGATAACATTTCTGTTTTTTATTCTGAATTTCATAAAGTAAAGAATAAATATCTGCATTATGGATGAGTTTCAATTATTTTAATACCTTTATTTGAAAGATCACACTAAACTCTTAATCTCAAGACATCTTCAGCTTTAATTTTTTTTAACATAGTCAGAACTTGCAGCATTTTTTATGACAACAAGTCTTTCTTGGTAGAATCTCTAGATGCATTTCTTATTGAAGGCAATGCTTCAACAGGGTGTTCAGCCAACAAAAAAAATTAGAGTAATTAGTTAAGTAAACAATTTTTTGAATTGGTTTCAATTGATTTATTATTATCGTAGATCTTCTGGTTCTTTCACTTAGATTTTCCCCATTCTTGTTTTTTTTTACATAGGCTTGCTGGGACATCATTTTTAATTTAACTGTGATTTCTTTATCCAACCAGGTTTGCTTACATTCCAAGAGTATTGGAAATGTTTATGGATGTTTCAATAATTAAGATTTTAATTTAAATTTTAATACTGTTAGAGTTTGCTTAAGATTCATTATTTCAAGTTTATCAATATTTTTATAGTCTAGACCCTCCAATCTAATAAATTCAAGTTAGAAACCCTCAAAATAAATCGTGATTAATTTTCAACTCTTCAATGGTATAAACTAATTGAAGAATGAACAATGAACTGAAATAAAGAATGAATGAAATGAAATGAACAATGAAATGAACAATGAAAATATTATTTTTTATAATAATACTTTCATATAAAATGTAAGATCTAGTTTATTTAAAATGTTTAATTCAAAAACCAAAACACACATGGTTTGATGGCAGTAAGCCATCAAAACATGGTTTGATGGCCTACTGCCATCAAACCATGTGTGTTTTGGTTTTTGAGGTTTGTTAATTAGCACAATTTTGATAATTTGCACAGTTTATTTGAGTATGAGTTTTTGAAAGTTGGTTTTTGAGTTATGATAAATTATCCCTCTAGGGCTATGGTAATGTGAAAAATAATACAAAGTTTTACATTTAACATTTGTATATCAATTGGGGCAAGCTTGGAGAAAAGATTTTGTTTTGCTTTCATATATACCTTTCATATATACCTATCTATAAAAAAAATGTTAAAATCTTGTGAAATTTATTTGTTTTTTAACTCATAATTAAACAAATTAGAAAAAATCAATTTGGGGCACATTTTCCAAGATCTTAAAATGTGCAAAAAACTACATTTTAAATAATAACAAATAACATTATAGACAAGGTGCCAGTAATTCATTTTAATTTTTGGTTAATTGAAGGTCTTGTGTAACCAGGTTTTTTAATTCAACTGTCGTCATAGTATTAAGAACAGACTGCTGCTTTTATCAAAATGGCTTTTTACTGATGAAATGGTTGTTGAAGCACAGGCATATGAAGTAAAAAGATAACGGAGTGTGCAACTATTAAAATCACTGAAAACAAACTGAGGGGAGCAATTTTTTTCCTTTTTTTTTAATTTTTTTTTAAATTTCTTTAATTAAAAAGATGCAAAAATAGCAGTCAGTTACATGGTTATGCTGTTAGTGCAATATTCCTAGTTTTAGATCAAGTGTACAAACCAAAAATGCATCTAACATACAATGTATGTGATGTCCATGTTTTTTTCTATTTATTGATAAAATATTGTAAGTACAGTTTGTAAAAATGATATTATCTATTATTAGTGGTGGTTGATGATTTTATTATTATACTATGTATTTATTTATTGTAAATACTGAATTATTGTTGAAATAAGTAAAATGAAAATATTTGTCGACTTCCAGTCATTCTTAAGACATATTATATTTGTTATTTATAAAACTTCCTTCGACATGTATAAAACTCTAAAATTTAGTTGCATACAAGATGCATTTATACAAAAATATTGAAAAACTGTCTGGATTTTAATCTGCAATTTTAGGATTTCTTGTTTTAAACTCCTCTTGGTATGTATAATCGAGGTTTTCATAGGATGTTTTATTGACATAAAGGCCCCAATTTAGCTAACTGTGTAAACAACAAAGTAAGACCTTACTCCATAATGTTCTCACTCCTCCATTAATTGATGCTCTTTTATGAGCCCTTAAAACTTATAAAATGTTGTTATTTATTTTTATTTCGGTTAATAGTTCAACATATAAAAATAACATCAATTATAAAAAGAATGTTTATTTTTTTTCATATTTTATTTTTCAAGTTTTAATACAACATTTTTTGCCATAAAACTTTAAAAATTTGTAGTCTTTTAAAGTTTTCATATTTTTCTTCACACAGTCATTTTATTGTTTATAATTTATAATTATATAGTTTTTTATTATTTATAATACCTTTTTTTCTAAATTTTTTTTTTTTTTTTTCAATCACACTGCTTCTTTTTTAAAAACACCTTTTTAAACTTGAGTTAAAATTTCCTTATTATTTTTAAATTTTCAAAACAACAGTTCAACTTTTAGAAAACTTTATTATAACGTTAAATTAAATTTTGAATTTACCAACAGTTTTAGTAAAATATTTTATGTTTATTTATTATTATTCAAGTTATTGTCAAAGTTGTTCAACCCTATTTTTTAATAGTAATTATGGAGAAATAAATTAATTCTTTTAATTGTAAAGAATAAACAAACTTAAATAATTTAATTTTTATAGGGCATCAATCAAAATAATGAATTTGATTTTAATTGTACAAACGCCTCCTGCAAACAGGTATTTAATGTATTTTTAGAAATATTTTTATATTGGTTTGATAGAACCAACTGTTTAAAACATTTAGGTTTTGCTAAAAATAAAATAAAAGTTTGAAATAAAAATTTATTGTTAAAGATGTCTCATATTTAAAAAGCTTTATAAATGTTTAAAATGTTTAAAAATAATAATACATTTTATTAAGGGAATGTTTATAGAAAATAGGGGAAGAGGATGTATAGAACTTAGCGATTTTAATATTAATATTAATCAGTTGTATAATTATATTGTTACCTTTTAGTCAACTTTTGCATGTTCCCTTGTTTTTTGCCCTCTTTCAAACATACATATATATATAGTTTGTTGCATACATATATATCTGTTTATTCTTTTATATATATACGAGTATTAATATTAATACAAAGTTGATGAATGTCATAATGAATGCCATGAATGTTGATGTTGAAAGCTGATGAAATTCTATCAACAAAAACACTCAAAGTTCTTTTAAATGATCTATATTCCAATATTGATCTTAGAAAATTATCTTGTGCTCTTTAACCATAAAAATGTAATATTTTTCGAATTTGACTATTCTCATCTTGGACACATGTTACTTCTACCTAAGACTTATTTTTGACACTTATATTTTGGAAAATGTATTTTGATTTAAGTTTATTTATCACAATGGAAAAAGAAATCAGTTTGTTTTGGTAATTTAGATTTTTCTGATGACAAAAATAAAATGAGTTGAAATAATTTTTGACAACTTTTGACAATAGTTGTTAAAAAATAATTATTTAAACTCAAGAAATTAAAATAATTGCAAACATATTAGTTTGACTTTCAGTCATGCATTTTTAATGTGCCTGGCTGACAAATCTTCTGACACAGTAGAGCAGTTTATTATTTCGACTAATATCTGTATATATGTACACAAGTATATTACTTGTATGTAAATATATTGCTCACAAGTTATTACTTTATTTGATTTCTTCCAAAACTTTACTTGACAAATAGAATACAAATTTGACTTGATATCACAAAATGATATCAAGTCAAACTTAAATTGGTGGTTTTTGACCACCAATTTAAGTTTTGTGATGAGATTAAAAAATTCATTAATTTGGAATCATTTATCTAAAGTGTCATCCAAGCTTTATCTTATATAAAGTTTTGAAGATATTTAAAAAAGGGAGTGAGATAATATTAATTATATTTAATGGTATGCTTTTATTTATCAAGATTTTTGATGAAAGTATTTAAATTGTTTTTATAATCTTATTTGTACCAATAACCTAAGCTTTTCCTAAGTTTTCTGAATTTGTTGCTGATATTTTCTCGCACTAAAGAGCCCAAGCCTGATAAGATGATAAACCAAATATTCAGTTAGCACATCAAAACAAAATCAAATCTTAAGGTATCTTTTCTAGAATAAATTTTAGATTTTAATTTGATAATGTTTTTAAACAATTTTTAGTATTTTGAAAGTTTAAAGAAAAAATTGTTTGTGGCGAATCTTCGAATCCAATGCTTAAACAACAGCTTACAAAATTAAAATCCTTTTAATTTTGGTTTCAGTTTCATGGTTAGGATTTAGAACATTCATCTTACTAGTTACTAGTCTTCTTTGTCCAATCAACCTTGAAATTATAGCTTATATAAATATTTATACATTTATTTAAACATTCATACAATACTACTAGTAAACAATTTGATGTATTTTTTAAGAAAGCAACATATCAAGAAACAAATATTTCATAAAAATGTAATTAGACTTTGTTAGATTTTTAACTTTTAAACTTCAATATTACACATATAATAACATTGCACATTTAATAAAAATCAATTTATTATTATCTTTACCTTACTTAAACCATCTTACCAAGTTCCTCATTTTTAAAATTTTCTTAGGCATAGGCGCATATACAGGTTTCTTTTGTTATAAGTTTTGAATATTCTGGAGAAACGTTTCATTTCTTCCACTGTACTGCTTACTTGATGTAGAGACTTTGTATTTATTCAAAATTTTTCCCAAAAGTAACATTTTTGATTGACAAATCTTGTTTTAATCAAATTTGGATACCATTTTAGACAACATTAATTATATTCGTACATGTATTGCACATATGCACTCATAAATTCATAAAAAAAGCAAATATAAAAATACAAACTAAGTCTTTTATAAATTAAAAAAAAAAACTTATTTTTTAATCCTTATTTAATAATAATCCTTAAAATAATCCTTAAAACTTATTTTAATAATAATCCTTAAAACTTATTTTAATAATAATCCTTAAAATAATCCTTAAAACTTATTTTTTAATCCTTTTTTAATAATAATTGTTCACAAAATTTTGTAAAAGTTTTTTTTTTATTTTGTAAAAAAAAAAAATTTACTTTTTTTCTACTGGTTTAGGCTATTTTTAGGTACTTTTTAAATTTTAAAGCCTTCTCAAGGACTTTTTTAAAGTTTTTTAAGATCTAAATTCTTGAGAATTTAATTTTGTACCATTACTAGAAACTTTGAATCTTGGAAAGAATGCTACATATAAATAACTATTTACAATTCCTCCTTCTGACAAATGTGCTTCTTACATATCTTCTTGGATTCAGGCTGGCATGGAATCTTTTGTTCCCTCTTGACAATTCCAATTCAAGCTTCACTCATCTCCATGGTTTTCCTCACATTGAGTTGCTGCAATTTCCATTCAAAACTATTACTTTCTTATCTATTATCAATACTATTCACCAGAAAACAGACGTCTGTTTACTATTGCTAGAAACCATTGTAAAAAGGTTTTGTCTAACACCAAAGCCCGCTATTCTCAGGACATGAAATCTCGTATTTCATTTAAAAAATTAGGCTCTTGTGACTTTTGGAGAATCTTTAACAGTATCAATAATAAGGGCAAACCTGTTATTCCACCTCTCTTGTATGGTTCAGGCTTTATCGCCTCACCTAAAGACAAAGCTGAATTGTTTGCTAAGAACTTTTCATCAATATCATCTCTTGATTCCACTAGTTGCGTTCTACCTGATATTGAAAAACAAACAGGTTGATCCATTGCTTGACATTTGTATCACTCCAGCTTCTGTATCTAAAGTGATTTCCTGCTCAGACTCTTTAGGTTTGGACAACATACCTGTTATAGTCTTGCAGAAGTGTTCTCCAGAGTTACCATCTAAACTTTCAAAACTATTAAACAAGTGCTCATCAGAGTCTTGTTTTCCAGCCTGCTAGAAAGCAGCATCTGTCATACATATTTTCAAATATTCTGGAGAGCCATCTGACTTCTCTCACTGCCGTCCCATTAGCCTTCTTCCAACCATAAGCAAGGTTTTTGAATCTTTAGTTAACAAACACTTAATCTCTCATCTTGAATCTAACAACTTACTTTCTGATCATCAATATGGATTTCGATCTTTTTTTTCTACAGCTGATTTGCTAACAATAATAACAGGTTTTATTGTGCATAGTTTTCTTTTTATGGTGTATCAGGTAACATCTTTAAGATTATTGAATCCTTCTTTCCAATCGTAGTATAAAAGTTACCCTCAATGAACACACTCTTTTTCATATCCTGTAACTTCAGGGGTTTCTCAAGGTACTATCCTTGGCCCTATACTCTTTTTAACTTACATTAACGATCTTCCAGATATACTCACATCTAAGGTGGCATTGTTCACTGATGATACTACCATTTATTCTTGTCTTGATCAGAAGCCAACACTCTCTAGTTGCTTGGAGGAGGCATTTGAGTTTGAAAAGGATCTCACTTCTGCTACAGCTTGGGGCTCACAGTGGCTGGTGAACTTTAATTCAGATAAAACCCAATTTTTTTCAGCCAATTGTTATCGCAATAATGTAGATCTTCCTATATTTATAAGCGGTAGTGTACTCAATGAGTCATTTACCCTTCATCTTCTAGGATTAACTCTTACTTCTAATCTTTCTTGGAAACCATATATCAAATCCATTGCAAAATTAGCACCTGCTAGGGTTGCATCTCTTTATCGTGCTTGACGCTTCCTTACTCCGGATTCTACTTTCTATAAATCTCAAGTCTGTCCTTGTACGGAATACTGTTGCTATATCTGGGGCGGATCTTCCAATGGTGCCCTTTCTCTTTTAGACAGGGTGCAAAAACGCATTGTAAACATAGTTGTACCTGTTCTTGCAGCCAACCTCCAACCATTATTGTCGTAATATTGCTTCTCTTTCTCTTATCTACAAATACTATAATGGGCACTCTAGTGTCTCTTGTGCCATTTACTAAAATTCATTCTTGTGTTACTCGTCATTCAATTGAGTCTCATCCTTTTTCTCTAACTGTTCCTAAGTGCTTCAAAAACTCTTATTCATCTAGTTTCTTTCCTCGAACATCAGTTCTTTAAACTTTGCTTCCTTCATTTTGCTTTCTTGTTTCATATAACTTGCAATCTTTTAAGTCATCTGTCAATCGTTATCTTGCTATACAAACTTCATCTTTTCTCTTCCAGTAACATTCAACTCTTATAGTGGCTGCTTGCAGCCTAGTTGAAAGTGAAGATATTTAAAAAAAAAAAAAATTTCTGTATAATCAAAACATGTTTTATTTGTTATTCAGTTCATTTGTTATTCATTTTGAATTTATTATACAGTACAACTATATATAATAAAGTGACCATTTTTTTTACAATAAAAAAGAGGGCAAAAAAATTTAAAAAAAAAAAGTTATATAAATAAATTTGATCAATTTTTATTAATTTTATAAAACTATTTTATCAAAATAAAAATACACTTATACTTATTTTTGTTTTAAGTTGTCTTTTAAGCTAAAAATTAAGTATCGTTTTTTTATGGTAAAAATTAATTTTCATTGTAAATTTAAATATAAAATAGTTAATTAAATTTTTCTTAAATTTAATTAAAGTTGACACTGATAGCACTAAGAACTTTGTTGTGTAGTGTGTTCCATGGGTGAGTGATGCGCTTGTTGAAAAAGTTGTAAAGCAATTGTTCTCTATTTCATGATTAAAATGGTTGCAATGACTTTAGTTTATGGGATGTTAAGTGGAGCAATAAGCCAGCTAACTGAGTTGATGTTGTTCTTAATTTTATGTTTTTTAGATGAGATCCTATGTAAACGACTATTCAGTAAAGAGGTGAGTCTGAGTTTAATGCATTTCGTCTTGTAGCTTCAGATGGGGGTATATATAGGCGGAGTGAAGCTTTTTCCATATTTTTGGTATCTCTGCTGATGAAGGTATGTTTTAAGATTCCAAAAATATTATTGGCCTTGGTAGCAGCAATTCTGACTTGATTTTGATGCTTTGATGGTAATTTGAAAATGTCTTGGTCTTTTTTGGATGTTGTTGAGTCTGCTGATCTGTTCTGTTCTGCTGATCTAACTTGATCTAACAAATAAAGGAATATTTTCTCAATGAGTAGATATTTTTTGTCAATCCATTTTTTTCTAACAATATGTTAGAAATTTCAGTGCTGCTAGAGTATTAGTGTTAAATCTTTTTTTTCATTGATCCAGAAATCATTACCAATTTAAAAAGCTCTTTTGACTGCTGCTTTAATATCAACACACATTCAACCTAAATTTTCATATTGAATGTGTTCATTTCATCGACTTCTTTTTATCATTAAATAAGTAAAACTATCTTCAAATCAGATTTTGAAGAATAAAGTTGATCAAAATAAGACTAACTTCTGTAGACATATTACCATTTTTAATGTTTTGAATTGTTTTCTGAAATAAAGTTCCCTGATTGTATACAAAATACATAAATATCTCTGATAATTCATTACTAACAAAAACATTTTTCTAAACTTGAAAATATGAACAAAAGATTCAAATAATTAGTATAGCATATACTAATTATATGAACCCTCTTGATAATAAAACTATTTGAACCCATTTAATATATATAAAATATAAAAGTATAGCAGGTGTTAGAGCAAGGCATCTAGCTTTTTTCAAAAGTTTTTTGAAGGGATAGTTTTTTAAATTCGACATTCGCTTCTTTGTAAAAATGTTTTAAAGTAGCCACATGGGTAGTAAAACCACAAAGATACAAATAAACTGTAGTCATTATAATTTCTGCATCGATTTGCAATGCACATGATGCTGTGTTAATTGCATTTGAAAAAATATGTGCATTGCAACTAGAGCTGTGCGAGGTTAGGTTTTTTATCTTCGATCGAGTTTGATTGAGATTACAAAATATTGGATCGAGTTTGAGATTATTAAACAAACTAGTGAAAGTGTACATTCAGTTCATTTAAAAATGTTATCATTATCAACAAACCATACTTATCCAGAAGTGATTGAGCAAGTTTAGCAAGACAAGAAAATTGACTTTTTTATGCCTCCACCATGTCAGTGGACAACTATTGCGCCCAATTGCAATATCTTTCAAGTATGTCTTCACATCACCATCAAGTGCACTCGTACTTGGCACATCAGCAACATTGTTGTTGGTGGCAGTTGCTGTCATCATGTTATCGAGGGATTCTCACAAGCCTGTTAATTGTGTTTCTAGTGTAGACTCCATCACTGAGTGCTGAGACTGGACTAGTTTTAGTCCTGAACCTGGTACTGTTGGAAGTTCATTGAGTAATTCACGAAACTTCAATAAGTTGGCCGCCAGCTTCTCAGGTTGCTTGCAGTAAAGTGACTTGTACCTGGGATCTACCAGTGTGCAAACTGCATCTGGCTGAACCTAATAAAATATTACAGAAACTGTAAAATAGTTCAAGGAATATAGATAATTAGATATTAATGTATTAGATAAGTATGACCATGGTCCATAATGTAATTAAAGTTAAAAAAAGCTTTTTTAATAAGTAATTAAAAATTAGTGCGTGATTGATAATGACAGTGAATGTCAAAAAAAAGATTGATAAAACACTGAAATAAACACTTACATACTGAGTCTCAGTATATAAATAATTGTTTATGTTACCTTGTCATAAGAAGGAAACCTTTCTAAAGATGCCACAGGTCTCCCCGCTAGTGAATTTCCAGAGCCTCTATTTGCAATATCACTGATGAAACCTTGCAATTTCTTGTGTAATCCATGCAGGGCTGGTATTTTCATAGATAATGCTGGGTAACTTTCACCACACAACTCTCTGATAGCCTGTTCAAAAGAGGTTAAAATCTTTAGATAACCCTTGGCAAGTTTCCATTTGTTCGTAGTGAGGTTCTCCACCTTGCCAGTTAATGCAATTTCGGCTGATAGGGGCGCTTTTTCTTCCATAAGGCGTTGAGTCATGTGATGGTTGAAATTCCAATGCGTTGATACACTCATTATGAGTCTACATTCATCTCTTTTTAATTGCCTTTGTTGTGCATACACCAATTGAGATGATTGAATACTGTGATGGTAGTGCAAGATGATTTTTTTACATTTTGCTATCATACTAATCATGCCTTCAATTTCAGATACTGCATTAATTAATAATTGAAGCATATGAGCAAAGCAAGGTAAGTCTATAAAGTTTTGGCACATGTTCATGACTGCTCTCATATTACTACCATTGTCTTGAAGAATGTATATTGGTACTGCTCTTGGTAGCGACCTTCAATTGACTTCTCAAGAGATTCTAATGTTGCTTTGCCTGTATGTGACACAGCCACAAACAGTTTATTCTCCAGTGTATATGATTGCATTTGAAAATCAGCAGTTAAGTATATCAAACAAAATGTTATATAAAGGAATCCAGTGCGCTAGATGATCATATGTCTGTGGAAAAGTAATAGGATGGCATGCCAACTAACTCAGTCGTAATGCGATCAATCATTTCTTGTTTCAAATCTTTATACATAGTTGGCACAGCCCTGCAAGAAAAAGTGGTCCTGCTTGGAATATGATACTGAGGAACAACCTATTTCATAAGTGCCTGAAAACCTTGTTCTTTTATGAAATTGTACGGCAGGTAATTGGAAGCCAACATGCGCTAAATAGCTTGTGGTATTTTTTTAGCTTTTTTGTGATCAGACGTCCATGCTGTTTTCTTAACCCACAGATCTGTGACACTAACTGACAGTTGTTTTCCAGTTTTATTTTCTTCCTTTTTCATTCTTTTTGCTTCTTGTGCCTTTTTATCATACTCTGCTCGTTCCTTCTTATGATAACTTCTCAGGCGAGTAAATAAGCCAGTTGTAGATGAAGTAGGACAAGATATTTTTTGACTGCATTTTCCAATTTTACAAAAACCAAAAATAGTATTATTATATTTAGGCCTATCAAAATAATTCCAAATAACGCTCCTTACTCTCTTGTCCTCCATTTTGAAGCGTTTTAATATCATTTTACAGCAATATTGAACTTTAGATTCAAAATTCGAATTATATTTGTTTACATAAACACATTCGATTCAAGTTCGATTATTGAATAAACTCACATTCAAACTCGAAACTTTGAGTTCCGCACACCTCTAATTGCAACCAATTCCTTGTAATTTCTTTTGAAGTAAGTCTTGTAATTTTACATGGACATTATTTACTCCTTTCCGTCTTCGCTCACCAAAATTTGCATTGGTATTATCAGCTGTTAGTGCAACAACTTTATTGTTTTTATTTATTATAGGAATTATTTTTATTTATTATAAGTGTTGTGACAAAATATTAACAGTTTTGCCTTCAGTAGATTCTAAATTTAAAATATTTACTTGAATACCCTTGGTAACATAATATATTATTAGTATTGGATTTAATTTAAGATATCAGATAAATTTGTTACAAATATTACTTGGTATATTAATATATATATATATATATATATATATATATATATATATATATATATATATATATATATATATATATATATATATATATATATATATATATATATATATGTATATATATAAATGCGGTTTTAGGTAATAAAAATAGAAATGGTATTAATTAAAACTAAAATGCAGTAGTGGTGTAGTGATAGAGAGCTCACCTCATATCCCTGGTAGTACCGCGCTCAGCTTGTTTCTCCATCCAGTGGCCTTGTTTGTCAAGGTTTGTGTTTTGGAATTATAGAGTTGAGAGAGGGTTGTAACCACAATTAAAGTAGCCTCCTTGAGTAGTGGCCTTCTTGGGCTTGGGGAGGTGAATTACCATTAAAAAAAACAAACTACAAACTCTAAATATATATGATATAAAGTATCAAAATTCTTATCATGAATTATTTTATAATCATACAATTGAATTCTTGAATTAATTTAAAAACTTAGAATTTAAAAATATTAGGCTATTAAACAAACTATTCAAAGCTAATCTCTATTAATAAGTTTTCTTGTTTTGTAAAAGACTTTACAAGGCATTAAATCTTTTAACCAATTTTTTTCATACTTGTTTACTTTTTTTAAAATCATTTTTAAAAGTTTAATTTCAACTACTTACACGAAAAAGTCACAAAAAAGTAATGTCGCGAAAATCGTTTGCACATTTACCTTTTACAGAAGAGGGAACTCCTTCACCTTGCTATATATAAATATTTAATATATATAATAAAAAATATATATATTTAAAAAATAATATAATTTAATATATATATTAATAAACATATAAAAATTTATATTTAATATATATTTTAAAAGATTAAACATATCTTGAAAATAATTTTTTAATATTAATTAAATAACTTACATTTTTTTTTCTTACCCAATTAATAAAGACTATTTTAGGTAACTTTTTATTCAGATCAATGACTCTTAAACCAGCATATAATATTTTTCCTCCACTTAAATCATCAACCAGTTCTTCCAAAATTCTAAAAAGTTAAAATGTAATAAAAATTAAAGTATTAACTTTTAAAAATATAAATTTATGTAAATATATATTTATATATTTTTTCACTTAAAACAATAAAAAAATAAATACCTCCATCATTAATAACTTTTAAGTCAAAAGTAGAACCATCGTAACCAAACAATACCCTGTATACATAAATAAAAATTGAAACAATCATGATATACCTGTCATAATAAAAAAAAAATCAAGCTCTAATTAAAAAGCTTACAGTCTTCAAACCCAACTTAAATATTTGGTTTTGTTTTAGATATAGATCAAACAAAACTCAAATTATTTGGTGTTGTTTTAGATTTAGTGTTTATTATCTATACAGTTTCCATATACATATATATTTTTTGATTAAAAATAAAAAATGAAAAAAATTGATTTTCGCAACTATATACTACATAAATTTAAAAAAAAATAAAAACCAGACAATTGAAACTGAAGATTAAGGAGAAGAATGACTTCATTATCTTGCAGTTGTATCCTGCTTTTGTGTCCTGCTTTTGTAACTGGTTTATTATATGTATCAAGTCTTCTGCAAGTACTTTATCACAGTAATTTTTAAGTACTGATTTGATACTTAACAACGGAATAAGAGTGAATTCTCACAATAAGAAATTGCAATGAGCGAGCCAAGAATTGAGTTAAATAGCAAGAATATTAAATTAATATTAATATTAAAATACCAAAACATTAGCCAATACAAATACCATTAAATCAACAATTGAAATCACGCATATGGAACAGTTAAGTTGCAATTAGTTTAAGATATTGAAGTTATTTTTAAGATATCAAAAAAGATAAGTAGGAGGACACTGATCAAGGTAAGGCTTTATTTTTTTAAATTTTATATATAAGGTGACCAACATTGGTCATCTTATATATAAAATTTAAAAAAATAAAGTTTACAACTATTTTTAGTATCTTAAGTAATTAAGTCTAAAGTACTTAAAATGCCTATATATATATATTCTGGTTTTTCAATCTTTAGTCTTGGTTTTCCAATTTTTAGCCTTGATTTTTCAACCTTTAGTCTTGTTAACATCGCTAACTATAAGGTCTTTTTTTTCACTATAAAAAAAATGTTAAATTTAAATGTTTTTATCAGATTAATCATGAATCAAAATTTGAAAATTAAAATAAAAACTAGCAATTTGAACCCTGGGAAAAAAAAGGGGAGAAATTAGCTAATTTTTCTCTTGCATTACTTAATTAGGTAATGCCTGTTTAAAATATTTTGTGTATATATTATATAAAAGATATGTTTTTTTAGTGCTTGACAGTCTGCAAACAACCTTTGCCATTTAATTTATCAAGATGTGAGTCAACATGCACTGTAAGTTTTAATAAAAATGTATTTAAAATTATAATAAATAAATAAAATTTATCTTCAAAAAGTACACCAACTCTAAACTCTTCATTAATTTTTATTTTTTAATTTGCATAAAATTTATAAAATAAGCTTGAAAGAAGGATTTTTTTTTCAAGTTATGTTTTCTTGTAATTAATTTTTTTAAATTAAAGATAAAAAATAAACTTATTATCATACTTTTATAATTTTTTTTTTTTAATTTTTTTTTATTATAAAGTATGTATATTTTTAATTGTTAAATTTTTTTGTCTTGCCAATGATGGCAAACATTTTTATGAGGAAAGAAACACAAAATATTCCAAATTTAGTTTCTGTGTATTAAAACAGCAAAATGGTTAAAAGCAATTTGAAGAGATAACTAATAGAATAGTTAATTTAAACATAAAGAATACCAATAATGGTCAGAATAAAATAAGCTGGAAAATGAGAATGAAATAATATCTGAAAATGTTACAATTTTGGAAAACCAGTAACACATTGAATTAAAGCAAGTTATTTGATATAAAAGGTATAAAATCAAGTGATGAAATTAATATTATCAGCTCTGTTATGAATAAAAAAAAAGGGAGAAAAAGTTGAATAATAATGTAAAATGTAATAATGTAAAATTTTTGGACCAACTGCATCCAAAATGCTGATCCTAAAAAAAAAATAAAAAAAATAATTTTCAATAATTAAGGTAATAAAAAAATTTAATGTTACCATACAAAATTTTAAAAACCAAACAACAGTAGTAATGTTCCATTTATAGTAATCCTTAAGGAAAAAGCTGAAGATTTAAGAAAATCAAAAGACTTAAGAGATTCAAAAGAATATGAAAAAGTATTTATCAACCTAACAAACCAAAACTGAAAGAATTTGAAGCAATTAATAGTAGAGTGCTAAAAAAAGTTTGAAGTAACAGTCACCATAATTTTGCCAGATATAATATGTATTCACTAAATAATTATTTATTGTATCAATTCAGTAATGGACTGTTTTGTATAAGTTATTAAATAATGTTTTTGGATTTTATAATAACTGATGATACATCCCAAATCTTTATAATCATACACTGATTATCCCGATTTTTTGGCAGATAAATTCAACCACTGAATTTGAATCTTTTATTTGTTTTTGTATGTCTATATATTTTTTCCGTTATATTTTGTGAGTTTTCTCCCATCCAGAAAATTTTTTTAAATTTCTATAAAGTTTCTCTTTTTTACATTTCTACAGCAAGTTTGTTTTTGCTCAAACTTTTCAGCTTTATTGTTCATTTTTCAACTTTATTGTTTCATTTTTCAGCTTTATTGTTCATTTTTCAGCTTTAAAGTTCATTTTTCAGCTTTAAAGTTCATTTTTTAGCTTTAAAGTTCATATTTCAGCTTTTATGAACTACATACTTTAACACAATTAGATGACATTCCAACAAACTTTATATATTTTATATTTATATTAATTTGCTTTATATTACAGTTTATATATTTTTTTTTTATATTTTCACTGTGTTTATGAGCATACACATCCTTTTATGATCCTCCACATGTAAGCAATTACAACAAATGTTGATTACTTTTTTGTTTCTTAGTTGTATATAGGTTTATTAAATATTTTTTTATAATATAATTTAGGCTTCTAAAGCATGTCAATTAGGCTGTCAGTTTTATTCAAAATTGTTTGTTGGTAAACAAAGTAAGTTTTTTACATATTAAATCTATTATTAATCATCATCATCGTGGATTTACTTTAAATGTAATTATTTCCCTAAGGTAGGGAAAGGAGACGAACATGGAGTAGGCTAATCAGTTTTTAAGTAGCTTTCTACATTAGTGATGCATAAAGGGGCTTTACTACCACCAGGGACTATTTAAGATTGTTTTCGACAACGCCAACCATATTTGGGCGCTCTAATACAGTCTAAAAAAGTATGTTTGTTTTTATAGCAAATGTTTTTTTTTTGGTAAAATAATGTCTGTATACGTCAATGTCTCTGCCAAATTTCATTACGGCAGATGCCAAAATGGGGATACACCACCCAAATTATTAGAGTAGCCCCTGACTACTACTACTACTATTACTATTACTACTACTACTACTACTACTACTACTACTACTACTACTACTACTACTACTACTACTACTACTACTTTAGCACAGTATTTTTACTTTTATATTTTTGCTGTTGTATATAAAAATATGATCTTAACTTTAGATGGTAAAAATGGTACCAATTTACCCAATATTTTTTCTTCTTATATATTAAATATTGATAACCAGTTTCTGAGTTCCACCTTTCAATGGCCTTACATCATGTCAAATAACAATCTTGTATCAAGCATATACTTGGTAACAATTACAAATCAAAATGGCATTTTTCAAAAGGAAACAGTATTAGGTTTAGTAAGTACACTCATACATATATATTTTTTAATTTATTTAGTTTTAAATCATTGCTAGTATTTTTTCATCTTTTCCAGAGGTAACAACCATTAGAAAAAATTTAGTTGCCTCCTCGATTGTAGTGACTTGTTTAGCTCTAAGCCTTGGGGAGGTGATTTCAGTTTTTTAAGAAAAAAAAGGTAAACAACTCTTAGTTCCAAAGATATTGTAGTGTCTGTGCCCTTGCTTTGGCTGTCAAACCTGTTAAAATAGTTATATAAAGAGGATAAATGGGAGTATATTGAAACTCTAAAGAAGCAAACTTTTTTCCTCACAATTTGTGTCCTTAAAGTCCTAAATGTGCATAGTTGCTGTTCTGTTTTTTAAATTATAAAAAATTTACATTAAAAAAATTTTTATAATATTATTTGTTGGAATCTAGATGTTTTTTATACTTTAAAATCTGTTTCCTTTGTGTAATTAAGATTGTGAAATAAAGAGTATTAGATATCTTTGAAAAAAATTGTGGAATGATGTGTTTGATTTTTTTAACGGTCCTTTTGCAATTATTTTGCACCAATATGAACAGAAGTTCCTATTACCCTATTTCTCATTAATAAATCATTGTAATAATAGTAATAAAAAAATGACATTAACTACATTAGTTATATATTTTAATATATTATATGTTTTGAATATATTAGTTATATATCGTCAGCAGAGAACCATGAGGCCGTTTGTCCACATTTTGTGTTTTTCTGTTTATTATCAAAATTCAGTTCAACAAATTTGGTCTCAAGAATGATACAACTTTTAAAAATATTTAAAAATTATTCGGACATTCTGGGAGTAAGTCTTTACAAATTAAATTTTAAAACTTGATTTTCTTGGAAATAAAAAAAATAGACATACAGCCTCTTGGTTCTCAATGGGCAATATGTAATATATTATATGTTTTAAATATATTAGTTTTATATGTAATATATTATATGTTAAAAAATGTTCTTAAAAACTTAATTAGTAGATTGATTCTTAATTTTAAATGATAGTAAAAGTACCCATAGCTTTTTGAATGATGTTAGTGGAAGGGATCATAGCTTTTTAAATGATGATAATGAAAGTGATAGCTTTTTAAATGATGGTAATAAAGAAAGAAAAAAAATTTATTGTATAATATGTGTAAATGTAAATAAATTTTAATGTTACTTCTATTTAGGTAGCAGGTAACCAAACACAAGTTATTGAAGCAGATGTTTGCAACAATCTTGTTGATGAGTCATATTTATTTGAAGAACATAATAATTTTAAAATAAATGTTTATCCTATTAACTACAATGGATACAAAAAACAAACTAATCTAACAAGTCTCTTTTCAAGTAGGGTTGTTTTAGTTTTTTCATATTACTAAATTTGATCTTATTAGCTTACTGAGTAAATACTTTAAGAAAAAATATACTTTTGAGTTTAATTTAAACTAATTTTTAATTAAGTTTAATTTAAACATATTAGAAAAACATTCTAATAAGCAGTTTTTGTAAGTTAATCATAAAGGATTTTTGTGATAATATCTGCGCAAACTTTTTAATTCTATTACACTGTTTTACATATATATATATATATATATATATATATATATATATATATATATATATATATATATATATATATATATATATATATATATATATATATTTATATATATATATATACATATATTTTATATATTTATATACATATATATATATATATATATATATAAATATATATATATATATATATATATATATATACATATATTTATACATATACATATACATATATATATATATATATATATATATATATATATATATATATATATATATATATATATATATATATATATATATATATACATATATGTGCAAGCGGTAACATGCCAGGCGACTGTTCCAAAACCTGTCATTAGGACCACGAAGTTCTAAAAAATGCCTCCCACACTTTGAAGTAATATCAGAGCCATGACTCTGATAATACTTCTAAACTGTAAAATCAAAATAATCTTTCTGTAATATAGTAGTTAATGAGTCATAATACAAAATACAGTGAAATAATACTACTTAAGCTATTTGAAGACCACAAGGGTAAAACCACTTTTTGAAAATTTCAACTTTTATATATTTTTATGATATTATAGTACTAAGCTATTTTAATTTTAAAATTCATTACAAAAAAACTATGTTTTAAGGTTCTATGGTCATTTAAAAAAAAGGGCAACTTAGAAACAACCACTGTTGTCCAATGTTTGTTCAATGTTGTCAATGGGTAAAAAACACAGTTGTTCAAGTTATTTATAACTTAACAAATGTAATAAAAGCGTAAGTCACATGAATAACTTTTATCTTTAAGAAAAATGCATCGGATGAAGTAAACAACATTACGTTCACAGAAAAACATTAAAAAAACAATACATATATATATATATATATGTAGATATATATATATATATATCTATACATATATATATATATATATATATATATATGTATATATATATATATATATATATATATATATATATATATATATATATATACATATATATATATATATATATATATATATATATATATATATATATATATATATATATATATATATATATATATGTATATATATATATATATATATATATATATATATATATATATATATATATATATATATATATATATATACATATATAAAATAAAAAATAGACTCAATAATATTCTGATTCTGAACTTTTTAATTGTGAAGTAATTTTCCTTAGATTTCACCTCAAAAAAAATAAAATGCCTAAACGTTTGAAACCAATATGTATACTATTCCAGGCAACTGCTGGTTTATTTTTTAAATACTAATATACTTTTAACTCAAAAATTATATTTTTATTGCTATGATGAAACTGTTGGAAACAGATGGTCTGATGTTGTATGTTCTATGCTGCATGATTTTAAATTATCAATTTATGTGCTAGGAAAAATATAAAATGAAAATTTTTGATTGATTTTATTATCTAGTTCATAAAACTGAAAAACTTGACAGCATTACTGTTTCATTATCAATTAGAACTGTCACATTCTGTATAGGCATGACACCTTTATAGAATATGATAGAAACATGGCCATTGAAAAAAGTTACTGGCTAAAACACTAGACGATTTCACAAAAAACCATAATAGTTCAATATTATATATAAACATGAAACAAGAAAAATTTCTGAAATTTGCAGAGTTTCAAAGCCAAACTTGGTTGTTAAAATTTAATTATATGTAAAATTGGAAATATTTAATTTTATGTGTGTTACATCCCATATATTTAGATCAAAGTGGCTGATAAATGGAAACAAGCATACATAGCTCTGTTGCCTCTTTTTTATTAAAAATTTAAAGACTTATTAAAGCTAAACATTTTCTGAGTGAACAAAATAAGATATTTGATCTTATTTTTGAAAAATTTATTTTATTTTTCTTTGAAATTAAAAAAACACATTTTTATTAAATTTGTGTTCACAAATGGTTTTTGTATGGTTTATACAAACTTGATATAAAGTGATGGAACACCTACAGAGGCAATTTTACAGGGGGGTTACACCCTCTCCTTTTCCCCCTTTAAGTTATTGTTGGTTTTTTTTCATGAATTTAGTTGGCTAGTTGGGTATTTGACACAATTCAGTCAGTTAAGCTTTCGTTTTGAGAACCTTTTTTTTTATTTAAGAAGCCAGTCAGGACTTTTTGAGGATTCACCCTCCCCTCATTTAATTCGTAGAATCTCCTCTGAACACATACATCATGGAATCATCTACGGTAAATAGATTGGTAAAAGGCTATTTTGTATAAAGTTAAAAAAAACTTTCATATAATATTTTATTTGAATTTTTTTTTTATGAAAGAAAGAGGGATGATGGAAGGCTTTATTATCCGGTCACACAGTACATTGTAGTTGTATATTACAATGTGTTACCATCTACCTTTAAAAAAATAAGTGCTCTAAAAGGTTACAAGCTAATGTGGTCTATGAGTTGATGAGTTTACAACGGAAAAATCACAGATGTCCAAAATGAGTGTCTTGTTTTCAAAAGAACAGTGTGAATCAATAATTTTTGTGTTTAGCACAAAAACTGCATTTATATATTGTGTAAAGACTAAAATGTCATAAAAATATACTTTTAATTAAATCAATTATTAATAAACAGATATCTAATGTCACTAAACACTAAATTTCATTTTTCTCAAAATGAGAAAAGTGTAACATCTATGGTTTTACCTGTGTGGTCTACATTTAGCCTATTTACTAAAATTGTCATTCTTTCATTAATTTTAAACAAAGATTACTAATACTGATTTTTATAAAAAATTATTATAGTAATTTATCTGTGTTACATTTTAAAAACACTAACTGACAAAGTGTCAGAGTTTAAGCTTGCACACTTAGGGCTCATCATCTGGCCACCCTGACTGAATACCTTTTCAACAGGAGCTTGCGTGTACCGCAAAAGCATACATTTTTGAGAATTAGCAATTTTACCCACGCATTTTCTAAAATTGGAGATCTATGCCTAGAGTGTTGGAATTAGATCCAAACATTGATCAGTTCCTCATAGCAATAAATCAAAACTTTTATGAGGTGGTAGTTCCAGTCTGACTGACTGGTGTAGTTCTACAATATCAGTACAATGATGAATTATTACTTTGATTCTTAGGGGGAAGGTTTTCTGGTAAGATTTTTCTGTTCATGGTTGAATGGATATGGCTAAACTGCTTGTTGTAGAAGTGACAAGTTTTTGAAGAATATTTGTCTTTAATTTGTCTGTTTAGCCTAGATTGACATGAGATAGCTTCTCAGTCCAAAAGAAGCAAAAATTGGGATCTAAAACTGTGGCAATAACATACATCAAGTCATCAAATGGTAGTTTCTCGTCTACTGATAGGATAAAGTTGACATTTGAAAATATGCCTTTTTTTCAAAAAAAATCTTTTTTGATGACTATTTTGCAATGCCTGTTTCATACCGAACAGATAAGTTGTATTAAATTGTTCCAAGTGACTATACAACCCAACAATAGAGGGAAATACTGATGAAACTGTCACATTTTTTTCACCTTGAGTCATATCGGTGCACAGTGAAGCGAAATGGTCAAAAAGCAGCCAAAACTCAAAATTTTGTAAAGTATTAAACGTTTTTATTAAATTATTGTTCCAATTCAAAAACAAACTTAAAAAGTGGGTTATTAAAAACTTCTCAAGTTGTAGACCCCTCCCCTTACCACCCTCTTCCCTCCCCCTCCTCCCTTGAATTTTCAATGCAATTTTTTTTAATTTTTAGGTTCTAGAAATTATTCTAAAAATATTTATTAAGCATTAATATGTAATCCCTGATTATATATACTGATAAGTGAATTTTTACATGAAAAAGTTTAAATTTGAAAAAATAACATTTATTAAGAAAAAAAATAACTATTCATCTCCTCTGAGAAGGTCCTGTACGTCAGGATCAAGGTTAGGACCAGAAAGTGTCTTGGGGTTCCTGAAAGCAATCGAAGAGATGACAGGGTCGCTTCTTATTAGTAAGTAATGGAATTGGTTCTGCATCACATTAATTCTAGATATTTTGCATGTGTGATTGAGTCTTGCATTTCGTATGGCCTTATTTTGTGCTTCCTGAGCCTCCTCCGAATATGCTCCAATGGGAAAATCCAAATGCTCAGCAATTAAAAATCCATGTTCTAGAACCTTATGAAGTATAGGCATAATGTACCAAGGAAAGGTTTCCACTATCAGCTTTGAAGTTTTATAACAATATGCTTTAAAAGCATCCTAGTTCAGGTGGAATCCACTGCAAACAGCATTCAATATGTTTCTTAGTCTTAAAATGATGTTCAAACTAACTCCTGTCATTTCAGAGAAAGATTCTGCTGCTAGAGATGCCCTCCTTGCAGTGCTTCCTGTATTAGTATTTCCAAATCTCTGCTTAGGAGTATCAACTACTAAGCTTAACACCTCTCTAAACTTTTTTTTGATTTCTTTTTTTCGAGATTTTACAAATAATTTATCTTCTGGAGATCGGGCCTGGTATATTTTATTATCCATTTTATATCCCAAGTGTAAATGAGGATGTGTAACAAAATATTACGGTTATTGGAGCTTGGGAACATGAAGAACCCAAATAACGGCCCCCTCCAACCCTTTGAGAGGGGGCACAGTATTTTAAACATAATTGTTTTCAAAACTTAAAATAAAATTTAATTTTATCAGCAGAATTCAAAGTTCGTAAAAAAATCTTTTGGTGTTCAGAAGTAATGACCACGTACACCCCCTCATTGTGGGGGGAAAAATATTTTACACAGATTTTTATTTTTTATACTTATGCCCATAAATCCATTTCAGGCAATTTGGGGCAGCTGATTTTTTTTTAGTTATTCATGATAACATCCCCAAGGATAAAAAAGTTATTTCAAGGTGGAACTCTGCGGAACTTTTGAGATTTATTATTTTCAAAAACAATATTTATCAGAAAATTTATATTTTCACCTAATATTTTAATTACTCATTTGGCAAAAGCCATATTCAATGTTTTAAGCTTTTTACTTTTAAAAAAGATAAAAGAATGCCTAAATAAAGCTTTATGATAAAAAAAATCAAAAAATCATCTAAATGAGTAAAAAAAATAAAAATTAGAAAAGTATAAAAAGTTCGCGAATTTCAGCTTTTTTTACCTTATACTAGGTAGGAAAAAATGCTTCTCTGACTAGGATAGTAGACATGAGAGAACCAAAATATATATTTTTCTTATCATTTGATATTTTTTCTAATAAGTTGTAAAAAAAAATTAATGAAAATGGTTTATTAAAAAAAAACCACTTATGGCCGCTTTTTTCGCTTCATAGTGCAGTGGCTTTAAGAAACGGTTGCAA